>NW_027466822.1:2997500-3305000 GCF_046128005.1 Genypterus blacodes
AGTGTGTGTGAGGGTGTGTGTGTGTGTGAGAGTATACGCTCCAGTCCTCTCATTGGCTATTGTTACAGGGAAGGGAGCCAAACTGAGCATGCTCCAACATGAACAGCCCTTGTGGTTGGCGTGGTAACCGGAAAGCGGCTATCGTGTTCAAATGGTGAGGTGCTTTCAATTCGAGCTCACACACACACCCACACCCATACACACACACACACACACACACACACACACACACACACACACACACACACACAAAACACTGTTTAGTGTCATCGTACCGGTTATGATCTGACACTGGCTAAATCGTTAATTATTATTGCATTCTTTTCAATTAGATTAAATTCAAAGTAATCCAGCACAGTTCATGGGCCAGCACGGTAAATACCTGAAAAAATCCCATTGGCATCACAAATTTGTTACAAGCTGTACCGGAGCTAACTAATCTCCTGTCATAATCACAAATTCGGAAGAGAGGAACAGAATCCGAGTGATTACCTATGAACTATCAAGCAGCGGCTGTGGCTGTCTGCTGTTGCCCCGTTTGTCACCCTACTGTCTTAATTAACATGAACATTACATAGCCTGGTTCTCTCCAGGGTTTCAGTTCTCCTTTCTCTTTCTCTCTCTCTGCCTCTCTTGCCTCCTGTATGTTATTTAAAAACAAAAATAGATAAATAATCCTCACATGGTAATTTGCTACACCCACAGATCGAACTAGCAGACGTGTGATAATGAGGCCTCACTAGTTTCACTTTGACACTGATCACAACAACTTATCTCCAACAGCACTGTTATAAGCAAAACCGACTGTACACGTCTGTGCCGAAGTCACCATCCCCTTATCTCCGCATACGTTTTGTCCACGTGTGTATCACATTCCATAGGTGCCAGTCAACATTTCTTTCTTCTCTCTCCCTCTCTCTCTTTTCACGCTCTTTCTGTATCAAAAAATTATCTCCAAAATGTCCTCTAACTATATGCTAATTGTCATGTCAAATCCTTTTTTCAATAAAAATATATTTGCAAAACAACTATCAAGCATTATGTTTCATCTATAACATCCACATCTACATCCAGGTATGACATCAGTGACTCTTACACCAGCCTTTACCGTATTGACGCATAGAAGAATAGAGTATAGAGTGTCAAGTATCATACATTTCTTC
Source organism: Genypterus blacodes (assembly GCF_046128005.1). Classification (NCBI taxonomy): domain Eukaryota; kingdom Metazoa; phylum Chordata; class Actinopteri; order Ophidiiformes; family Ophidiidae; genus Genypterus; species Genypterus blacodes. Next base: position 2,998,664 of record NW_027466822.1, read on the forward strand.
CCTAACAGAATGTTAATTATACAGTATAAAGTCTGATTAGTAAAGCATTGCAAGTAAAATCTAATTCACTCAATCATGAGTGAGCAAATACAGTATGCACCAAAATGCTTCAAAAGCTGACTGGGTCATCTGCTCTGTAGGAGGAAGCTCTTGTATGAACAAAAACAATGATAATGTTGATAGACAAGTCCTCAAAGTAAGGATGAACACTCACATATGGCTGAAGCTCTGCTGTGAGCGAGGGTGTTTGCCTGTGTGTTATTATGTGCTGGTGCTTCTGCTTGGTATTTGTTAACATATGGAGTGTGAGCTCATCTCCCCAGGATCATCCCATCACCCAACTCCCTCTGGGAACAACAGTCACTGTAAGCACCAGGCATCAGACAGAAGGCTCTTAGTGTCTGTGTGTGTGTGTGTGTGTGTGTGTGTGTGTGTGTGTGTGTGTGTGTGTGTGTGTGTGTGTGTGTGTGTGTGTGTGTGTGTCTGTGTGTGTGTGTGTGTGTGTGTTTGTGTGTGTGTGTGTGTGTGTGCTCGTGCATTCTGTCAGTGTGTGCTTTCAGTTTGCACTTGTTTGCACTTGTTGCACACACAAGCACAGACCGAACGTTTAAGTGCACGTTAACCTCTAACTCTTGTCTGTGCTGCATTTTATGCCTCCTGCAAGAAGACGAAAAAGACATCAACAAATGCACCAACTTGTCATCCATCTGTGCTGGTTAATGGATTTGGGTCATATCAGCAGCCAAAATGTGAGATTGTGTCACAGGAGCTCCACTAGATGGCTCAGGGCAGCACTTTGGAGCAGCTTAATACTTGGGCAAGACGGCTGTAGCTCTTACTTATTATATAAAATACTAATTTCATCTTTGTATTTTAAAGTTTTTAAGTTAAAGCCGCCTTATGCGTCTCTCGATGCACCTTGTTCAACCCGGAGTCAAAAGCCAACCAGAATGTCCAGCGGCACTGTCAGAGAGGGGACGGGTTGCATGTGCTGGTGTGTGTGTGTGTCCTGTTTTTAAAAAGAGGGAATGGGGTGTTAACATTAATTCTGCTCCTCCTATTCTGCTTCTACAGGAACAGATTTACACGCTTTGCCCCTCAATGTTACGGTCAACTGTGGCTCAATGATTATTCGGTTTATTAGAGTAAGCATGACCAGGTGGGGGAGTGCATGCCAAGAACGCTGACTCCAAGTGTTAATCAATGAGACATTCACCTGCCTGTTAATGAGTTACTCATCTATTGATGATCTTAACTAAAGTACCTTCCCACTGGGGTGTCCGATGACTGAAAAAAAGCTATTTGTTGCAACTAACAGAGAAAATTCAAGTATGTATGTTTCACTATTTTATTGCTACGAGTGTTACATATGCTCATATTTACCAGTATCACCTCTTTGTCAAAATTACACAAAACCAACCAACTCCCATTTCCAACATCAATTGTATCTATACACAACAGCTCTCTCCCTTTTAAAGCTGTGAGTGAGAGAGAGAGCAGAGCCATTATAATGGGTCAATGCATCTCTCGCCCCACAGTGGGTTGGATCACTAAGCACCTGCCGTTGTGAATCTCAAGTCTCCCCATCAGCGCAAACGCATTAAGAGCATTCACGGCCGTTAAAGAGTTACACAGATATTTGGCATCTCCATCGCACAATCAATGGTGCCACAGGAGGGCATTACTCAAGAGGCTGGCGGTGGTGGTGGTGTGCGTGTGTGTGCGATTTGAATTACACTCACTGTCAAATTGGCCCTGTTGAAAACCATTTCCACCTTCATTATGAACCACTTCAGATATATAATGATAGTAGACATTGAACATTGATAAAAGTCACTCTGTAAAAAATTCTATTAAATCAAAACTAATTAATTAATTCAAATTAATTAAATGCTAAGAATTATTTGGTTATTTTATTGCTTTGATGGTGTATTCCTGACATGTTGCTGTGTGATAGTTTAGACAGCTACAGTATGTCGACCTCTCTTTCTATGACATCATCCTGACTGGCTATGTGCAAACTTAAAACTGCAGGTCGTGATCACTCTGATAACAAATCATTGCTTGCGCTGTCCTCATTTCAACCACATTTTCTGTGTGCCCAGACTGCCATTGGCCAACCAAGTCATCTCTGTCCCCACGTGATGACAACGTATGTCAAGATGAAGAGTGTTCACTCACTTTCATACTGTGGTTGTGGTTGTTTCAAGCTTTGCCCAATGAGCTGTTGGTGCTAGTGAGTATTCATTGATGATTGGATTTCAGTGTATCCAGTGTAACAAGAATTTCCTTACATGTTAGTTACATGTAGGTTCAGAGGTTTCTCCACACTGCCATGACTAAAATCCTTTGTGGAGAAAATTAATAATTTTTATTTTATTTTATTTAAGGATTTATCTTTTGGATGACATACATTACTTTATTATTACTTTATCCTTCCAGCTGATCACAGTTCTATCAGCTTTTGCATTACCTGAAACCTTACCTGAAAAAGTGATTGCGTTGCCTTTACACTCTAATATCTAAACTTGACATTCAGCAGGTGAATGAGTGACATATTGGGAAAGCAGATCTATATATATATGTCATTTTTCAAACTTCTTGAATTCACAGTTGGAAGACCTTGATAGTCAGGTGATAAGATGAAGGATTTGTTTGCTTGTGTCTGGTTGAGCCTGTCCTGTCAGCAGCCCCATCCAAATGTCTGGGTGATGATGACACTGAGGGTCGAGTTTAGATGTATCGGCTGAGCTGCCTTGCTCTGTCCAGCGACTTGGTTAGATAATTCATGAGGGCTCCACCACGGGTTCAATAATTCATAGGCCACTCGCGATGCATTGGGTGAGTCACTTACTGAGGGAAAAACACTGTCAGACACGTGTGGCAGAAAATGAAATGAGAAGTCGCTGCAGCGTTTTGGAGGCCTGCTAAATTTAGCCCAGACTCCATGACTCAGACAATGAGGAGGAGGAGACGACACTAACACATGACTTAACAAACCTCACTGTAGGTTTTTACATTCTAGTGGCTATAATGCTGCGTTATGGTCACACAGCAGGTCACGCAGGTCACGCACACACACACACACAAACACGCACACACACACGCTGTATCATGGCTGCCCTGCGCTGACCCCTCTGTAATGCATGTGTGTGTGTGTGTGTGAGGGGCACGCAAAACAAATTTCAGATCGACGTGTTTGCATGTGATCTGACCCAATAAAGTTTCTTCTTCTTCTGCTATACAATAGAGGTAGCTTGGAGATGTCTGTGATGACTGCTATACCAATATAATAAAGTGAAAAAGCAAAACAAAGGCCACAGCCAGTTTTCACAGGTGAGTATCAGAACCACAAATATTAAAGTATTTAAACACGTGGTTTTGTCTGAATCTCCTCCTCAGGAAATGAAGACATGGTAGAATCTCTGTCAGAAATAGCACAGGCGGCTGTTACTGGGGCACAATGTGATCACTGTTGGCTCTTCCAACAATGCATTGTTTGCAACCCCCACAGCTAGATGGAAATGTTTGATTTTACTGACTGGGAGGTGTCAAGTGTGTGTGTGTGTGTGTGTGTGTGTGTGTGTGTGTGTGTGTGTGTGTGTGTGTGTGTGAGTGAGACAGAGGGCGATAAGGAGTGGGTGCACCTTAATACAGGACGTAGTAAAGAAACATCTTTTGCCTGTCTGTTTAACTGGGACTCGATCGCTTGGCAACCGCAGAAGGCCCTGTGGTACACAATGCGGTGTGTAGATGCCCGCCCAAGGGGGAGAGACAGTCAATGGAGTGATGGGTGACTGGCGGAGGTTGATAGGGGTGGGGAGGGGAGGTATGCACAACGCACAAAGGGACACAGTGACACACATACAGGAAAGTAAACACAGCCTCTGCACAATGAGCTCAATTTATATGATTATTATTGTGCTCAGCCACTGAAATCCAGGTCAGCATGGTTTTGATATTAGAATGATGCTGGTTAATTTCCAGCTCTCTTTTTAGTTCTGAGATGTCTTCATTATAAGCCCCAAACACACCAAAGTATGACAAAACATACTTTCACCCAAAGAGCTGCAGACACAGGGAGGCAGCATGGGAACTGCCCCAGATTCCTCAGCAAAAATGCTACTTCATTAAGTCAAAACTGCCACTTCAGATACACACACGCACACACACACACACACACACACACACACACACACATACACACACACACACAATGTGTCTATGTAGTAATGCTAGCAATACTACACCACTACAGTTGAATTTCTGTATCCTAAGGTTTACATTCAGCTGAAGATGTATGTTTGTGAGCTCATGGATGAAATACTACCACATCATGGCAACATGTAAAGAATGTATATTATTTGTACACAACCTCCTGCAACTTTGAGTATCTGCAGTCAGGTCAATTGTGTGCGACTTCACCAGAACCTTTCCCCAGTACTGACTGGACATTTGGACTTATTCTAACTATATAGTTAAAATTGCATTCTGATTGGGCCACATGTGGCCTGCGGGCCATAGTTTGCCCACCCGTTCTAAAAGGTTGGTTTTATTCTAATAGTTAAAGTTGGGAGTTAACGGTTTGTATTTGGCGTTTGAAGCATATGTCTGAACACTCTTCTATTGAAATATCTTTTTTACTAAATAAATAAATGTAAAATCATGGCCAGACACAACCAGCATGACCCTAAAACCTCATTTACTCATAACTTTTCCATCCATGCTTAATAGGCCCAATAGGAAGGAAACAAACAGCAAAACACCATTTAACTAGTGATTATGTATCGGTTGTTATGTAAAGGAAATTCTTTGACCTACATTCTACAACATGCATGTATGAATAAATGTAAGCCAGCACAACTTGAAAATGTGTGTCAAACAGGTGTGTGTGTGTGTGTGTGTGTGTGTGTGTGTGTGTGTGTGTGTGTGTGTGTGTGTGTGTGTGTGTGTGTGTGTGTGTGTGTGTGTGTGTGTGTGTGTGCGCGCGTGTGTGTGTGTGTGTGCGTGCGCGTGTGTATTCGCGCACATATTGCTCCGGTAGATCTCAGTCCCCAGGCCTGGTTGGACTAATTTAAAGCCAGAGCCTGTTATCATAATCAGCCACAGAGCATTGAATCAGTCCAGGCCCTCCTGATGGGAAACCATGAAATCCAATTTCCCTGTCAATCCATCCACCCCGAGGCTCCGTCAGGCCTGTAGTGCACTTAGCTTCAGCTTTGGCTTATTTCAGAGACTTTTCTTCTTCAGTCTGTAACACACAGCGTCAGCTCCTCTTCAAGCTCCCCTGCTTCTCTTTTCTACATCTGCACTCATCAGCTGCCATTGATTGCCCCACTTCACATGCTACCACAGATCTGGTTAGTGCTACTGATATATGACAGGATTATACCACCAGGGGATAGTATCACTTCTATCATCGTTTCCAACACTGGTTCCGCAAATTAAATATCACCACAGGGAAGTAAAATAATGCATTTTCTGTCCACGTTGAACAGTTTTGGTCCATCTGATAGCACACACAGCAGAGTGCCAGGAGGAGCTGGCACCAGTGTGAGTAGATCAAGGATAGGGAGAGAATTGCCAAAATTTGCTCTGCTGTAGAAATTTGAGACTCATTCTTCTGTCAAAGGTAATCTCAATACGCACAGGTTTACTGATACACCAATGCCTAAAGGGAAGTTTCAGGGCAGTAGTGATGCTTTGTCTCTGTACTCCAGCACATTGAAATTTGAAATGAACAGTTACAATGAGAAACCACAAACACTCTTTGGTTTGAAGATGTTTGCGTCAATGTCAACCTTGATTTTAAATAGAAATGATGGCAAAGCTTTGTCAGGTCTGTACTGCATTCAGCTTCAGCTTTTGCCTTTTCAGGGAATGTTCTCCTTCAGTGTAGTCTTCAAGATTCAAGATGTTTATTTGTTACATAACTACACATACTTGCATACATATACAGTATGCAGTGAATTGAAAGTGGCACTGTAGGAGTGCAGTTTCAGTAGCACACTGGAGTGGAGCTTAATGCAGCACTGTCTGCAGGACCCTCCCAACCAAACCAGGCACTGATATGGCCCGACAAGATGCTCTCTACATCTCAAGAGGACAATGATTTAAGGATCCTCACAGAGACTCTGACTTTCTTCAGATGTCTGAAGTGGTAAAGACGCTGCCTTGCCTTCTTCACCACAGTCAGCAAGTAAACTGCATAATCAGTCGGACAGAGGTTTTCCTCTTGCGTCCTCCTCCTTCCCTGTCTCTCCTTTCTGTGTTATCCCTCTTTCTCCGGGTCACAAGGTGATCAGGACATCCAGGGAAGACATCCTTCCCCACTGTCCTGTTGCATTATCCTATATTGAATACATTCATCTCTTTCAGGCGATCATGTGGTATTCTCTCATGAACACCCGATACAAAACACTACGGGACGGCTGATCGGTCTGACGGGGGGGAGATACAATATAAAACAATACGGGACGGCTGATCAGTGTAACGGCGCTCTGAACCCTCATTCTCCTGCAGCGAGACAGGATGTATAGCCTCATTCATTTACCTGAGGCGGCACTAATTCATATCACTCCTCTCCCGATCCCCCACCACGCCCCCCCCCTGCAGTAGCTCTGCGCCCCCCCCCTAAGGGTGAGCGCCCCCCACTTTGGGAACCACTGCCTGAATGAATAATGAAAAAGGAAATCATTGCTGTGTGGGAGGCAGAAAGTAAGAAAAACTGTATTAGCCATCACAATTCAACAGTTTCAGTCTTAAACAATAGCTGGAGGCACAGATGTACTTCAGAAACATCAACATTTGCACATCAATAGAGGGAGGTCGCTGAGTCTGCCCACAGCGTATTAAGATGCTGAATATTCAGACAGTGGGAAAGGGTGTTTGAAACATTGTAGACCGTCATGCTGCAGTAGGATGAGGTCCATATCAACACAAAACATGCTAAAGAATGCAACATTATGTAACAATGGTGATATGACGAACACTCCAAGGCAAGAGCAAAAACCCAGCAAGGCCACTGCACTCATAATAACAGCACTTAGAAAAGCTATTAGAGGAGACCTTCAGCGATCTGTGGATCCAAAGGCACAACTAGCACTGCTGCCATAAAAAGGTAACGTGATGATTGAGAAACGCAGCACTATTAATCAAATTGAAGAAGCACAACACCTGAAAGGACACATTCATAAGTAATCTCTGAAAACTACATAACTACAAATCATGTGTTTGAAATTTCAAATTAGTATTTGAAAATAGAAATTAGATCACTTCAAAATACATTTGCTTTGTGTTTTTCCTGCATTTTATTGTTATTATTTGGTTTCATTTTATTTCATTTCATTTTTCTTTTAAGTTTCAAGTTGATCTGTTTTATTGTTATTGAATTATCAATTATCTGTTACAAATGTAACCTTATACAAAAATCACAAAGGTACAAGTAATGTAATTTGATTACTTTCAACTTACTTTCTTTTGGATTGTCTCAACGTCAAAAACAAAAGAAATACAATACAAATAGCTGATTCATCTATTGGCGGGTCTGTCTGTGTGAATCATCTATCTAGTTGCACCTTAACATGTTAATTGGCTAATTGTTTTTGTAGTTGGACTCTTATTTTGGTGGGCCACCATTTGTCAAGTGTGGCAGTGAAATAAAACAGATAAATAATGATTAAAAATTGATTTTGTTTTTAAATGTGCAGATATATAGACATATTTTGTATCTGCTTTTGTTGCTGCTTGACTTGCATCTCCCTCGTGGAGGAAGAGGCCCACTGTCAAGCCAAAGTCCTGCATGAAATAATCATAAGGCTTTATGCTGACGACGGGGCTGGTGGATTGGCAGCAGTAGCATTCTTCACTTGAGCAGTGTGGTATAGTGAGAGGTGCTGTGTAATCATTCAGCTAATGCCCATCTTTACTGAATGTACTGTGTAAGTGATCTGATGACATCATTATTTCCCCCATCTTTACCTTTGCTGTGTCTGTTAAAGAAAAAAGTTACTTTTTGAAAATACTGATTACATAATACTGTTACCGGTATTCTGTGACTTCCTAAGCTTGCCGGCATAATTATATTATTAGAAAACCTTCACAAACTGAGGACAGACATCTTGTAGCATCCAATATCTCTAAGGATTTTAGGAGAGCCTTTAGCATTTGTCACAGATTATGTTCTTTGGGAAGGAGAAGGAGTAAGAAAAAAAGGCAGTAATGGAGGAGAAATGCAGCAGATCAGTTGTTCAGTCCCCATCTTAGCAACCAAAGGCAAATCGGGTAAATGAAAGGGCAAAGCTTCAGCCTCTTGAACTCGTCTGTTCCAACATGTTTGCTGAACACATCTGGACGTGACAGCCTGCTGACTCGGCTGCTTTGAGGGTAATCCTTTGTATACTTCAAATGTGCCTGACCTATATACTTGACCTGCATGGTTAATTGATGTGCACATATACACATGTGTAAATCCAAGATGCAAACACACAGAGAGCCAGCAGTAAGGTAAGGTAGGCGTCACAGAGGATTTCTGCTCAGAATCCTCTTTTATATTTGTTTTACCTTTACTTGTCTCTCTCTTACACTCTATTTATCCACATGCAGCATGCCAGCATAATGATGGAATGGTTCCAGCACGGGGTCATGTTTGAATGGGCACAAGACTAATATGCTGGGATATTCTGACCCATCTTTATCAGACCTCAAGACCAAGTAACCCTGGGATAATGTTGGCTTGGGTCTGTCCTGAATGAGTAAAAGAAAGATGGTTTCATGTGGAGTGAGTGAACCAATCACAAGACATAATTGAATCGGTGAAGGGTCACTTTGTTTTGCTGAAAATGTGGAGACATTGTTGAGTTGTTGTTGTTAGTTTTTATTTAGAGAATGTCTGACAATTGTGCAAAAAGGACAGATTAAAAGATAAAGCAGCCCCTCTCATTCCACGCTGAGGAACAAACAGACCTGCAGCTGTCTGGAGCCGTACCAGATACTATTGTAATTCTGATTAATTTAGATCATGAAAAAAAATACTTGTCTCGCAATGAGGATTAAATCCGTTCTATGAAAATTGATACTGGACAAAAACATTTCCTCTCCATCATCTTTCTTTTTTTTTGTTGATTATTTGGCAGCTGGCATGTTTGAATAAGCACAAAAGGCACAAGGTGAGATTTTCCGTTATTGCAATTGTAAATACTGAAAATCACCAGCGGTATCTGAAAGGTTAACCCAGTATTATCCATGATCTATATGTCTGTTAAGGGCTCTCTCCTTCTCTGTCCAGGAAAATAAAAATGTATTTATGCATGTAAGGTTCAGGTAGGTTTTCTGAGCGTCTGTTTGTTTGTTGGACCTTTAGGGATTTCTACTTCATGCTTTATTCAAGAAGTGAAAGGCGCAGCCTATGGAAATCACAAATATTGCATTAAAACTAAGCAACACAAAGACAGACTTTCTTCATGACTCTTGTATGTGTGTGCTCGGGCTGTTTTTTCACCCAAATACTCTACAATTAGACGCCAAAAAGACGACCATGAACAATGTTTTGTGTTATTTGTGTGGTAAAATTCTCAAAAAAAACAAAACCTGCTTTAGAAAATAGTCTTATGATGTATGACATGACTCAATAAGGCGGAAAGACTGGTGCTGATGGGGAGTATCTTTATACTGAGAGTGGTAATGATGGAATGGAAAAAGGATAGACTGGAGAATGAGAGTAAGCAGTGCAGAGAAATGAGAGGGGAGGGAGGTGTAGAAAATAAAAGCAGGGTTGCAAGTGGTTGACATTGAAAGGCAGATAAGGAATAGATGTGTGGAGTGAGCACAGCTGGAGCTCTGTCTGTAGTAGATGATGGGTGGATGGGTCACACACTGGGAGACCTTTTACCACACCAGAAGCTGTCAGCCAGCTTCTCCCTTAAAAATGACGTGAAATATAGCCAGAAACAACAGGCATGCTAAGATAAATTGAAGTGACCTACTGTACACACTAACCAATCTGTGATTGACTCTCCATCCTGCAGCTCACCAAGTACTCTGAGGACCAGACGTATAGATGAAACAATCAGCGCAAATTCTGGCCAGAATACTGCGTGTTCGCAATTAGCGTGAGATGAATGTCTAATTTACGAAGATTGCCTCAGTGACGTACAGTGAGGTCAGTGGCTGAAGAGGCACCGTCTAGTATCAGAGCCTGACTATGTGCGCAATGTGCTTGCTTAACTTAACCAAAAATGTATTCATAGAGTTTTCTTCATGGGCTCACTGCTGTGTGCATTAGTAAAGACAATAATCAACACTGGCTATATTTCTGATTATAGCTAATAAGCATTTACAGTGTTGCTGTGTTTACTCCGGTTCTCAGCACTGCAGTAGTGACGCATTTGTAAGCTTATGTCTAACTACATAAAGGCTATAAAGGTTTGACATCATCGGGGCTGTTTCCTGCAATTTTTCAATGCCCAACAGCAAGAGAATTAACCTAGATGCAAAAAACATTTGCCCCAACACTCAAATGCACTGTTAAACATACAAAAAAACACAACTCCAGATATATATTTTGGCAGAACCTGCAGCTCCAAATGCATCAAAACATACCCTAAAGGTGTCCGAGGATCACCGTCATCATTTCTTCATCCCTGGTTTACTTTGCAATCAATAAAAATAAACATTCCTTGTGTAGGTAGCTTGGGGTGGGATTTTCACTTGAATCACAAAATGTATAATTCTACTCGAAAATGCAAGATGCTGAATCTTATAGTAATCTACCTTAATTGTTAGCTTTGCTGTGTTTCTGTGATGTGTTTAAAGAGTTATAAGCATAAAAACAAAACAACACAGGCCAGATTGACATGCATGACATACTTCTGAAGTAGTTTGTCTGAAGTTTTGAATCAGCAATGCATAATTTCAATTTAGGATGTCAAAATATTCATAGCTTGTCATTTTGTTTTACATTTCAAATTTTTACTTTCATCATTTGAAACTTTTATATCTCTGGATAGGCTTCCATATAGATACATGCAGTCAGTGTACGTGCTTTGAATGATGTAATTAATAGCAAATATTTGCATTTATTGTTGTCACAGCTGCCTGACTCTTAATTACTACATTGCTAATTAGTGGTTGTGTATAATTGGACAGAGACTCTACGCCAAAAGCCTGTCATCCACACACAATACCCTTAGTTGATTGTCCTCTTTGGGAAAATGGGGAGGGGTGACAGACACACACACACACACTCACTGAATGATCCTACCTTCATGTGTGTATGTTGTGCGTGCAGCTGTGACTGACGTTCTAACGGGACACAGGGGGGTGTTACAGTTTTACCCTCCAGCTGAAAGAGAACAAAGGTGCTCCGACGGGAGGATGAGGATCTGTGTTCAAGTCAAAAGAAGCGCCGCCTCTTCATCACTATTCAGAGTGGAAATCTCTAGTATAATTTAGAGCCAAAACTAATAATCCATCACTTATAAATTGGTGAAATTGTGAAATAACCAAACATGATGATTGATATGATTCCAGCTTCTCAAAATTGATGATTTGGCACTGTTCTGCATTTCAATGTTTGTGGTATTTGTTGAACCCTCAGGATAGCTAACAGTTGACAGGCATTAGTTATTATTTTCACATACAACAGCAATTCACAACATTTTCTATTATGAATTGCTTTCCTATTCATCAAACATAAATCATAGCGAGATTATCTGACGAAGTGATCATTAATTGTAGCCCCACAATAAATCATCATTGACACTGAAGACCTTGTTTGGTGTTTATCAGATTTCCTCATGTATAGTGTTCCTCTCATCAGTGTGGGGGCAGAGCAGAGGTGTTTCTGATGGTTTAGTGATCCAGTCATTATGAGGCACCTGGGCCACGCCCCTCCTTGTTAAAAGGGATACATGATTGGTCCCGAATGCATCACTAAAATTTGAAGAATTAAATAGAAAATAGATACAAAAGAAACTTCAATACAGCACATTATATACATTACATCCCCCCTCTATCTGTTCACTAAGCCTCTCCTCTGTCCTCTTCAAATTTTACTCTCTTTAATACAACTGGATGTTTCTGGACTAGGTCCCAGTATGGGCGTGGATTTATTTGAGGGGGTTGCTATACCAACAGGAGAACGGAGGAAAAGAAGACATTTGGCATTTGAGAGGATAACAATAAAAGAGAAGATTAACCAGCCTGAGCTCAACCACACACCACTTATCCAGTGTGTGTATGACGCTGCGAGGGCATTGCTAGCCTGATGCGGCTTGAGTAGGTGTCCCAGCATGCACAGTGGGTTTGTGAAAGTTAATAGAATACTTATGAGTTAATACAACTATTTCTATGGTGTCCGTTTGCTGTCAGAGTGTTTTCATCTTTGTTATCAGAAGCTTTATTGCCATGTAGAATTTCACTTACAAGGAATTCGTTTTGGTAGTTGGTGCAATCAACATATTGTGTATCAATCAACATAATATGGAAATAATGCCATAGTAACTAGTTAATTAGTGCTTGCTGCATGAGTTGACACTGTTATATCAGACTCTGAGGCACATTTCATATATTTACTCAACTATAGTTACCTCAGAAGAGTAGACAAGTAGGCCCACTGCACACATTTTGGTGGAATGCACCGTTTGAAGTTAAGGGTTGAAAAATGTGTAATTGAAAAATTTGAAACTGGAAAAAAAATGTTTCTTTGCTTCCTTGAAATGCATTTTATGGCAAGTCAATAAAGAAGTGACTCACAAACTGTGATGGAAACAGTCTGAAGTACAACGTAGTAATGTAGGACATGTCTACATGTCTGGTGTTTTTATTTCCATTTTCTGTTGGGGTGACAGATTTCAGCGTAAGCATGTCACGCTTGTGGACTTAAGAGGAGACTTTCTTCTATTTAATCAGAAAAAATTAAGTTATATTCTGTATACAGTAAAAGCAATAGCAGGGCACAAGAATTTATCAAAACCCACATGAGGATATGAATGACAAACCATGGCTTTGCTTCCAAATGGAAAGGCAGAGCAAACAGGTTGAGAGATGAGAAATGCAAACCTTTCATAAAATATTTTTTACATTTTAACTTTGGTTAATTTTTGTAACATGTACTTAGATTTGTTTAACCAATTTAACTATTATTAGTAGCTGACTACAGTAATGATCATTACTTAAAGCAAAATAAATGGAAGTCATTCAACTAAAAAGACTCCTGATCACAACCAATAAGTTAATGGAACATAATTAGAATGTGTCCAGTCAGGCTGCTTACTGCTCCAAATCAAAAACATGACCATGTCTGTGCTGGCGTACACATTAGCATGATGGGGCCCTGGGGTCCCTACCTACCAAATAGATCTGCAGGCTTAGCCTGATAGATGGACCAGTCTAATTAAATCTAGTGTGTGCTGGACAGGGCTGGGCCACAGGAAGCTGTTCGGGCCTGCAGGTCCCCTGTTTGACCTTTCATCTCATCACCTCACTTACTGGAGCTACATGGAGCTCAGATGGATTCTGAGTCTAACATCAATCGGTGTCATGCATCAAGTACAAATGCATTTATCTTAATTGCGACTTTACTCATTCAGTTCAGTGCATTCATTAAGACAAGAGTTTTCTGTTCCCTTGGCCTCTTGTATGTTGTAGGATTTCACTGGATTAGCATATCTTCTAAAGTAAGATAATTCATTTGGGTTAATTACAAAAACTTTAAACTTTCCCTAAATCAAATTGCCTTTTGTTTCTTATGGTTGTATTTAGTTTTTTTTTCCAGATTTAATGTGCTGATATACTAATTCCAAGCTGTGGAGATGTACAGTAAAGAGAAACAGGAGCATTGGACTTTATGTAAAGGTAATACAGAAGCTGGGAAACAGCTACAGAGTCATGCCAAATAAGCTCCTGTTCAAAACTATATGTACAAAATATGAACAGTTTTTTCTTCATATGCACTCCTAAGACGCGTGGACCTGTGGGAATGTTTGTCTGACAGCACCCATGACAGGTCCCATGACAAATATGTTTTCAATCATGTGACTCATCTTGGAAAGAAAACCTCAACATCAATTTTCATCAACTATTCATGTACAGCCAGACTAATGTCCACTACAAAGTATTCTGCTGTTCCTGCAAACTTCTGCTTAACCCAGAAAACCACATTTTACACTCCGCATCAGCATTAACTGGAAGCCAGCCAACACTCCCATCAGCCCACAAGCATTTCCAGTTACGGCTTAGATTCACCTGCTGATAGGATTCTATGGGTTCCACTAAAGACACCCAGGCGTGCCTCAGACACAAAGAGTCCTCAGAGGAAATAATAACATTTGTATCATTTCATTAATCAAGTGGCAGCCCAATGAGAGAACACACACTGTGTTCGATGTTATTAATCCTCTCCAAAATGATCACTTACAATATAATTCCTGTTTAACATCACTCTACAAATATGAATAAGTATATTTTGGAGGTAGTGATGTTTCCATTTTGGAACTCATTCTAGAGCCCAGCTAGGTCAGTGTTACTACTTCTAGTAATCCTTATGAAGTCACTCACTATGTTCATACGCGCTAAACATTGTGATTACTACACACATAACATGAACTAACGCCCCAATACATGGCTTGTTTCCGTACTCCTAATATTATATTTTTGGTTTTAATCCAATACAGCTATCTGACCTTTTACTTTGCAGGTTCAGATTTTGTAAGACACAAGTCTATGAAATGTTCAGGTGAAAATCTTCTATGATTAAAATGTCAACGTCAAACAAGATTTTTTTTCTATCTCAACAAAAATTATGATTTGGCGTTGAATCACTTAAACATAAATAAGAACATCTCAGCTACTGTGAATCACCTCAGCTGCAGCATAAAACATTCCACCTGCTCATGTCGTGGTTCCTGACAGGTACAAATATCCAGGCACTGTGTTCTAACCCTCAAAGTGAGCCTTATAGGACTATTTAACACCGGACAGAGTGCAGCCTGTCCAGACTATTCCCACAGGTGAAGACAACTCAACTCAGCACCTGCTTCTTTCCTTTGATCCAGCTAACAATGGGAACTAATTTCAGTCACATTGCAACATGTGCTTCAAAGTATCAGTATTGGTAACATTATTAGCTGTTGATCAATGGTGGATCCTAATCAATGATGTGTGTAAGTCAAATATTAAATTATCATTTTTTAAAGCCTGTCCATCGTCCCATTCTGTTCTTTCCAATCGGGATCAGATTTGATAAGTTTATGTAGTGATGGATGATAGCGAGAGAGAAGCCGCTTCTATACTTGACGAATTAGTAGATGCTTGACAATTTTCTATCGATCATCTAATTGATAGAATTACATCACAAATATTTGGTGAAGCTTGAGTAATATGCAGAGTTCGTCATAAACGCTCTGAACACAGCAAGCCGGACTCTGGGGCGCATTTGAAATTGGTATTACTTTAAAGAGAGAAAAAAAACCTGTTAATACCTTCATACGATCGATTACTTGGGGGGGGGGGGGGGGGGGGGGGACCCAATCAACCAGTAAGATTAAAGAGAGTGAATATGGGCATTAGCACTAGTTATCACGTGCATCTCAATTACATTTTCAATCCTGTTATCCAAACGGAAAATACTACGAAAGAACGTAATTGTTGGAGTAGGTATGAGGTCTCCACGATAAAATGATCTAGTATAGTAATGTCCTCTACTATACATTAAATACTGTATTAACTACATCAAAAGAGATAACAAGTACCATGATATACTGGCTTAATCGCACTGTGGCGGATAGAGCATCTTTATAAATCCCATTAGTGATACGGAATCCTCCATACGTGTCGCGTTGAGAGAAAACACAAGCTACCGATTAAGTGATATTTGTGTTGTGATGCGTTGTGTTGTGTTGGGTGTGTGTGTGTGTGTGATATCCGGGTACTTACTGGGAGTTACTGTCACTTTCCCCTGCCTGGCATCATTAAGTCCCTCTCCTGAAAGGATGCAGCTTCACTCGCGTCTCCGCGTGAATGAATGGAGGTCTAACGGTTCCAGGTGGACTCAATGATCCGGACAGTGTACACGGACCACAACCGTCTAGGAGAACCTTTGTCCGGGCAGATATTTTCTGTCTCTCCCCGGTGCTGTTTCTATGTTTGTACCGGATCCGGACACGCGACCTCTTCCCTGCACTGCTTTCTCCTTGGGAACTGTGCTGCCTTCAATGATTGCTCGGACCAAATCGTTTCCTCTCCCCCCGCTCTATTTTATGTAAATATTGTTCCATTACCCACGTTTTGGCATACAATGATTAAGTTAAAAGTGTATTGAATTTATTTCTACATATGTGCACCAGCCTTAAGAAAAACCCATGAAAATGCAACCTTTCGGTTGTACAATTATGTTTGCCTGGGGGTTCTGGGTTTCAGCTTGAAGTTATAGTAAATGGAGACTTTCATTATAAATGTATATTCTAAATGTTCTTTAAGTGTCAAATTATACTACAGTAGTATCATTTAGAACAGGACAAGATTACAGTAAATCCCTACAGACAGAATCAATTCTATATTCCTGAATTCAAACAATATTTGACATTATTGTGTTGATTTGTCTATATTTTATTTACTTTATTTTATCTAAGGCCTAAAAGGCAGTTCATCATGAAGACAAACAATTCTAATTTCATTCAAAAAATGTGATACATAAATATAAATGTAAAATCTCAATAATTAAAGGGACTTGCAGTCCCGTTGCTGATGTGCTATTGACTATTGGAGTTTTGAAAATACTATCTCTGCTAAAATGTAAACTATTGCTTCTTAGTGGGAAACTGAAGAGTAGTCACTGCTGGGGGACTTCTTGGGTGGCGGCACACTTTTGGACTGGAGGGTCACTTTTGACCTGACATGCTTTGTTGGGTTGAACTGAAGATCTTTGTCTTTGTGATGACGTGATATTTCCCACAGCACATGAAGGCAGCAGGGGCCTTCATTCTGTTCCTCCAAAGCAAAGCAGAAACTTGATGTGCATCTTTCTCCAGACCAAATCCAGACCATCACATGGGGCTGAGAAATTTCTCATGTTGAAAGTTTAGCCACTGAAAATACTTTGAAAAAAATCCAAAAAGTCAAAAAGGACCAAATTCATGAAAAAGAAAACCAGACACCCAGCTGTCCTTTGCTTCCCTGAGGTTAATTCAACATCCACTCCCCTGCCTTTCCAGCCCATGGACACGTCGGCCAGACGACCATTGTAGGTCAGCTAGACGACTTCCAAAGCAGGTTTGCGGCCTCCCAGATAACTCTGTAACACTGTACTTATATAGCGCTTTTATCCACTTCATTCATCCATTCATACACTGAAGGCAGGGCAAACCATGCAAGGAGCCATCTTGAGGAGCCACATAGGGAGCAGTTGAGTGTTCTTGCACAACACTTTGACAGACTGTCTAAGAGGAGCCTGGAATCGAACCTGTACAATCCTGAGCCACGGCACCCCAGAGATTTGTGAGTTTAAGACTCTTAATGACTGGCCATTCTTGCCATCTCAGGATGAGTTCCTCAGAAAGTGGTGTCACTGCGTGAATCCTGAAACAATCAACACCGAGTTAGATCTCTGAAGTCATTTTAATAATAATACTTAATACAGGGAGGCAGTAGTCGAGTGGGTAGAGCTTCTGCTTCGGAACCGGAGGGTTGCCGGTTCGAGTCCCTGCCGAGGTGCCCCTGAGCAAGGCACCGAAACCCTCAATTGCTCCCCCCTCTGCGAAGGGTGGTAATGTAATGTAAGTCGCTTTGGATAAAAGCGTCTGCCAAATGATTGTAATGTAATGTACTTAAGACATACTTACTTGCTTAGAATTGTTCTGGTCTCTTGGGATGTGAAGATTTTACACCTGTATAATCCGTAATTTTTCCATTTCTCCCCAAATGGCCATGCTTGAAATTATGTGAGTTCTCGACCCTGTCAAGGACGACATTGTGCATGCCTATGAGTTCTTTGAGCACATTAGTCATACATATCTGGTGTTTGAAAAGCTAGAAAGCAGTCCGTTAGACCTGAGCAGAGTGACTGGCTGCAAATTCACATTTTCTCAGTGAAATCTTCCCAGTGACACATATGACTTTGCTTAACCTATCACAGAGTACCGTTATCATGTGGAGCGAATTGGCAACATTTCAGATACTTGAAAATCTGAGCTGTTGAAACACCTTTTCTGTCTGTCCCTGTGGATTATAGTGGCTGGGTATAGTGGATGCCCTCAAGAGAAAACTTGGACAGTAAGTTGGACAACATCATGGTGGGCAAAAATCAGGATCAGTCATATAGATTCAAATGAAATGATCTACATTTTTATTATTATAGTAGAGTATTATTATATTGGATTATTATATTGGATTATTACAATAATAATGGTTATAATAATAATAATAATAACCCAATAATACTTTTAAATTGGGTTATAATAATGATATTATTATTAATAATAATAATGACAGCAGTAAAGGCGGCAGTAGCTCAGTGGGTAGAGCTTTCGCTTGGGAACCGGAGAGTCGCCAGTTCGTGTCCCTCCTGAGGTGCCCCTGAGCAAGGCAGTGAACCCTCAATTGCTCCCCCCTCTGTAATGGGTGGTAATGTAATGTAAGTCGCTTTGGATAGAAGCGTCTGCTAAATGATCGTAATGTAATGATACATTTTATTTTAATCACACTTTTCAGGTTACTTGAAGATGTGCTACAATATGAAAATAAAAAGGAAAAAAGAAAACACAAATAAAAAAGAAAATACAGTATATATATTACATGATACATTCCCTTAAGAAGATGTATGAAATAAGACTAGGTGTTGTGAATTGTGAGCTCAGGTGTGATGGATATCTATTGTTGAGAGCTGTGATGAAGAGATAGGCTGAGCTGGTTTTAATGTGGAGAGTGAGTCTGAGTTTGTGTGACATATGTGTATGACATGTGAGGTCACTGGCACTTGCTGGTCTGAGTCAGTGGCTGAGGGTGTATCGATGAAGAGGATTAACTGCAGTAACTGCTGACCTTCTAGATGGACTTTCAGCCATGTCTTCCTTTCATAATGGAAGTTGGAAGTCTCTGATGATAGAGGTGAGGATGATTCAATGCCCACTCTCCTGCTTGATGGAGGTATACAATATCTCCCCTCTTATCTCTTTTTCGACTGAATAACCTTATTAACTATAGTGCTATGACTACTTTAATTGTGTTATCAGTAACACAATGTTGTTTACATTTCAACCAGAACCAATGACTGTTGTGTAGATGTTACCATGGGAATTGACAATTGCAGAGCCAAATGTTTATCATGGCTACACAGTATTTCACATTCATACATGCAATTCTGACAATAACAGATCAGTTTCTCATCTTTGTCAATCAATTTCTAACTTCAATTAACAGCATTAAGAGAATGCAATTGAAATTCCAATTAAATTTCCTGCATATGATGCTGGTCATCAGTTTAGTTAAGACTACTGCATGTTGGCTGTTTCTTCACTTATTGTGGCATTTTACTTCGTGACATGCACAGTAACATCATATTCTGGAGACATCTGGTTCCCATGACACCCAGCATTTTACTTACTCTTTTTTTACTAACACTTGAGTGCAAATGAGTTCACCAATGAAATGAAAGTACTGAATTAAAAGCTAGAGTAGCAGTGTCAATACAAAATGTCACCGATTGAATGTCTGTACATGTTTGGATTATATAAAGAACAATTACCACTTTTTAATCGATAATGTGGGCATATACTATTTGTATAATAATGGTTTTAGGCTGACAAAACACACACGTTAATGTTGCTTTATGCTTTATATGTTGTGTGAGAATCTGAGGAAGGCATTCTCACCAACGGATATTTCTTAATACCTGAAAAAAGTCAGACTGGAAATATACTGGTGTGGCTTTCATCAGACAGCGGTGATAAGTGAAGTATCTCCTATGAGCAATGACACTGATGTATACCTATTTCTTTCACCACTGCTATTGGTTAACAACTTTGAAGTCCCCATTGTGGCTCACTGTAGCATTTTGAACCCATGGAGAGTTGCTTGGAAACCGGAAACCTTACCTCCCCCGGTTCAAGGGCAACCCCCATAGTAACTGATAACATCAGAGGATAGCCACTGTTTACTCCATCCATGGAAACGGAGCCCCTGCTAGTGTCTTTTCAGCTGGACACAATGAAACAGGACTCCAGTCCTTTAGCAAATCCATCTTGGTCATTTTAGAGTGCTGCCTCCTTTGAAATAGAATTCCAATTATAGGAAACTCAATGGGCCTCAGTATTTCACCGAAAATTTTGTCTGTGAAATGCATTCTTCGTGAAAAAGTCATGAAGAATGCATTAAATAACTTAGAGAATTAGCATTAATTCTTTCTTGTCCCCTTTCTAAATCTAATCCTCTCTGTATACGGGGGTTTAATCAGATGGGGTATTGCAGCAAATGAATTTTACTATGAATTGTATCATGAATTTTCTCACTGTCAGTCCAGTTCTTCACTTTTCTCTCTCTTGGCGTTCCTATTACAGATGCAATACTGCAATTGACCCACATGCTGTTGTGCCTTACCTGACTTCTTACCCATCCACCTGTACACTTTTACACATTCACAATAGTCCTACCCAGCAACACCATTGTGTGTGGGAAACTGGTAGCATATATGTGCATAGTCTTGATATTCCAGCGCTCATTAAGATCTTTAATGTTTGAAGGCAGCACAACATATCACCTCTGTAAAGTGCAGACAGAGTAGGAATTAGGCTTTGGAATCATTAACAGTTTCCAGTGCCATATTAAGGCTCATTCAGCTCAGAACCCCTGCAGGAATCAGTTATTGTACATGTAACTGTTACTAATCCATGTCTCAAATTGCCTGGTCTATCTTTGTACCAGCTGATTCATGACTTTGTCTACCAGCACAGCACAAATAGTTGGGTCTGGGGCTAATTTAGTCGAAGGTAGAAGGCAACACCTAAACGCTTACTGTGCAGTGCATGCTGTAGGACACAAAGTGTGGGCTGTTATTGAGCTTTGTTTTCGTAAAGCAAATCTCTGGGGTGAAGTTATTTCAATGCAGTGCTACTACTGAAGTGATAGACCAGCAATTTTACAAAAGTTTGTGATTTTCTAGTCGTTTTTTTCTTTTTAAATTGGAGGCAGGATGCAACGTGGACTTACAATGCCAGCAAGTTTTTCTTTCTTGTCATTTAACATCTGCATGTAGCGATGTAAACATCATGTAGAGAATTGATGTAGAGATCAAAAACATTTAGACCTTTTTTCTTTTCTGTAAGCCGAATACTGCTCCCCCTCTGTTGAGAAGGATATACTGTATTTGTCAAGTGTTTTCAAGAAAAATAAAATTACGTTTTTGAGTTTTAAACATCAGTTTACAGT
Source organism: Genypterus blacodes (assembly GCF_046128005.1). Classification (NCBI taxonomy): domain Eukaryota; kingdom Metazoa; phylum Chordata; class Actinopteri; order Ophidiiformes; family Ophidiidae; genus Genypterus; species Genypterus blacodes. The sequence continues at coordinate 3,020,081 of NW_027466822.1, forward strand.
AACACAGTTTGGTATTTAGTGTGGCCTGACTTGTCCAGACCTCGGATAAATCTGAAATCAAGAATTATAACTTATATATTATAACTATATATATTATGTAAAGTAAATACGCTTGAGGATGAAGCTTTGGTAATGTTTAAAATGTAAAGCATAGCAGAGATAATAAAATAATGACTTTCGCTACGACACAGTGTGACGTAAGCACATGAACCCCATCATTACGCTGTATGAGTGACAGTCGGAAAGCCAATGCCACAAGGACAAGTCCGTTATGACCAATCAGAACACAGAGGAGGCGGGGCTTAGTGGGTCTGCCAGAGGCACACAGAGCTGCGTCATACATCGTGTCGGAGAGACAAACAAGCAAAGTTTCCTGTCCATGAAGCTCGCAGAATGAATGAATACTCCAACTTTGACAACCAAGAACACATCTTGAAGTTAGGAGAGACGTTTGAGAGGAGCCCAAAAAGTGCATATCATACAGTGCGATGTAAGTGGGACTTTGAATTACCACGTATCGCTTTAACGGTAGCTAACATTTGCATGCTAGTTAGCTTGTTAGCTGTAAAGCCGAAGCGAGCTTGAATCGTGTTGTCGGCGCGTATGTAGCTGTCTGTTGTTTATATGTCACAGTGTGTGATCGGTCAATACCTGTCCCGTCTTTGCATGTAACTTTTATAACTCTAAACTGCGTGGAAATCATTGGTCTCCCAGCTGTCAAAACATTAGCCGGCGTTAGCCACGCATCAATGTAGCCACTACCGCCATCTGCTGTATGACTGTCTGCAACCCCACCAACTCGGTACAAACGCTACTTTCTGTGACTTCACTCCATGCTCTTGTGTTTTTTTGACGCAGATGACTTCAAACCAGCATCGATTGATACAGCATGCGAAGGAGAGCTTGAAGTGGGGAAAGGAGAGCAAGTTACTATTACTCTACCCAATTTAGAGGTTTGAGTTTGTGCTGTTGTTTCACTTCACCAGACCAATATAAGACATTTTGTATTTTGTTGACATACTAATAAGGTCAATTAATTTTTCTGGGTGCTTCCTGCTTTTTTTCTAGGGTTCAAGTGCCCCAGCAACTGTCTTCAAGGGATCTAAGAGGCCTTACATGAAAGAATGCATCCTGATAGTGAACCACGACACAGGAGAGTACAGACTGGAGAAACTCAACAGCAACATAGCTGTGAAGAAGACCAGGTTAGTGGCTCAGATAAGCACCATTCAGACTTCATATGGTCATTAAAGTCCTGGGAAAGTATATATATATATATATATAATATTATAAAGAAGTTGTGTTCATCATGTATTCATATGATCTGTTAACAATTTTAGTTCTTCAAGATAAAATTGGAAGAGCATTAAGATCAATAGCGTATCCGTGGTGTCAGTTACCATAGTAGTAACGGTCTGTATGGACACAAACACACTTGCATGTTGTTTGGTTTACAGTCCGTATGAAGAAGACGATGCTCTCTGCGCGATAAAGCCGCTCAGATGCAAAGTCGCAGGCAAATGTGTTTTAGTAAAATGTGGTGGTTAACAGTTGTTATTATCCAAATTGTATGTTAATGTTAACTGTTTAAAATGAAACTGATGTGTGTGTGCTGTCTGTGTTATATAAGGTTTATGTTTTGTCTGCATTATTTAAAGATGGTCTCAGTGCCACTTTTGGAAGCTTTCACCAGCATAGACCTTCTCCCTTCACAGAGCGGAGGGCAGCAGTAAGATTCATTCTCGTTTAGAGCAACAGACCAATCGCTTGAGCCAACAGATGAAGAGTGGAAGCAGCATCAGCAGTAGTAGCAACAACAACAAGACCTCAGCAGGATCAAAGAGTTCGCCTCCCAAGGAGAAGAGATCCCCAGCGTCGCACATGGATGATATCGAGAGAGGTAATTATGTCGTCTTCATCTGTGTTTGCACACATTTACAGCATGTACCCGTTAGCATTGATTTGACCTCCTTCAGACTTGTCACATCACAAAGGTCAGTGACTGTCCTAAGAGAAGACAGGATGTGTGTGTAGTCAGGATGTAAAGAGACAGCCATGAAAATGATTCAGATTAGGGAGTGTCCATCTATTAGCTATCGGCCAATCTTGAATATGAAAAGTAAAACATAGCTGTGTTATCAGGAAGTACCTTGATGTCAGTGTTGAGAGGCTGTCAAAGACATTTCTACGAGTTCAGTTGAGATGAAGAAAAGGAACTGCCACTAGCTGTCAAGTTTCTTTCATTTATTTGCGAATAGAAGCACACACTGTAAACAAAATGAAGGAATGTATCTCTGATCTTCCAGTCTGCGTTTCTTTGATAGCTTACCAACTTACATATGTCATGTTATGGTAATGCATCATATAGTGTAGCCAATCACAATGACATCACACGAGAGCCTGTCCACATGTAGATGCCCCTCCATCAGTGTGTGAATGTGTGAATACGAGGTCATTGTGAAGCACTTTGGAGCAAAGTGCTGTAGAAGTACCATCCAATTAGCATTTGATCATCTTCCTTAATCAAACTTTAGATTTCCAGGACCCTACAGGAATTATTCTGCGTAGCGTAACGATGTGATAGCTCCAAGGTCAGAGCGTTGGTTCAACCAGAGGACATTCTGCTTTTGAACAAAACACAATATGATCGCTCAAGGAAGAATAGGAAGACTGCTCCAATTTAATCTTATTTCACTCTCCATGCAGTAATAGAACACAATGTGGCACACTTTCTGAAAATGAGCTGTGTACACGCTCCATGAGATCAGTTCCAATGTTATTACAATACTCTCTCAAAACTAAAAAAGTGTTTGATAATGACTTTTTCCAATATCATGCTGGCCAGAATTACATATGTGAGCGTTTGGATGATTCATGATCATTTATCAGGTCACATTACAACTCACCTATATGTTGCAGGGTACTTAAGCACTCCCATGCTTGTAGTGGGTGACAGCTGACCTCTGTGCTCTCTCTAGCTGTTTTCAAGTGTCTGGTAGTAATACTGTAAGATGCACCTTTTATCCTCGTAAAGTCAGATTCTTGAATGTTGTCTCTTGTCTTCTGTCCCTATCTTATCCGTATGCAGAATTGATGGCAGAGGCCCAGGTCATGGACCAGCTGAGCAGCAGCAACAGCTCCTCCGACTCCAACAGCTCCTCGTCCTCCAGCAGCGGCGACAGCTCCAGCAGCAGTGACTCAGAGGACGAACGCGCTTCCGCGCCTGCCTCAGCTCCAGCCAACCAAAGCATGCCTGTGATCCCCACCAGCGCCAGCAGCGCCTCCCTCCCCAACAATCGCTCCGAAGACAACAGAGCAGGATTCCACACACTCAGTAAGTTGTTTTTCAAAAGAAGCTGTTTTAGGGTAATGCTGTGTCCAAGCATTGATTGTTGTTCCAGCCTTTACTGGCTTTCTGTGCTAACCACACTGCATTTCAAAAGGTTTCTGTCTGGGTCCCTCAAATGAAGTTGAAATGAACAGTGTACAGCAGCAGGCTTCAGGAGCAGGTGCTCATAGAAGTGCTTTAACATCAAACAACATCACACCTCACTAAGAGATAAAAAGGAGAAGAATGGGAAGAATAAGGAGAGAACACAGTCAAGAATCTGGTGTAATTAATTTTCCCGTTTCCATTTCAGAGAGCGACCTCCAGCTCAGTGAGTCAGGCAGTGAAAGCGATGACGACTGAAGAACATCTTGGAGGAGCCGGAGCGATGACTAAACAAAACTGGGTGCACAGCGCTGAAATCGTCTTGCCTTCATTTATGGGAAACCATCTTGTCTTCATATTTGCAGTGTTGTTTTAGGCCGGGCTCACTCTAACCTGGCACAAATCCTTTTCACGTTTATTTCTTTTATGATCAATTTCTGTGCAACAAAAGCAGGATGATGAAAAAGCTAACTAGCCACCGTGTATTCATCTGAGTGAATATGGAGTCCCTGGTTGCTAGTTGAGAGAAGTGACCGCTTGGTAAGGTTTATAGCGACATGTTGTACCAAGGTTTTAGCCAAAAAATTAATCATGTCAACATAACCCACACTTGAGACTACGAGCCGAGTGAAGCGACTGTAGGCTTTCTGCTAGCGCTCCCTTCGCATTCAGAGTATAAACCTCAATCACAGTTTGTCACGCTAGATCCTCTTGCATCTCTCGACACATTCTTGCATTCGTGCCGTTGCTTTGCAATCGAGTAGAGTTACTTCATTTCTCTTGTTTCAATCCAGACAAAGATCAGTCCACAAGACTGTTACACCCAGCCAGCCGGGAATTCCAATTGTGTCCCATCTTCACCATTTAGTTACATACATGACCTGTTTAGTGTTGCAAATGACTTGTGTCCCCCTCAAACATAAATACATTTTTTGAGATTTATCTAACCGTCATGTGAGAGTTTCTGCATTTCAGTTTCCTGTGTTGTGCCTCAGGTCAGACATTGGGGAATAATTCAATCGGATTTGAATGAAAAGTGAAAGTCTCAACTGGATTAATATGCAATTTGTGTCAGATGTTCATCACAGACATTTTTATGATGGGTCACTTTGATACGGCCCTGTATTTGCTTTACAGCGTTGTAATTCTGTTCTATAGGATTGACCTTTGACATACTGTGACACCGCTGCAGGACAAGGCAATCGCCTCAATGATGCAAGTTGATCCGTTTTTCTTTTTCTTTTTTTTTTTTTTTTTTAAACAGGATTTTGTTAATTGATTGATCTTTCACTGTATTAGTGAGTCTGATTTCTGGCAAACTAGTGCTCTAAAACTCACCTGACTCTATCTGTGGGTCATTTATTGCTTCTTAGCTTTAAACCTGCAATACTTGAATTATTTATATTTGAAAAGGTTTCTGATCACCGGAAGCTTAATATATCTTCTATATTTTCAATCGACAAGCATAGTGGATGGCAGGTTCACATGAGCCGTACTGCAAAAACAAAGTAGCTGCTATGATGCTGCGACTCAAACTTACAGAGTTTCCTGTGCCTTTTGTTGCCTTGGCTAATTGTAAGGTAAGCCCCTTTTTTTTGTCGATGTTCCATTTCTTTCAGCATTCAGAGAGCAGGGTCATGTTTCTCTGCTATCCCAGGCATTCTGGAACAAAGAACTGGGATAAAGATGTTATTTAATAATTCAAATTCTGTCTAAAGGAAACCAATGGATTCAATGCATTATAAGTAAAATATGTTAAAAGAATTTAATAGAAAAAATAAAGATTAATTGTTTAACATGTTGTACTGTGTATGAATTTTGATTGACTGCTATTAAGACTTTTATCACTATCTTCTCATCTCATTATCGCCTTGCTAAACGTTCTACCGTGATGTAGACGACCACAAGGTTTTGTCCAACCCATTGACGTACATGTGGGGCTTCTGGTGGCTCACTAATTGAGAGTTTGTGGATGGCTTCCTGGGAGAACAGCTGATGGGACAATACAACAAACAGTTTTCAATGCCGTGATTCATACAGATGTTTGAGAAATGCAGGTTAGTTATGTTAACATTGTTTGGCCGGGGGAAGGAGCTCCATGCTTGTAACTGCTTCCTGTGAAGATCTGGGCTCTATTCATACAACAGATGAAGTGAAAACGCTATGCGACAAAAAAAGACATTTGATCCGTCCCCTGAGCTACCAGATAGATTACTGACCAGAGGGTCGCCGGTTCTAGTCCCCGTATGGACTTACAAAGTGGACTGGCAGCTGTAGAGTTGCCAGTTTGCTGTTAGGGCACTGCCGAGGTACCCTTGAGCAACGCTCCGAACCCCAAAACTGCTCCAGAGGCGCTGTATCATGGCTGCCCTGCGCTGACCCCTCTGTATAATGCATGTGTGTTTGTGATTTGTAAGATGGGCACGCAAGACACATTTCAGATGACATGTTTGCATGATGACATGTTTGCATTTGATTTGACCCAATAAAGTTTCTATTTCTATTGTTACAGATGCAGTCCTGTTGTCTGCACTTATTATGTTTATAATGATAACAGCAGTCATAGTAAAATTGACTAGTGTTATCATAATAATCATCATAATAAACTGTAACAACTATCTGGCATTGTGAGGTTGGTAAGTGTCACGGCACACTTAAACAAATATCTCTGGCTAATGATTTTATAAGCCTGTGCAATGAGGAAGGCCTAATGTTGAGTCCCCAGCTGTTGTATTATCTCAGAGGCAACCAAGGGCGGCCCGCATGTCACGGTACATTTAGTGTCGTTCATCTTGAGCTATCTGACTCATGAGATTTAGTCAATGACCCAGGCTGAATGTTCTAATCCCCATGAAGCCAATTTTATTGTGTTCGCTGGAGGAAAGAAGTGACTGTTGACTTTGCAAACAATATTTAGGCATTAAGACATTTGCGTATGTCAGAGAGACTTTGTAATCGTTTAATCTAAAGCAGTATTTTTAATTGTTGCAGAAGTCAGAGCTTAGATGTCAAAGTAAAAGTGTGTTTACTTTTATTGTTCAATCATTTTTAAAAGGTGTTGAAGCCCTCGAGGGATTGTAAAGTCCTTGTTTTGATTCTGTGCTCCCCCTTGGGAACCTGTTGAAGTGTTGTTGAGCAACACACTAATTAGCAGGTTGGCACCTTGCATGGTTTATCCCTACCATTAGTGAATGAGTGAATGAATGGGTTAATGTGAGGTCATTGTAAAGCGCTTTGGCTACAGCACGCAGGAGACACACATTGAGGCTATATATAGATTTTCCATCCAGCTTTATCTCTGCAGTTCTTTCAAAACTTTATGCAAACAATGTAGCTTAATGGGTAATGATACCAAACTGAAGAACTTGTGTTTTCCCACGTGAAGTTCTGTGTGCTGCTCTCAGTACTGTGGATTTGTGGGGTCCAAGGGTCATCTGGAGAATGGGCCCTACCTTTATAGTAACATCTAGCCACTACGATCTGCCCGGAATTAGCAGATAAGATTTCTGAAAACCAAATAACCAACACACAAAAACACACATTTTGTATGATTCTCAGCACAAGTTATTTTTCCCGGAATATTTCTGAAACACTGAAACACAAGTGTAAATACATTAGTCTGAGCTGTGCACTGATCAGGTCAGGTGATGAGCTCATTGGTCTTGAATGTACATACAGTAAGTCGTGAAATTATTTTTTTTAAATGTTAAAAAATGTCTGTAGCAGAGATTTCTTCTAAATTTGAAAAATCTTAAAGAATTTTAACTCTGAACATGAACCCAAACTGAAACAAAGATATTTATTATAAACTGAAAATCTCAAAACAAACTGGATAATGATGTGACCAGCACTGGACCCAGAGCCAGCAGAGGGTCCAGATGAGCATACAGGTGAGGATCATGCCAGTAGAGCACAGCTGCATCAGCCATGGAGATCAGCACTTTGTCCGTTCATGTGGCTTTTTATTGAATTATCTGGACTCCAAATCAGAGAATAAACACAACAGAAGTCCTGGGAGAACCTTTCCTTTGTTTATTGGTCACAAATGTCTCAGGGTGGGAGCAAGAAAATCAAAACTAGAAAGAAATTGCGGTGCGCAGATAACTACATAAGATAGAAGAAATACTGAATATACAGTAAATACTACTCTGGTAATAGTTATCATTTGGTCCAAATAATACCACATCTTATTTATAATGTGCCTTTTTCAGACCCAAAGAACTTTCATAAACAATCACATTATGCAGAGACATGCAAAACTAAAAAGACTGTGATGAACACATCCAGCGTTCTGACACTATGACAAACGTTTGCATTAAACACAATTCTCTGACCAGCCCACTTTGGCAGAACCGGGTGTTCCACAATGATGAATAGATTATTTTAGCTCTTTAGATTAATTTCCCTTTCCTACTCTGCAGATTAGCCTCTAAGGCGCTGACCCCGCTCTATTATTAGTACTTGAAAATATGTACGATCTTATATAAAGACTTCTTATCTAATGAATACATGCATGCATATTGTTCGTCAGGACACGCAGGGGGAGGCGCTGCAGCAGTGGGACCGTTTTACTTTTATTGATCATTCCAGACCAGACAACATAAATCCAACTGTACATTATTTATTTTTATTACGCTCACACTGTATTACTGCGAAGATGAATTCTTTACATGTTCTTCGCAGAAAACAAGCCTCGTCCACTGTATTTCAGGTTGAAATAACAAATCTTCGAGGAAAAACATTACAATTGTTCTAGCACACCGAGTACGGCTGTCACGACCTCCTGCCACACAGCGGGATGACGCTGTTGGCCGCTCTTCCACCTCAAACTTTCAGGAGTAAAGTCCACTCACACTGCGGATATTTCAGCTCTTGCTTCTCCGGCGCGCGGGCAGCCAGCAGCCATTGTAACGAGGTACAGGGAGGTGCGCGTGCTTATGTAGAGACAGACAGCTCCAATCACAAACACAAGCTTGAAAATGTCCACCAAGACGCTGGTACACGTCGGACAGATGATTTTTCGGAAACCCCGAGCGAATGTGACTCCGAGAGTGACAGCGGCTCTAAACGCGGCGATCCACGGATACGCGAAACTGCGACACGCATCCAGCAGCACCGTGATGGGAGGCAGCGCCAAAACCAAAACCATGGACGACTTACCGGGACCGAGTTTCATCACGACACTGTACTGGCTTTTTGTAAAGGGACATTTCCAAACCACGCAGCAATTGCAAGTAAGTGGACTTGATAGACGAGTGGCGAGTGAGTGAGCGGCTCGGTTAGTCACGCAGGTTCACCTCCGGTCAGCCTGCAGACCCCCCGGGGAGTCAACAGTCAGGAATCAGACTGAAGGCACCGATAGTGTAGAGCAAGTTCATTAATTGAGATTCCTAACTGACCTCACGGCATAACAATACCCACATACACCTGATGGAGGCGCTATGACAACCACTGCATCAATTTATTAATAACTTTAAAATTGTCTTAATCCTCTAACTGAATTGAATGTGCCTGGACACTTGGCATGTGTGGCTGTATGTCATATTATTACATTATTACATCACTCATGGAGGAATAGTAACATAATCGCTTCAGTACCAGGTTGGTTTGTGGTCAAGGCATCAGAAAATGTAATCCACATCCATCTACGTGTACATATAGGTTAAGTAGGTGATAAGTATGCACATGACAACACCTTCTGAAACAACACAAAAAAACAGGCCAGTTTACTCCAAGTATTAATTTAAACTAAGACAAACTATGGATTGGAGAATTAAACAATGTTTGCTTCTATTTGCCATACAAGCGGAAGTCCTGCAGCTGCAGTTAGAGGGGAGAGGAACTCAGCAGGGACGAGATGAGTCAGATCATGTTTTTAGTATGTAGTTTCAGCATATATGTTATTCCAGATATATTTATGGGAGGCAGTAGTCGAGTGGGTAGAGCTTCCGCTTAAGAACCGGAGGGTTGCCGGTTCGAGTTCCTGCCGAGGTGCCCCTGAGCAAGGCACCGAACCCTCAATTGCTCCCCCCTCTGCGAAGGGTGGTAATATAATGTAATGTAAGTGGCTTTGGATAAAAGCGTCTGCCAAATGATCGTAATGTAATGTAATTTATATATACATACATAATATTTGACAACAGATTATGCAATATGTTCGAATGCTTTTAACACATGCTTTATAAACCATAGTTACAAATGCAGAGTCTCCTGTAGAAGCACATCTCGGTTTCAGTCAATTGTGTGGACAACAGGGATGTCCACACAATTATTCCAAATACTTATTGTTCTACATGACATGTCTCTAGTTTGACTTGGGTTGACAAGCAATCGTGGATTTGGTGACTATGCAGCTAGATTGTATTAAGGGGTAAGATCAAGAAAAATACTCTGTATGCGAGTCCTGGCATTCTTTAAGTATTTGTATATCAGGTTGAAACATGTCAGTATTGCATCATCGTCTCCCGTGTTAGCCTTATGCAAAGGGAAAGGGGCTGTATGGGGCACACTCACTATGTTTTGTTCCCCGAAGATGATGGTTATTACCATTTTATGTCCGTATATTTTATGCTTTATTTGCCTTTTAATCGCCTTTTCCCTCTGAGTATACAGCAGTTGTTCCCTCTAAAACATGTAAAATATACCCAATAGGAAGCATCAAATTCAACACAAAAATGGATGTGATCTGAGAAACAGTGTGCTATAGCATTAATATCATTAACACCCAGTACGACCCAGATGGTGCAGTCACAGCCCCCTGAGAGGCATGCGATGCTTTCTTCTTTCCAAAACTTGAAACTTTATAGGTTTGGTGTTTTCCCCTCTGTAAACTATGCTGGACTGTGGCAGACTGCAGGTCACAGTTCTGTTCCAACTGGCATGGTATCACACATACTGATGTTACTGCACACGTGTTTATGCAGGCACTAGCTTTTGAAATCTCCCGAAGATTATATTTGTGGCCCCTGGTGATAAGGAGTCAAATTTCGGAGTTGTAAAAAAAAACTCACTTTGGCTCTCCTAGCAATGTTGACATCAGGGTGTGATCCACAGTGAAGAAGATTGTGTAAGGACACTCCTGATCACTTCTCCTTACCACTACTGCTTTCCATCGCTGGTCCCCAATGAGAAATCCAACCCCACTTGGTCCACTGTGACCATAGTTCAGCCTGATTCTACTTCGCTCTCAAGGACCCTCTCTCCCACCCACATCTAGTGATCACAGTGAGGCCTCTTGGTAGTAAACACAGGCTACCTGATAGCTGCTCTGACCCTTTGGCCCTTTGGCTGGAATCCTTTGGCCTTAGTTCTCCTCAGACAGTCTGGTTTTGAGGTTGCCCCTGTTAGGCTCTAGTATATTTTATACAACCTCAACAAACACAATAGACACACAATAAAAACACTAGCAAAATTCATCACAATCTTGCAAGAACTGATTAGAAGTGTTGATACACTGCCACCAAGTGGACATTATGAAGCCAATGTTCTGATTTGATCAAAGCGTTACACTTAATTTAAGTGAGTCAAATCCTTTCGTTTCAATGAAACGCCATCTTTTTGAACTGGAGAAGTTGTTCTGTTTTGGTTGAAAAGGGAAAATGGAGTTGAAGCCTGAAACATATATGAAATGCATGTGTTTGTGTGTGTGATATGTAAGAGGGGGTGAAGGATAAATTTCAATTGCATGTAATTTGAGTGTGAATTGCATGCTGAACATGATGAATAAACTTAATCTTAAAATCTTAAAATCTTAAATCTTAAAATCTTAAAATCTTAAAAACTTAAAATCTTAAAATCTTAAAAAAATCTTAAAATCTTAAATCTTAAAATCTTAAAATCTTAAAATCATTGACTGTAAATGCAACTGTGGACATTTACCTTCATATCGTCCTATAGATCCATCTACAGTTTATCTGCTATGAAATTAATTAATTAATTTAAAGTGTATAAGATAAATGAATGGGTTGTTTATTATGTGTTTTCCACGTGAAACTTTTTCAATTCAATTAATGCTAATTTATGGTAACAGTTTTGAGATTTGTTGATTGCAATTCAATTTAAAAAAAAAATGATCAGAAGTGTTATTTTGTGTTGTAGAGTGTTGAGGAAAGCCCAGTGTGAAGTAGCAAACAGGGACAGAAACACACAGAGGATTCCATTATGATGAACATGGTGCTGATTTAGGAAAGTGCAAATCATGTTCACATATCCTTACTTGGAATTGATCGAGATGTAGAGGATTATGTCTGTAATTAGTCATGGATATTTACATATATTATATATAATTATATATATTAATTGATAAAAGTGTTGCTTTTGATTGCCATATAGATCAGGGATAGTTATATTTTTATTTCATTTTCTTTCTTGCTGCTGTGCATGCTGCTGCAGGACTGTTAGGTCTTGGCAGAGTGCACCTCATTATTGAAATAACGTTTTGCCTGTGAACCCTGACAAAAACACAAGATGGTTCTCAGACAGTCCTGCAGCGGTGCAAACAACAACAGTTGTGTGTTCAATAATTCAGTATGGCCCCTGAGGGCTGATGGCAAACTCAAAATGGCCCGCGATAGGAAAAAGCTTCCCCACCCCTGCTGTATAACGAAGCACGGCAGTCACAGTCATGCTTCATGTTCTTGCATTATTCATTATTGTCTGTTACACATATTCGGAAGTACACCCATGAACAACCCTATAAATAATAATAATAATAATAATAATAATAACAACAACAACAACAACAACAACAACAACAATAATAATAATAATAATAATAATAAATAAATAAATAAATAAATAAATAAATAAATAAATAAATAATAATAATAATAAGTAATCATTTATTGAATGTCCAATTCATAGATTGAACACAGCAAGATCTACGGTCCTCTGTGGAAATCCAAGTACGGCCCTCTGGTTGTGGTGAATGTGGCCAGTGCTGAGCTGATTGAGCAGGTCCTGAGGCAGGAGGGGAGGCACCCAGTCAGGACAGACATGCCTCACTGGAGGAGCTACCGAGAGCTCAGGAACCAAGCGCATGGGCCTCTGACAGAGTATGTAAGGCCCCTGGGTAAAGTCACGACTCACACACTTTACAGTCATTACATACATCATAGCATTGTTCACTGCTTATGAAATGTGTGCATATCCACTGCGTGACGGGGCCAGCTGTTGTTTATCCATGGGCGTGTGTGTGTGTGTGTTTGCGTGAGTGCGTGCGTGCATGCCTGTGTGGTTTCAGTATGAGTGGTGTCGGTGGGGACTTCTGAAAATTGGCTGCCTCCTAGGAGGCTTGAGTGTGTCAAGTCCATGTTGAGTGTGTCTCCTGTGATAATGTTTTACCACAGCGCTAATCAAGTTCACTGATTGAGACATTTGTGGATCGCCATTTTCAAATTCTTTTTAGTAATGATGCCCCATCATTTAGGTGCGTAGTACTTCCCACACCCATACCTGTGGATATAAGTGTACTTGTAAAATCTCTCAATATACACTTATTAAACCATAATAAACTCACAAAACCCGTGGTACGGGTGTAGCATTTCTCTGAGTGCATTTCTAGTATGATTGTGTAGCAACAGGTTTCTCCTCAGCTGTTATGCAATTCCTGTCAGACTTGTTGTGGCAGCAATCGTTTTCCTTAGCGCAACCTATGTGTTGTAATTCCCTCAGACAGAATAAGACAAGCTTGCACTGAGTGAAGTCATCCTGCGAATTTGCGCAACAACTTGAGTGACTAGGGCGAAGTTGATGTTTCTGAAGAATATACTGAAGACACAAGCGCTGGATGAAGGCATACACGATTTCAGTAGTATGTAAAAAGCAATGTCCCTAAGATAAATGGGCAACAACATAGGCTGCAAAGCTGTCAAAACAGGCTGAGCAACATGGACATCAGGGAGGAAGTTCATAGTGGTCCTTCGCTTTGAAAGGAGACAGTTGGGGCGGTTTGTGTATGTGATAAGTACACAGCCTGGGTGCCTCTCTTGGGAGTAGATTCAGGCACATGAACCTGAACCACGTGGTAGACCCAGAATATGCTAGAAGGAACGAGACAATATTCCATTAACCATGTTTAAACATAGTGACTCTTAAGGGACTAACTAAACTGATTACTGTATGACTTCTATTATTAGGATTATACAACTGTGTCATCCTGTCTGGAAACCTATTTCTCATCTTGAAATTCTATTTGTAGGATGGGGGCAAAGTGGCAGCGCATCCGTAGCATCCTGAACCCGCGGATGCTGAAGCCTAAGCATGTCTCCTCCTACAGCAACACTATCAACGAGGTTGTGACGGACTTCATCCACAGAACCGCCTTCCTCAGGGAAACCACAGGTCAGGGAGTGATGGTGAATAACCTGACTGAAGAGCTCTACAAATTTGCTTTTGAAGGTCAGTACAGATAAATGAAACTTTTATTTAATTAGCCAAGTGAATGTTAGGGAATCCTTTTTTTAAAATTTGATTCGTATGATAGAATAATGAGTATTTAGAAGAAAATGGATATGCCATTGAGCAAAAAGGAAGGAAGTGTGTGTTGTTTTGAAGTGGAATTTAGGTTTTCACAGTTGATTGCACCTCATGCCTGTGTTGATGTTTCTGACTGGTCAGAGGAGGAGACTGGAAAAAACAATACCACCCTGGATTTGTCAGAATAGTTTTGTAATTCTTGTAAACTGCTCTGAGAAAAAATGGTAAATCCAGTAGTTTCAGACTGGCCAATCACAGCCTCTGATTTTCGATTAGCATAGCATTCTGACCTTGTCACATGAAAACAGGGTTAGAGTCCATCTAATATGACATGAAGGCTTACTCTGCTGACCTTGACTGTATCACTGCTCTGGCCTTGGAAGCCGTCTGCGTCTCCTTATCTAGCTGCTCTAAAAGCTGTGTTGAAATTGATGCCTATCTTCCTGCTGCCATTCTTACCTTCATAAGTTTCAAATCACAAATATGTCTCTTGGAATTGCAGGCTTGAAAGCTGATTAGATAGTGTGAGATAGGCGTAGCCACATATACAGCTTACCGTAGATTACATTTCAGGAACATTTTACTGTGAGTCCGTGTCATTTTCAAAGCTTTCACACATTTCACTCTGTGCTATTAAATATGCTAACACTCCCACTTGTGCATTGGATGGCCTGTATGTGTGTAAACATTTATAGAAGCTCTAGTTGCATTCCTCTTAGTTTATTTATCACCCAATGGCCTCAATTTGGCTTGAAAGCAGGACATTTACAAAGGTCAACTTCCTGGAAAACTGAAACCTAACCTTTCAATGTAACAAATCCAGAGCTACTATGAACAGGATTTACAGTGTTGAGTCACTTACTTACTTACTTACTGTATGATCATTGATTTTAATGCAGGGATCTGTTCAGTGCTGTTTGAGACCCGTTTGGGCTGTATGAATGAGACAGTGCCTGAAGAAACCCAGAAATTCATCTTATCTGTGGGGGAAATGTTCCATCTCTCCCCCATCGTCATCCTCTTCCCCAAGTCCACCTGGCCCTACCTGCCCTTTTGGAAACAGTTTGTGGCCGCCTGGGATAATCTCTTCAAAGTTGGTGAGTAACATTTGGTTCCAAGCAGTAACAGTCAATAACAAAGAGTTTCATTGTGTGATACTTTCATGCCTTTACTGGGTGGCCTCCATCCGCCCTCTCACCCGACTTTGCTACTGCTTGTTATTTATTTGAAAAGGTTACTAAAGTTCAGGCTCCATGGCTGTCTTCCAGAGCACATTATCAAGTCATTTCAAGGACACTGAGCTGTTTTCGGTTGATTGTGAAAGGACAAAGTTTTCCACACAGGCCTTTGTGTCTTTGCACCACACCAATATGCAACAGCAAGTGTGAGTGTTTGTCTTATCACCAGCTTATGGTGTATATGGGCCATATTGAGAATAGAAACATACACGTGTCATTCAGACTTTAAAGAGATTGTGCTCCTGCATATTCAGACTTCCCTGAGGACCAGGTACCACTCACGCTTTTGAATGTTCTGATCAGTCCATCCGGATCTGTTAGTTCCCGGAGAGTTTCTGTTTTTCTTATTTCCTTAACATATAAGAAATAGAGATAGACAACTAAGGACTTTTACTTTTATAGTATTCGTCTATTATAAATATTAAACTGCTTTCTCTGGCAGGAACATGAAATGATATGACACTATCGGAGTTTCCTGACAGTGTGGCTGATTAGATAATGAGAGAGAAAATTACCTATCATTTTGAACTTAGTCACTTCTTGTGTCACCAAGCGGAGAGGTTGGTGCTGAAAAAAATAGAAAAGATCCAACAGCAGGTTGACTTGGACCAGAATGTGGAGGGGGCGTACCTGACACACCTGCTACTCAGTGAGAAGATGAGCGTCACTGAGATCTTGGGCAGCGTGACTGAGCTCCTGCTGGCAGGGGTTGACACTGTAAGTAGGAGTTCACATGAGTCATCGCTTTCTTTAATTTTGTGTTTATTCTGTCAGAGGAACATTCACAATGATATGAACCACACTGAAAGTATTCAGATCCCTTCACTTCATGAACTTCATGTAACTTGAGCTATGCAGGAAGAAGTCCATAAAAAGCTTACATATCAAAGCAAAACAAACCAAGATTTCCAAAGAACTCCCAGAGAGTTAAGATAGAACTATGTTGAAACAGAGATCATTGTATGATTTTGCTTACAAGGTTATGTTGGAAATAACTCAAAGACAGTTACAGTCACATTTGTGTTCTGACTGTTTATTAGTGTTGTGGTTTGGGGAAAATTGGAGGAGAGAATGGAAATGTATGCATATGGATCACTATGACTTATTTATCACAGCTGGTCACCATTGCGGCTACGCTGTACCACCTAGGAAAAGCAGGAGTTAACCGCTTTGCAGCCCTCAATTGTTGGCATGGCGACTGTAGCCATTATTACGAGGAGACACTGTCAGTGCGGCAGAGTACATTTGCGAAAGAAGAGCATTCCTAAAACGCATTTCATTTTGGCATGTCAGAGAGAAGGCGAGATCAATCTACAGGATCTGAAGTCCATTTACTCTCACAGACAATGCACCCTATGCAAATGCTGGACCCCATTTGACATTCAAATAACAAACACTTAATATCGCCCATTGAAGTAGCTTTAGTCAGCTGCTATTTCTTAGGAGCATATAGTGTAGCTAACTACATCTTCAAGAGATTAGCTTCATTCAATCAGTGGTAACTTGAAAGAAGCTACTGTTTACCCATTAGTTTTACCAAGCTACATGTAAAATCCTCTACTATACTAAGCCACATTTGCATATTCTATACACTGTTGTGAATGTGTACTTTATTGTATTGTTTTCACAAATTTGCTGTACATTTCACTGAAGCATAGCATACACAGCAGTGGTTTTTAGGCTCGCTTTCCAAGATAACCTGTGTTTCACACTGTTATAGACCTCCAACACCATCTCATGGTCTCTGTACCACTTGGCAAAGGAGCCACAGATCCAAGAAAAATTGTACCAGGAAGTGGTGAGCATTTGCCCTGGAAACAAGGTGCCACTCAGTGAGGACATTGCCCGGATGCCGTACCTGAAGGCCATCATCAGGGAGACGCTACGGTAAGAGGGATGCTTTCACATGCAGGTGTTACCCTGTAGCCACACAACACTACAGTTTCATCCAGTGAAATGCCTTTCAATGGTTATTTGTTGTGATGAATTACTTGTATATAATTAAGCTACTTAATGATAAAGAATTCTTCTGTTATCACCAGGCTTTATCCAGTGGTACCAGGGAATGCCCGTCTCACTGTTGAAAATGAGATTGTCGTGGGAGATCATCTCTTCCCGAAAAGGGTGAGGTGACATTTTGAGCTCCATGTCAGAAACCCATTGCTCATCTGGATTTTTCTTCCATATACTGAGTTGTTGAGTGCATTTCATATAACCACTTTTCACAAAATACCACACAAATCAGATATAAATCAAATAAGTCTTTGACTTGTAAACATTCTCATGTGCAACAAAGTTGCATGGAGTTGAAGATAGGTTCTTCAATACTTGTGTGTCTATTAAGGTTGATCGAGAGCAGGGGTGGGCAAAGTTTTTGTCTCAGGGGACCCAATGATTTTTAGATTTGACGGACAGACCAGGCCAGTGTGAACTTACATGAATTAGGTCTGACTGCCTGTTTTTACTGCGACTTGTCAGCCGGTTGTTGTTTTTGATCGGCGCCGCTTCACACGCTAGTTTAGCGTTATGTTAACATTTTTCTATTCGGCTCCCAGACCATGGTCGAGGAGCATAGGGGAGATGTTTCCTCCGGGGCCGAAGTTGATGCTCCGTAACTGCACAGCGGCAGTATAACGCACAGGAATCTCGATCGTTCTTGGGATGTTGGCAGCTTTATTTTCACCGGTCTCTGGCACATTCTGTACATTCATATCTTTGTACGTAACCCATAACTGTAACATTGCTCCCGCCAACGATCTATGTACTCACTGGACTCTCTCTCTCACTCGTCCACACACACACACACACACACACACACACACACACACACACACACACACACACACACACACACGCGTATCTCGGATCCGTTTAAGCAGGCCGGTATTTTGTCCTGTTAAATTCAGGGATCTGTCCATATTTGTTCCAATATTTGACAGGCCACATTAAAAAGCGTAGTTTGCCCACCCCTGATCTAGAGACTAAAGCATACCAATAAAGCTTGTACACATACAGCTCACCAAATGAAAACATTGATACATGACATTGTCCTGTGGATATCATGGTCCCCTCACAGACCCTGTTCCACCTGTGCCACTACGCTGTGTCCTATGATGAGAGTGTTTTCCCTGAGCCCCAGACGTTCCTTCCCCAGCGCTGGCTGCGAGGAGTGGAGGAGAAGGCCAGCCAGCACCCTTTTGGATCAGTGCCCTTTGGTTTTGGGATTCGGGCATGTTTGGGTCGGCGGGTGGCTGAGCTGGAGATGTATCTCCTCCTGTCCAGGGTAAGATCATCTCTATGCCACCTCTACCACAACTATGGTTTGTGATGATTAGTTTTTCAACAAGCAAAAGAGTGTTTGAACTTCCGCAGTTCTATTTGATTGCATTCCCCTACTAATTTCCTTTTTTTCCCAATAAAAAAACAGTTTCCTCTTAAGGATTAATTTAGAGGATTTTTAAAAACATTGTTGCCTCTGTACATACCAAAGAGATACTACAGATAATGCAGTTTATAAACCTAAGAGCTTTGGGTCACCATTGTTAAATCGTGATGATGCTGCAGGCAACAAGTTAAACATCTAACGCCACTCAGAAGAGTCAGTTGTGTGGAATTTGCTCTCACAGCTTTGGGTCGGTCATGTCGTAAATGTCATAAAGGACTTTCCTTTTAAAGCACAGTGCTCTGTACAGTCAAACAAACTTGATATAGTTGTTTGAAGTTGTTACTTGAAACAATAGTTCTTCGCAAGTCCAATTAACTGAATAAAATCTGTAAACTATCTTTACCTTTACCTTTAAATGGGGAATCAAATGTGTTTCAAAGTTGATATCAAACACAATCAGGACTTTTGACTCTGAGCACCCAACCTCATTCCATATTTGAGAACTTTGCAAATGAATCTACCTGCTGTTTAGTCCCTTGTAATGTCCCTTGTAGTTGTAATAATGTCAACTGCTGACAACAGTTGCTGCTGTTGGTAAACATTAACTGGAGTGTGAAGTGTATATTTGTACTTAATGGTGCTCTTTTTTTTTCCTCTCTAAAGTTGATAAAGCAGTATGAGGTGAGGCCAGATCCTACAGGTGCCACAGTCAAGCCAATCACCAGAACTCTTCTTTGTCCTGCTAAACCCATCAACCTGCAGTTTCTCGACAGGCAAGTTTAAACGGAGGTACCTACCAGCAGAGGTTTCTCTTTGAGTTGAGTATTCATACATAGTGAGGACTGTTGAAATGCACCCAACCATGAAATGAACACCAGGCGGGGTTAAGACGTTGTTGTTGTATAGATGCAATGTACAATATAGTATAGATATCCTATGAACACATTATCCTTTTAAACAGCTATTCTTTGATGATGAATTGAGATTCTGTTCCACAAATTTCATGTACAATTTTCTGTTGTCTCGTAAGAACAAAAGTAATGAATTCATCACACAAATACTTTTCAGAATTCCCAAGGACGCTTTACATACCAGTAGCTTTTTTACGTCTTAATTTCAATTAAAATTGAAATGTTGTATTCAAATGTCTTGTGAGTTTTGCTGAAACTGAAAAACACAGGCAGGAGATAGCTTTATGCTGATCTAAGCAGCAGAGATTGACTTCTATGTATGTAAGTGAATCGCTGTACCGTCACTAAAGTGCATTTAAGTGACGATTTTTATATTGTGTTACTAATATTAAAAGATCTGTGTATTACCTTTGGTTCAGTACTCTAATTCTGAGTTTGAGAACTGGAACAGGTCACATCTTTACCTTTGCCCTGTAAATGATTTCTGATTCCTTTCAGAAATTAATGCTTGTCTAATAAAGACAGAAATGACTGTCACATGGTATTTATAATGATGCTTTGTTCTACCCTTGCTGATGCTCAATTTAATTGCTGCCCCTCACCACTACCTCCAAATTGTAAGGCTACAGAATTAGTAACCACCACCAGGGGATAGTGATTACTGCACACAACTATATTTTGAACCGAGTTAGGCAGACGCACGCACGCACGCACGCACGCACGCACGCACGCACGCACGCACGCACGCACGCACGCACGCACGCACGCACGCACGCACGCACGCACGCACGCACACTGCACCCTCTCACTTAGATGTGCAGAGAGAGTGGCTGCAGCTGAAGCTTTTGCTGTTTTAAAATGCATGTGACCAGAAGGTGAGCATGTGTTTACCTAAGGGGAAAAAGGACAAATGTTGCAGGTACTTACATCTTGTTTCAACCTGCAGTAGCGTACAACTCTCAATTCAAGCATTAATTACCTTGATTTGTAACTATACAGTACATGCACCTTCATATGAGAAGAGACAAAAACAGAGACAAAAAGCTGCAAAGAGATAAATGGAGTACCAGTGTGACAGCAGGTAAGTCTGTATGTCAATGAGTGAGAATTCTATTCCATTCAAGTTGGAGCACAACCACAAAACTCCAATTAAAGTGTGAGGGATACCTTCATGAACTTCAGGGTTAAGGAGCTACAGTGAGAAGCTTATACTTGCAAGCACAGACACAGTCTCCACTACAGTGAGTCCTGTTAGACAGCTCATGTGTTTGTGTACTCACAGGCACACAAGACTGTCATGGCAACTGTTCCCTCAAAATTCCAAAAATACTACAGCGAAAAGCAAGTCCCAG
This sequence comes from Genypterus blacodes, assembly GCF_046128005.1. NCBI lineage: Eukaryota > Metazoa > Chordata > Actinopteri > Ophidiiformes > Ophidiidae > Genypterus > Genypterus blacodes. The sequence goes on from NW_027466822.1 coordinate 3,040,876, forward strand.
AGGGGTGTAACCTGAATAATCTGATGTAACCATTACTCTGAGACACTACACTGTATATGTTCATATCAATATCAATTACATTGTACAGTTGTAGGAGTACCAATGTGTCATCACGGAGCCAGAACTTTAATCCTGAAAATTAGGTTTTCTAGTTTGTAGTTTTAATATAATCTTGACCTCATGACCATCTGGTGATCCAGGACTGAGCTGTACCGGAATGTGATAATGGAGCGTTATCTCCTTGCCGTAATAAAAATTTCAACTCATCTCCATCTGAATTTGATGATATTTGTTAACAAAATCAGAATTCTTTTTCAGAATTCTTTTTTTATCTCAAGGCACTTTACATACAAAGTATTTAAAGAAGCCCCATAAGCAAGAACTTAGCAACAGTGGCAAGGAAAAACTCCCCTTTAACAGGAAGAAACCTCATCTGCCTTGACCAGTTGGGTATAGAGAGAGAGAGCGAGAGACACACAGAGAAGCACAACAACAATAAAAAGTAAATAAAATTATATTAATAAAGTAACAATAACAATAAATGAATAATATTTAAATATAAATAAGTATGGCTAATGATATTAATACTGATAGCAGGACAGGGTCTTCATCGCTACAGGACAGGCTTCCACAGCAACCTGAGACGAGAGAACAAAGAAAACATCTGGGAGATTACACAAGAGGGGAGCCTGATAACTGAAGGCTCCTCCTCCGGTTCTTCTTTTAGAGATACTAGGAACCACAAGTCAGCCTGCATCCAGGGAGCGCAGCATTCTAGGGGGGTAAATATGGTAGTATCAAGGTAAGATGGAGCCTAACCACTAAGAGCTTTAAAAGTGAGCAGGAGGATTTTAAATTCTATTCTAGATTTTACTGGAAGCCAGTGCAGCCAGGGATCATATTTCTTCAATTTTAGCTTCACAGAAAGCTATAATTGGAGAAATATGATCCCTTTTCCTAGTTTTGGTCATGGTGGCGCTGGAGGCCAAGGCCCCATGTTACTTAGGAAATAATGAGTATATTAAGTACAGAAGTGCAAGTTTAAGGAAAGACTTGCTTGAGCAGCTTAGTCAGAATTGGGTCTAGGACAGTGATTCCTAACCATGGGGCCGTGGCCCATTGTTGGGCCGCGAGCGCCCCCTATAGGGCTGCCAAAAAAAAAAAAAATCAGTTTTGCACCTGTGGGCCATGAGGGCCGCGAGACACTCAGTTATTGTAGTGTCAAACAGGCTTTTCGAAATTTTGGGATTTTAGAAAAGAAAGTGCACTTAAAGGGAAAAATCAACAACAAAGAGGTGTGGAGATTCACGGACAAACGAGACGATCAGGGCAGGTGTCTAACCAGGCGAAATGAAATGGACACGCTTTAAAAAACACCGCGCTGGACCCCGCGAGGAAGAACACTGGGATGTTGTCTATGAACACTGGAGAGGCAGCCGGTAAAATGCCAGACTTTGGATCCGCGTCCTAAAGAAATGTGACGCTGCGCCTGGACTTTTGTGCCTTGGCGTTTATTAATTATATTAGGCTGGCCACAACTTAGACCAAAGCCCGAAACAGACTCAGATCAACACTGGAGGCAACTCTGAGAGTTTGCCTTTCCTTCATTCCACCTAGGCTAGATCTGATCATGTCTGAGTTGTGTAAAAAGTAAAACATTTAAAAAAAGTTATTTTCTTTAAGTTCTGGCTCTGCCATGCACCTTTCAAATTAATTTTCAGATTAGAAGGCTGTATTTTCATTTGCACTTTACTTTTACTTATACAGTTTATCTATTTAAGAAAAAACATTATTTTGAATGTATTTATTTTATCACCCCCATAATTTTATCACATGTCCATTTTTTTTCATCAGTTTTTATGAATCTCTCCTTTTTGTAGTTTGGCATGTTGTTGTATGTGCTGGTTTATGTTTGAAAAATAGATAAATATCTTTGTGATGAGCACATGGTTCATGTCATTTGACAAGGTTTAGGCCTGTTAAACTATAAATAGATTAAATATAGTTATTGAATACAAATCAAGAGTAAGATAACCAATTCAGTGTTAATATTTGAATGGGCCGCGGGCCCCTCTGTACTGGAAAGGTTGGGCCCGAGGTCAAAAAGGTTAAGAACCCCTGGTCTAGGAGACATGTTGATGATTTAGATGAGGAAAACATTGAAGATTCACTTAGGTCAATAAGAGAGGAACTATCAAAATATATACCGGGTTCCACAGCTGAATTTCTTTTCTAATTGTTATAATTGTATTGTCAAACAAGCTCATGAAGTCATTACAGCTGATATCTATGGGGATACAAGAGTCAATAGAGTTACGGCTCTTAGTCAGCCTGGCTAAAGTGCTGAAAAGAAACAGTGGGCTTTTTTGTTTTCTTCAATCAGTGATGAGTAAGAGCCAGCTTTGGCATTACAGAGGGCCTTCCCATACACTTTGAGGCTGTCATGCAAAACTGAGCGCGACTCTTGCTCTCTTGTGGATCGCCATATTCTTTCAAGTTTCCATGATGTTTGGTTAAGTTTGCGGGTTTGAGTGATCGCGGGTTATCTCACGATCACAATCTCGGACATTGTAAATTGTGGCACGTCACATGTTTAGTCTAAGTCTGTAACACTGGTTGATAAGGATCATCTTGTAATGGATATATAATTCAGGAAATCCCGCACAGAAAATTACTCCAACTGCAGTTTCTGTGACAGAAATTGGCCAAAATATGATTTTAACTAATTTATTTGAAACCTACAAAAGATCAACACTGACCCCTGTTGGGGACGTTTCATGCGCTCTCCATTGCATCTTCACTGATTAACTCTTCCTTGTATATTCCTTGCATATTGTACTATTCCCTGTATATTCCTTGTTGTTTCTTATATTCCTAGTTTGTGTTACAATAAATTATTTATAGAAAATTATCCAACAGTCAGTTATTAGAATTTTATCCTTTTAAGATACAATAATCAACCAGTTAGTAAATGCACGTTAACATAGATCATATCATTAATTCTAACATATAAAGTCAAAGTAATTGTTTATAGCAGGGGTCTCCAACACGTCGCTCGCGCGCTACTAGTAGCTCGCCACCCGTTTCTGAGTAGCTCGCTAAAGGTTCAAAGGATACATACATTTGACAACACGCCACTTGGTAAACCTGTTTAAATTTCTGTCCAATCAAATTCAGAGACATCCCATCCCCTTCTGTCACAAAATGATTATAAGCCTTCAGTTGTCAGTCCAACAAATGACACTGGGAAAGGGGGAAAAAATGGGAAAAGCTGACTGGTGGGACAACAGGTGGTTGTTCAAATCTGATGGGGGGAAAAATGTTGGACTTTTGAAGAGAATGCAAGATAAAGTGACAGAAATTAACCTTGGGCAGAAATTGACAGTTTTGCATTGTATTATACACCAGGAGGTGTTGTGTAAGTCAGTGTTAAAAATGAACCATGTTGTTGATGTTGTAATTAAAATAGTGAACTTCATCAAGGTAAGAGCATTGAATCACAAACAGTTTGTTGCACTTTTGGAGGAAAATGAGACTGAGCATCGTGACATAAGCTACCGCACAGCTGTCAGGTGGCTCAGCCTGGGCAAAGTGCTGAAAAATGTCTGGGACCTCAATGAATGAACTAGTCATGTCCAAAGGCAGGGAAATGATGAGAGAGACAGAGACAGCACACATGGTGATGGACCCAGATTGGACCCAGACAGTTCACAGGACAGTGGGGCAGATCAGAAGATTACGGCAGAGAAAGAAGAAGGTACTGGACTAAAATAAAACACAAAACGAAAGTTACAGTTAAATGTAATACTGTGCCAAAAAAACAAAATAAAACATAAACATGGAAACAAAACTAAAAATGGCGTGGCTAATATTGCACATTTTTACTCAGTCATAACTTTCTCTTAAATTTAAGAGCAAGTGATTGATTCATAAATAAACAGAAAGTTTGCCTGATACAGGATTTAGGATTCTAAGAGAACCCTTGAAAAGATCATCACCTGTCACACACCACCTGTCCACCTGGATGCAACCGGTAGTGCAAAAACCTGACAACACACTCGTGTTGCCTGGCATGGGAGAAGATATGCCTCCCTTTGCTGTTGCCAAACTAATATCCAACAATCATTCCACACCATATATGACACTGGCTAATGGAGTTCCTTCAGAGGTTGTCATACACCACAAAAAGGCATTAAACTGATTGAGACAGACTACAGCTTGGCTCTGGTCAACAGTGCACTCATGTCCTTTAATAAGGAGAATGTGTCAGTGTGCATTGAAAGAGCAGTAATTTCAAATTGTGTCTGTACATCCTGCAGTATTTCCAAGATTCACTGTCTTGCACCTACTGTAAGCTCTGCCCATCATAAACAAATCAAAAGAAAAGGCATACAAGAGTATGCAACACTCATTTTACTTGCATCCTCAATTGCACAAATCTGCAGAAAATGACACTCGTGGACCGAGACCAGCAAGTCACTGAAGAGGACATTGCCGTTGACAAGTCTGTTATAATCAAGGCAGAGTTCAGCGGCATCTTCTTTTATTCAATCATACAGGAGTGGTAACATCACAAGGTAAAGTGAATACATACACTGAGTTATTCTTAAGGGTGCAAGAGGGTGGGTGCAAGAGCCTGTAATAATTTCCTGTTATTGTAAGTCCTGGCTGCTTATGTAACTATGCCCACAGTGGCCAGTTCTCTCCACTCTGATGGTGATTTTTAAACAGTTAGTAAATGCCAGGCATAGGTGCATAGATTTTCATTTTCTTCTTAAAGCAGTGGAAGTCAGACACACATTCTTCTGTCTTAGTGTGTTGAATGTACTCATGCAAAACTACATGGGTATCTTCCCATTGTGGAGTTGCTTGCTGCTTGGGGATCTGTCCTGCCACGCAAACATCCCAAGCCATCTAAAGAATGAAAAAAAAAGAAAAGAAAAGGAGACCAACAGCCATACTGACCTCTGATTTGTAAAGTAAATCCCTTCATCCTCTGGAAAAGCGATTTTAGGACCCTCAACAGTGGGCCAAGACGGACATCAGGAAGGGTAATTCCAGGCCAAAATATAAATACTTTAATCCACCAAACACGCTCCCACTCTTGTTTCCCAAGATCTGTGTTCCCTAAAGATGATGCTGCACAGGTATATTTTGTTTCTTTTTCTGCTCCCTGCAGAAAATAAAATTTACAGAAGCACTGTTTGGTGTTCCAGCAACTGAATCGAGAGAAAGGGCACAATAAAGTTAGTCTCTAAGGAAACAGTTCATCATTTGAGGAGGGAGAGAGAATATCAAGGGAGATGGATAACAATGTGACAGGAAACTTCTCATAACCAAAGTCCACGGCAACTTTTCACGGTTCCCATATCATCTCTTTTAGGTGAACGATGGGAGTGACAGCTGGGGAAAAAGCAGCATTTGGATGCATTTTAACAATTGTGACAACATAAAGGCAGAATGCAGAATTTGCAGAATTAAGCTGTCATGTCGAGCAGGGTCCACAAAACACCTTCAAAGACATGAGAACTGTGCATCCAACTGTCCTGTTGGAAGAAAAAATAAGCTCCACCCACAGAAATATGAAGGGTATGGTATTAGCTAAATTGTAAAATCAGTAATAACATTGTTTTCTATGAGATTATCATGCTGGGAATTTATTGATGTGAGCTTGACACTGAAATGTATACAGAAAAAACATGCTTATGTTGCTGAATTGAATTTGATACAAACTGTGAGTGTTGAGTGTTGGATATCAACCTTTTGTAAATGTTCACACAAAAGATGCTAATTCAGCTGGTTTGGGTGGAGAATCAGCCATGTGGATAAATGTTACAAATAATAATAATAATAATAATAAACCTGAGTAGCTCACCTCTATTTTGTCAAAGTAGCTCTCAAAGACAAAAAGGTTGGAGACCCCTGCTCGAAAATATGATATGATGCTACAAAGACAAGGTTAAAAACAGTTTTATAACAGATCAGAGACAGTGGACCCAGGTGGGGATGGAGTAAATCAAAAAACAAAACAAAACCTGAGCTAACTGAGAAACCCTATACTAAAAAAAAAATTGTGGGAGAAAATAAAACCTTGATCTCCAGTCACAGAACAAAAATATAGTAATATAGTTATATAAACTAGGTCAGCACCCACATGCTGACCTAGTTTATATAACAATTTTAGCTTCATGCAATGTACAGGTTACCCCATCTTTCTCATGGGGAAAGTGCAAAAATGAGCAGCAGCCCAACAGAGAGATGAGGGATGGTGAAATAGCATGTGGCTGGCTGCGACCAGACTTAGCATCTAATTAAGTTTGAAGCGACCTCTCACAAAGAAGGAACAGCCAAGTAGGAGGCCCTGAAACAGCCACACCCTCATGGGACCTGGAATTCAGGAAGGTGAAAGCAAGGAGGGGAGGGGAAAAACACCAAGGAGGAGCAAAAGAACATACAATACATGCCCCACTCATGTAACACTGGGTAATTCTTAATCTCTTAAAACGATGTCCAAAATACACAGCCTGGCATTGGACGGAAGGAGGAAATAAAATTCCAATTCACAATAACACAAGATAGTTTGTTTGTTCACACAGTTTATAATTTTGTTGAATTTGTGCACTCAAGATGGATAATATGTTCACTCGATGTGTGTACATAAGCTGTAAATAAACAAAACTTGCAATTGGTTCATTGTAAGGTCAATTGCTTCTTCAATGCTACCAAATTCCAACTAACAGTAATGCAACCAGTGCACAACACAAAATCGATATATTTACAGTATGTATATATACAGACATGGCTAAACCATTTTAAACATAAAAAATAAAAACAACAAAATATGTAGGTAAAACTAACAAACGTAATTGGCATCCACCATTCTTTGTGCTATATTCAATATGACTTCCACTTTGCTCTTGATTTTCAATGTAACACATGCAACAAAATTACTTTGCTGAGTGACTAGACAAAATTATTGAAGTTAGAAGCAATAACAAATCATTGGATTGTAGTGATATTTCACAGGTAACAAAGGTTTCTTCGATCTCTTGTGTTTCACTCCAGAATGCATAGATTTTTCGTTTCATACAGCCCTGGATGAAGACATGGTATTTTTCAGGATACAATGCACATGTGATCAGATGTTACCATGCATTTGATGAAACACTGTTCAGGTAGTGCTGCTGATGGGGGTGTTTATAAATGGCTTTACCAAATGAATTTACTCCTATCTTATTGAACCATTGTCTTTTAAACCCAAAATCACAATATAACAAATATTATATATATATAAAATTTAACAATGTGGTGTCTTTGTTTCACTTTAAAACATACCCACTATTAACTATGACATACACTAAAATACTGAGAAGCGGCAATATTATCCTGTATTTCTGTATTCATGAGTCAGAATCTGCCAGGGAGTCGCACAATTGCTGGGATATTCCATTCTGTATTTATCTATGTTTCATGTCACAACTTTTGAGTTCCATTCGATGTATCAGAGTTTCAGTCCATGTGTACAGAGTTTAATTCCATAGGCTTATTTCATTCTCATGAATCATTTATGTATTTCCTGAAGAAACAGGAGATACCCAATTTTTTTTTCTTACTTAGATATAGCTCATCAGTTGCTAGCAAGACTTGTATGTCATCTTTCCTAAAGCATTGTTAAATATAAATTAAAGACAGGCCATGTTTATCAAATGACAGGGAAGAGCTCAAGTACATATAATTCCACAAAAGAAAATTGGTGGCTGCAGTGTTATGCAGTGTCATAAGAATTGGCTATATGCCAGTAAAAAGAAGACCACTAGCTGATCTTGACTTGTAATCATGGATGTAAACAATGCAGGTTCTGTAAACCTAGCAATTGTTTTTTTAATGCAGTATATGTTTTGAACAAATTAGTTTCAGATAAAATTATGTGTAATGAGAAATCCTGAATCTAAATAAAACCATTTTTGTTATTAAGAAACTCAACAGATTACCTCTTGACTTATTGTAGCTTTTTGCACCTGTGAATCACCAAAACCACATTCAACATGATAGGTTTGAAGGACTGCCAAAAACAGCACATCACACTGCCATCTGTCATTGCAAACACCAAGTCACTATTGATTTCTAATTCTGGTTAGACTTGTACTGGTATATCTTAATACAGTGGTGCATGCTGTCAGCTACAGCCAGGTGGCCCTCAGGTAGCAGGGTCAAGCCACGTGGGCTACTTAGTCCTTGTATTACTATGGGCCAACCCAACCCTTGTGCTGGATATAACACAACTTTGTGCTCCTCCCCCCAGTCTGCTACCAATACGTTCCCATCTTTATCTATACAAATGCCCCAGGGACTTGCTAGGACAGGTCCCATACCAGAGCATACACCCAGGACCCTCACTGTATTCCAGCCTGGCTCCAACACTTTGATGCATGGCACACGACCTGTTTCACTCCCCCTTTCAGACACAGCCACCATGCCTGTCCTCAAACAAGCTGCCACCAAGTACGGCCGGTGGAATCCTGTTACCACTGTGCGCTCAAGTCGGGAGCCTGTTTTTGGGTCAAGCTTCAGGGCGATCAGGCAACCTTTACGGATATCAGCTATCAAGAACTCATCAAGCCTGGTCACTGTCACGCCTCTAGGAGCCTCCAATTCATCTTTTGCAGCACCTAATCTTGACCCTCCAAAGGTTTGGAGTAGGCGGCCATGTCGGCTGAACACAAGAAGGGCGCGTTCTGCTGCACAGCTTAGTGCTATTAGACCCTTGGCATTGACAGCAATGTCAAAGTAGTTTCGGCAGCGTCGGGCGGAACCATCAGAAGTTGGAGAAGCCACTTGTTGGAGGACATTTCCTCTAGGGTCAGTCACCTGTTTTAAAGGTTAGATTTTGTTTTAACATCATTGCAAACTTGCAAACACATACATTTAGTTACCAGAAAATTAGGTATATCTGTAATCTAATGCAATCCAATACAAGACCCATAGTAAATTCTATCATTGTTAGGTTGCCCTGCTTCAACAACCTCCTTACAAAGTACATCAACAATGATTTTAAAATAATTTGTTAAAGGTGCCTTTTTAAAACTGTATAACCTTAATTTATGAAGAGGTCACAATATGAAATCATGGGAACAAGTCTATAGAACTGGTAGAACCAGAACCGAAAGCCAAAGTTGCAGAACAAAACCAATATGTGCCCATTTGAGAAACTGCAATATCCCACTATTTACTACGACTTATATTAGAGGAGACATTGGTAGGATATATTACTTCAGATGTGAAGTACTGGATAACAAGTGTTGAAGTAGTACAGTGGCGGCAATACATCAAATTGAACTCATACCTGAACACGTGTATTTCCACAGTCCACAATAAAGAGTTGGCCATGTGGTGTGGCATGAATGCCACTTGGGAGTGTGAGGTCAGCACGACCGGAACCTTGCTTCCCAAACTGTCTGATCAGATGACCTCCTCTGGTGTTCATCTGAGAGAAAGATGGGTTTCCTTCCTCCTTCAAATCGACCAGGGCTCTCTCTCCTCTACATCTGTTGAACTGTGATGAGCCATCTATGACAGACATAGATAAAGACCTAGCCACCTGGGTTTGTTTTGAGTCAGCCAATGGAATTCTTCTCTGTGGCTGATGGTCAATGTTAGGACTTCTGTGTGAAGGGTACGAGTGCGCTTGTCCCATGTCAGTCCTTGGCTCTCTTTGAGTTGGTGAGTTGATGTGTGATGTGGAGTTGAGGTTGCCGCATTTCACTCTCCACAAACCCCCATGCTCATTCCTCCTGCCACTGATCATTGGTCGTGTTTTATGTGTCAAATCTAACGCAGACTTGGATAGACGACAACTGTAGTTCAAAGAGCCTCTGTTCATGGTGTAGTCAGGAGATGAGCTAACAATAAATGTGTAGCTGGAGTCCAGGCTATCTGTTGGGGAGGTTGCACGGCCAGAGTCACAGAGGGTCCCTAGAGAGTGTTCATCAGAACACTGGCTTTGGCAAGATGGAGGTCGGCCCTTGGAAGTAAGGTCTATACAGCTCTGGCTGCTCAAAGTTTCTCTTGCAGTCATCCTGGGAGATGTTGGACTGTTCTTCAAAAATCTACCATTAGAATCCATCACTATATCTCCATCCTGTCTGTCAAGACTTAAACATGGACTCAGCTTTGCGTGCTCCTTTCTTACTTGTTCAGCTGATGTGGACGGCTTGTGGCCAGAGACCATAATAAATCCTTTCCTCTGGTTGCTGGCGGAACAGTGTTTACCATTATTGCTAAATTTGCCTTGATAACCCTTAGTATTACGAAGCCTTGGGACAGCCAGAAAGACATCCTCCCCTTGTGGCTCAAAAGAGGTTGAGTCCTCCTCGTCATCCTGGGATGACTCCCAGTCAGACTGCTCACACTTGGGAAGACAGCAATGTGGCTTTGGTGAGTACTGCTGTGGTTCTTCCTCTGGTTTCAAACCACTCCATGTTGAAAGGCTGATCTTTCGGACCACCCTGCCTGTTGGAGAGGTCCATCCCTGCCCTGAGATGCTTCTCTCTTCTCCAGAATTTTGATTTATTTTGTCTCCGCACTCTGTTTCCTCTAAATGGAGAGCACACATCTTGCCATGGGACCCACACCCACCAACATGTAGGCACAGACTTTGTTCTTGTACACTAATATCTCCAAAGGTTACAATATTAGGTTGTGAACTGGGCTTGAAGGTCACTTTCTTCAGGGAAAGGGAGATTTCCCAGGGTTGGATGTGCTCTGCAACCTCCTTTAGTAGCGGATTATGGTTAGTATGGCTTTGGTCCACACCTGACTGTTGGCCCACTTCCTGGATCTGCTGCTGAAGCTGTGCCAGCTTATGTAGCCTTTTGTCTAGCAGTGACTGGCTGACCCGAGCTGCAGCCATGTTCTCTTTCTGCACCTGCTCCAGGTGTTGTTGAGTGTCACGATGGTCCTGCTGCACCCTCTCAAGCAGGCGTTGTTCTTCTCTGCGTGCTCCCAGGATGGCACGCTCCACTCCCCGTTTCACAGATTGAGTCTCTGCTGCATGACGCTCTTGTGAACCACGCAGCTCTGCCTCTGCCTGGGCAAGGTCATGCTGAGCCTGGGTAGCCCAGCATGGGGTAGAATGAAGCAAGGCAGCTGGGGAGGAGACATCTGATTGTCGACTGTGGGTTGAAACAGCGCAGGGTGGATTGTTTTTCGAATGACTTTCCACAACCATCATGAAATTATCCCTTTTGTCTTTTCCGTCTTTCAATTTTTGTTCCTATAGACAGAGATGCTTAATTAATGAGTGCATTCAAGAGTATGAGTCATTTCAATTCAAGTATTTGAACATAGTGAAGTGAAAACAGGCAGACATAGTACATATGGACAAGTGGGGCATCATATATAAAATGGTGAGTGAATCAATACTAAATGTTGCTGTTATTTATCATTATTTGTTTGTTGTTGTTGTTGTTGTTGTTGTTGATGTTGATGATGATGATGATGATGATGATGATCTATATAAGGGGGGCGTGGAGAAAAAGCTTGGGAACGACAGGTCTATACCACTAGGGGACCAAAGGAAGTTAAAGTTCAAAGATAAGGGGAAGTACAGTAAATGGCGGTTCCTCAGTATGGAATGTGAAGGCTTGAAAATTGTATCTGAGAGTTATTGAGAGGAAATCCCACCATCTTTGCAGAGCACAGTCAAGTGGACCAGAATGACAGGTAGAGGAAAAAAACTGCTTGTGCAAATGGCTGTGAAATATTTTATTCTCATGTACAAGAAATTCTATATTGAAATATTAAGAAAGAGAAGCTTATGAAGGCAACTTAAATACAATGCTTTCAAGATACAGTTTTTGGGCCTCAAGAATTTAAATTAGTTGTAAATCTGTTATCTAAATACAATATATCTGTATATATGTTTTTGGTCAATACATTGTTTAAACTGACAGCATTCTGTTTGATCATTTAGCTTATCAGTTCCTGCTCCAGCCGAATTTAATAACTGGTCCTAATGTCCCAACAAAATATTGTCGTACCAAATTTCTAAATTTGAAAAAGGTGTTGCCTCTAAAATGTATAATTTGTTTTTTGAAGTCGAGGTGAATTGACATTCAAGTTGAACTCTAGTCTGAACTTTAATCTAGCAAAATGTGTCAGTGTTACAATATTGCAACTGTTATGATGATATTCCGCATATCTATAAACATTCTATTTTCCGTGGCTGATTGTTTACAGTCATTACATGTGCAAACTCAAGCAAAGGAGTGAAGTGCATTCGTCACTTTAAAAACAAACTTAAAGAACACTATGAAGAGTGTTGTTTACTAAAATTATTTTATGTAGCACTTTTCAGTGCATAGTATGATATCAATAAATTATTTGAAGTAGTCCCATGGCCGAAAAGATTTCCCTATGGGACGATCAGTCACTAAGAGCATCCATGTTCCTCACGTGTGACTATCTGTTGATTTGTCTTATTAATTGAGGTCAATTTAGCACCATGTGTCCATTGCAATGCCTGTGTGTCTTGTGTGTAAGAATCCTAGTGCATGACACACAGTATAAGCTTAGTGTCAAATAGGTTTTATTGACTGTAATGTACTGTGTATTTGATATATCTAAAAATTACAAATACATTCAAAGTATAGGCCAGCCATACAACTTATTGTGAACAAAGTTACCATTTTGGAAAAAGATTATTCTACTAAACAGTTTTGTTTCCACAAAACAAAGTATTTAAGGTTGCTTGGACCCCTTGGATACTTGCCTAGAAGTCTTGGAACGCTACTTACTAACTTTTGAGGATACTTTTATTTATTGCATTTATTACATCTTATATTTATTACAATGTATTCATGCTATTGAATTTTTCTTTAAAATGATTTGTTTTTATTATTGTTTTTTAATATTTTGACAATTTCATCATAAAACAGAATGCAGAGGTCTTATGTTTCCATTTACCCAGTATTCAGTAATGTAATAAATATGCAATATCAAGCGCTGTTTTGCACTTCTGTTAAGAACTAAAGCAACGAGTCATGAGAGACACTCACGCAGACGGACACAGATCCCTGCAGCCTTTTCTCAGTTAAGTTAGCAGGATTTAATTGTTCAACTGTATGGCACAATCCTCAAGCACTTGTTGGAGTTGTTGTCATAGCATCATATCCATAACATAATTTATACACCTGAACAGGATTACATAAGTAAAAACTATTTGCAGTTTGACATCCCTGATGGCAGTTTATCTTTTGCATCCGTTTTGCTTATTATGTGATTAATGTTACAAGTTCAACCCACCCCCCTCAAGAGTGAAACATGATACAGAGCTACCGAGCAGCTGGTACAATGGACGTGTAAACAACACCACATTCATCAGCCTCATCTGACACTGTTGACAAATAAATAAAACAAATAGAATTTCACCACTAAATTACAATTAAAAATTCACTCATCGCTCACTAAACTCAACATTAGACAGAAGAACTTAGTTTTAAATATGGCATAATATAGAGTACATAGACTGTACGTCATACCATTTACACATATGATATATAATATATGATATACTGTATATTAAGAGGAACTGATAGACGTAGATGTATCCTTGTGTCTTGAGATGGCAAGTAACTAGAGACATTTACTCATAGCCGTACTTGAATGCTCTAAGACTATGCTATCTTTAATATCTTCAACTATGACAATAGATGTTAAGGTTGCAAATTAAAATTGTACATTCATCAGGAGCTCCTAAACTGATATTTTACCACACTATTTTGCGAGCACCACATAAAAAACTGGAAATTGTGGCTTATGATTCATTCAAAGTAAACACGGCAATACACAAAAACATTGCGATCCACTTAGATCTGGTGCTCACAATAAAGTATATGGTGTGCACAAGAAACTCGGAAAATTTGCCAATGCCACATCAGGGTGTCCGTACAATCAACATGAGATAAGGTCCGAACATGTTTTTTTCATGGACAATAACGTTCTACACAATATCACATTTTTAATAATCTGAGAAATTAACTAAGATAACAGACTTGTTTTTGCTTGATGACAGAATCCATTTGATATATTATTAAAATGTCATTTTAAGATATCAGAGGAGCAAGTAACTGCAATCCTCCAACTTTATAGTATAATAAAACGGTCAAGAATTAGCTTCATCCGGACTATTTGCATTGTTGGTGTTTCACCTGTATTTGTTTCACTTGCATCTGTCTGAGGCCAGTCAGGTCTTTAAAGAAGTATCATGAGGTTTGCTCTCACATTACCTCTGCATTATACATGAATAGGGTCCAGTTGCTCATCTTGTGAGTGTAACTGGGTCGTATCAGAAAGATAAGCTCAGTGTGCGTCAATGTTACTGCTACATGTCTAAAAATCAAACAAACGATGACTGCTCTACAAAGATGTTAAATAGTTGCAAGTAATGCTTCTATGAAGGACAGGTGCATACAGTACAAAATCTCCCTACTACCACCAGAGTTGTCTTACCTGTTGCGGGGTATCAGCTCTGCTACAAACGCGGCAAGTTCTTCACACCTCAGCAGCTCCTCACCATATCACCTTTACCGTCCGCCTCTCTGGTGGTTTCATTCTTCCACTTGTTGGCAGTTGCTAGGAGACGGAACAGCTGACTCCAGTTTCTTCTAAGATAGACTCTGACGACAGCATGGAATTATTCATACATTATCTCTATTCATTTATCTTAAACCTTTCTTAAATTTTGTTTTCAAGCAGATAACTCAGAGTTATTAAGGGTGCTTTTAGACTTGGGGCCATATACACATTTGATGTTCATGCACATAAGTGGGATTTTAATTATCTTTCATATTCAGACCTCAGACTTACCGGTGGACTTGAACGCAAGGAAAAACGTTTTATTGCCTGAAGTCCATGCCTTCAGGACAATTCACTCAAGAAAACTACAGGGAAATTGCAATAACATTCTAGAGGGCTGATCATAGCGCCTGAAAAGTTTACACATCCCTGTCCAATAAAAAAAATAAAAAATCATTACAAATAATACATTTAGATAAATATGGATGTGCCACTTATTCCCTGCACAGCTGTTCTGCGTAGCAGAGACTCTTTGAAGTTTCCCCCAGTTAAATGCTTGTTATAAGGGTTAATTGTTGCCTGTGGTGATATTTCAGATCTGTGTATTTATGTTTATATTTTCAAATATTTTGTCGATTGCATTCTGACTTTTGCCATGGATGTGTAATTCTTTCAGCTGTCACTCCTGCCACTATATACTATGGCACAAAGCTCAAATTCAGTTTGTGCTAAATGTGCCCTACAATGTCCCCACGTGATGCTGTGATTGTAGGTGTAATTACAGACTGGAAACCATTTCCTTGACTTGACTGGTTGTTGATACCACAAAGCAGAATTTTTGTTTTCACAAATGAGATTTTGTTTTCCATATTCCCACTCTGTTCTCCATCACTTGTAAGCGTTCTGTCCTGTCATTTTGCATCTGAAGCACAAAGCAGGAGGGGTGAAGTATTTTTTTGTAAAAATTGCATTCATTAATTTTTTGTTAAAATTGCGTTCATCTGAAATCAGAGTTTCATTGTTCTGACCTACTTTGTGTTTTTCAAGTTGAAGTTATGTTCCTCAATAAGTGATGTATTATCTGTAATCAACAACTTGTCAGCGGATTTGAAAGACATTACCATGGACTTACTCGTCGAGTGGAATTTAGTGGAAATAAAAGAAGCTGTTTATTCTCTTACCCTTTATGGTAAATGAGACGAGGAGAATGCTGCGCAAGCTACGTAGGCTCATGAACAATGACTCTCACCCTCTCCACCAGGCGCTGGCCTCATACAAAAGCACCATTAGTAACAGACTGATTCCTCCCAGGTGTACTGAATGCCACAGGAAATCCTTCCTTCCTGTGGTCATCGGACTTTAGAATAGATCTACCTTGGGTCGGGGGATGGACAGTGGGACATAGGGATCTGAGGTCTTGCCCCATCTGTGGCCCCCCAAAACACTTTCACTGTCACATTATAGCATATCGCACAACACGTTGCTGTATATCATATATACCACACGTGTATGCTGTACAAGTTGTATATATTGTAAATACTTGTACTTCCCTGCCAGATGCACATTCTGCACTTTGTACCCTCATGTACTTTGTACCCCTTAATGTGTGTACTTTATCTGCATGCACTCTTGCATGTTTTTTTTGCACTAGAGGTGACTCTCTTTTCATTCTACACTGTACTGTAACTGTTGCACAGTAATTTCCCGCGGGATAATTAACTTGTATCTTTTCTTATCTTAACCCTTTATCGGGCAAGTGACTACATCATCATCCTCTATGCAACCCTAGAGGATGATGATGTTCCCTGGGACATATTTAACAGGGTAATCAACTGCTTTCTACCCTTACTTCCAGGCCTCTTCCTCAAACCTTTGAGTGAATATTGCATCTTTTTTGTATGAAATATTGCCAGCTTTTGCATCAAAGGGGTACAGAAATCATATCAGCAATACAAAAGATTCCTTGAAGACTTGGCTTTAGTAAGTCACTGTCTTGGACATAATTATTTATACTTAAAGGCAATGACAGAGATTTGCATGAATCCATGTTCAGTTTGTTCTTTTGACTAACAATAAACCAGTGAACGGTTACGCTTTTTGGTCTTGTTGTTTTGATTTGGAACGACTCCGAGTCATGTACCACGAAGAGAAAGACTTGGAGTGAGAAGGCGACTCGTTTTCATCTCAAAACAAAAGATCAAAAGAATGAATGGTACACAGATTTACATTGAGCACAGAGGAAGCTTCCCAACTTCCTAACAGCCAACTGTTGATACTGTCTTCAGGGTGTCCAGGTCCATCTCTGCCTAACTGCTGCCCAGCACGCCAGCTGCCAACGGTGACTTGAAGAGGACAATAAGAAGTCAAATTGTCACACAATTACCTTAATGTGATTAGAAGTTATCTTGGCTTTTGTGGCTGTGCTTCTGACTGCATGGAGTATGATGAAACAAGTTTTTTAGTGATGCAAGTTGTGATCCTACTTCTGATGTGGTATAGCAGCCACGCATCCTGTGTGTGTGTCCGATAGCACTGGGTGCACAGTAGTAGAAAGCTTTTTCATGGGGATGGTGACAGAACACAGAGAAGACCTCAGCGATGTCATGGAGGGAGAATCCACAGAGGCAAAGGGCCGCCTTATGCTTATCTTTCGGGATCAACAGGACATGGAGACATTTCTTTAGAGATGTGCAGAGAAAGAAGGCCTGAAGGTTAATGCCACGTTCCTGGACTTCTAACCAGACGCTAAGAAACTAATCTTGTTGTCTGTGTTACTTTTCATAAAGCATATTTAACCACTTTTGAAAGGGTCCTTGGTCCTAGAGGAAGACCAGGGCAAGGAAGAGAATGATCTCACAAAAGCCTTTTCTGTTGCCCTAATGCTGCTGGTGTTGTGTGCCTTCTTATGTAATGATTGTTATGCTAATTGTTGATAACATACATTGTGTTGTAATTGAACAGAACCAAGATATTATTGTTTTAGAATTTAAAAGGAATGAATGACCAAATGTCGTCAGTGGTGATAAATGGAGAAAGACAATACAGCCCTCAACACACTGATGCCTCTGTTACTGTGGAAAATACAAATTTGTGAAAGAAAAAAAAAAGGCTTTATTAGAATTATTATTATTACTCGTGCTATTTTTGCAGTGGCAGTAGTATCAGTATAAACATTGAGTATACTTTAAGAAATGTTTAAATAATGTGCGTAGCAATAACACTATTATTATGGACATGTATACTTTTAAACATTAATTAAGATGCATCTTTACTCAACTTATGAACTTCCAAAACAGCGTATATGAAGTGTAAACCATTAAGATAATGGTGTATCTTGAAACATTGAAAGTCTTGAGATAGATGCACGGTTTCACATGTGTGGTCCAAATCAGCAGCTGCCGCATATTTAAAGACTGAAAGACCGGATGTGGACATCATTTTATGCATGCGTGGTCTAAATCACATTTGCGGGTCCAAATTGTCTAGTAACACAACAAAACTGAAAAGTTATCCATGACTCATACTTCACTCAGAGGTTAGGTCTAAGTAAGTGATCCAGCTCTAAGGTGAACCTCACAGTTACAGCTAAAGCTTAAAGAGTAAAACTATAATCTTTCTGTATCTATCAAAAACCTGAACATTCTAGCCATATGTAGACAGAAGCATGAATGATTTCTAATGTCACAAAGGGGGCGGTCTCTGACGGTTGTTTCTGTAAAACCAAGTAATTCCCCTGTCCTGCAAGGGCCAGTTGCCCATATGCTGTGCTAATGTTGTGGTAGCAGTTATAATGATCATCCTTGCGAGTTTGCAGCTCATTTTAAGATTAATTAAAGATATCCACCCTGTGAACCAATTTGACCTGATGATCAGTGGACACTGTGCACTGGATCCTTTAGGCAGCACTCAGAGTATGCCAATATGTCAATTACAAAATGGGAACATGACAGAGATTAACACGTGTTCAATTCCATACAGTGCGAGATAATAGAGAAAAGAGGCTGGGAACAATGCAATGTTGCTAGGCAAAGAATTTATAAATTAATAAAAACATTCCCTTTTAGTGTTCTACTTACAGCTTATTCCCCACATTTTTCCAATTTTTTATCATTTCAAAACATAGAAAAATATTTCTGACAACATTCATCATAACATTTTAGCGTGTTTCATTCTGTCCTGTTGGTTATTTCATACCTGTGCATCTTCCACCCACTGCTTTATACAATATTTACATCAAGTCAGTCCACATCAGGACACAGTCCATGTTTTTGCATAGGTCTCACCAGAGACATTTTAGGTGAAAAGGTCTACGATACAGTGAAACTGAGAAGAAAAGGGCAATATGCATTACAAATGAACATTAATCACAGCACAAAACATACAAAACAATCTAGAAGAATAAAGACATACTGTTAGATCAAAGTCTATTAGTTTAGCCATTGCGATTAATTTTCGTAAGTCAGGACTACTACCAAAAAGCTTTTAGATGTACGTTTGGTACAGTACATCATTTGGAGAGAATATTTCTGTGTAACCACTGAAAATAAAAAAGACAACAAAAAATAAATCAAATGAATCAAATCTGCTGTACTCCAAATGACCAGATTAATAATGTCAAGTTATTGTAATATCATTAATTGATGTAAAACTGTACGGATTTTCATCTGAATGATTCCATTACTTTTAAATTCACGGTAATGAACAGCTTAAACAGACAACACAAACATTTGGACATGCTCTAGCCTCTACATCGGGCTTTGATCACCGCCATCTTTGCCTGACTTGACTGTTGTAAGAATGTCAAGCTTTCTGATTTCCTTTGAGTTAGAGCCACTTTGCCAGAAGTTGGGGTAATTACAGTAAGGCTCTGGACCAAAACTCACTGTCTATGATCGGGTTTGGTTCGAAAACAGTTGAACTCTGAGACAGGTTTTTACATTCTATTAAAAGGAAATAGCTGATTGGTGGAATAATCCAACAGGACTGGGAATGCTTGCATTAATTTTTTACTCACTTTACTGTGTTGCTATGACATTGCTCCTTCTATGGCATTACAACCAGTTGATGATGACTGTGCATATGTCTGAGCTGCTATGTCATGCACTTCTTAATACAGCACTATCATAGAGCAATAAGACAAAAGGGGGTGGGGATGAATCACTTCAGACAGGATAATAATGAATTCTCTACTGCAACAAACCAAACAGGAAAGTTTGGTCACTGAGCAGTTTTTAAATGTTTACTTGAATTAATACCAAATTAAGCTTTTCATAACAAATTTCAACAATGTTGGTACATTGTTATTTAAGTGGCAAAATGTTTACTGTTGCATTGTTCGTGTTGTGTACCATTAGGGTTGTCTATGAATACCTGCACCGATAATTTTGAACAAAGATTCAAATACCATCACAAACATTGTCTTTGGTGTCGATAAAGCAAGTAGTATTGGCATCATTGTCTGTGTTGGGAAGAAACAACTGGACAGGCCTGTGAGGCTGAACACAAAGTGATCCTTCACAAAATAGTTAATAAAAATATTACAAACTTATGAGACTAAAAGGACTATTTACCCAAATAAGGTGGCTACAGTAGCTGTATCATGTGGGGACATGAGGTAATTTGCGGATGGTCGTCAATGATTTTATCGAGACAGCAATGTCTATGTTTTTGGACCATGGAAAAATTCCAAACCGTAATACTGTTTTTCCACAATCATTTTTGCATTTGGCACAATGTCAGACTCGGGCAGATTCACAGGTAGGGGGAAAAAAAGCACTTAAGAGGGACCAAACACAATTTGATTTAACTGGCCAGGTTAAGTTTCTGCTTCTATTCCTACACCCATGTCATGAAATTCATGATCCCAGTGAAAATGGCTTTTTAACGGCTGCACACGTCCTATATTATGGTCAAGGGAAAAAAAAGGGTAGAACAATGTCACAAATTGTACTTTGTGACTTAGCCAACCATTTATCATCCAAATAATAGTAAATAATAAAATGTCTTTTTCCTTCTGTAAAAGTATTCAAGGCAACAGATTTCCACATGAAAAAAGTGGAAAGATGAATGGATGGATTGAGTAAACTCTGCACTTAAAGCCCCAAAATATATATTTTAAATACTTGGAGTGGATCACTCCAATATCAGACATTTAATAACTAGTAGTGCCAATCTAAGACAGACTCTACAGGGTAATATGTGCCCCTCAACTACAAGCTGAGTGTTTGCTAACAACCTAACAGAAGATGGCATTTGACACCAAATTTAGTTTTGGGTTTCTGGAGTTTTTTCAGGATGAGAGGCAGTTTTTCCAAGACTAAAAGTTGAGACAGAATGGCTTGAAAAATGTGGCAAAATGTTGAATTATTTCAGAAACAAGGAAAATAAGAAATTAAGGGAAAAAACAACACTGTGCAGGTGCAACTTCATTTAAGCACAACATATAAATGTAATTACCAAAACAAGATAAATTAACTCAAAAGTGTAGGTATGTGTTTGTGTTTGTTTTTGAAACATAGCAGCATGTGAGGTTTCAAGGTTTCAGTAGGCCTCTGTTTGTTTGGCCTGCGTGGACCAAGGACACCAAATTTTCAAGGTCAGTAATTTGAAAGGAAAAACAGGCTACTTGTTTCTTGTAAGCTTCCAGAAGATAATTTGAAATCAAAGATCTGTCTAAGAATAAGTGAGTGACTCATAAAAAAAATCTTTAAGTGTCTGTTTGCTCCCTGGAAAATATTTCAACCCTAACAAAAACTGAATAACATAAAACCGCTATCATGATTACTTCCATTTTAATTCCACAACCTCTTTTAAGGCAAAAGAGGATCTGAGGGCACTGGAGTTGGGTAGTGCTATTCAAAAAACATTATTCATAAACTTATAGCAAAGACAAAACAAAACACATGCACGCTCCCTAGCTCTCACATACTGACATGTCTAAAAAAAATGGTGTGTTCATAAAAGAAAGCAAAATGGTGAGTTTTACTCAAGCACACAATGCAGCGATTGTAATGATTTAAGGGATTAACTTCCCCTGTCCCCTTACCAGTTCTCATCTTGTTCATTGATTGCTAATATTTACAGCAATGAGGCCTTTTGTAAATAAAAATGTCCACTTCAGATGCTCCAAGATTCCTGGTCACACTTGTTCCAATTAGCATGTTTTTCAATTAGCTAGTCCTTGGCAATGACAAAAACAGAGATGGACTTGTCATAAAGATGGCCAGAGCTGACTGTAATGATTGAGCTGAGATGTTTCTAAAAATTCTCTGCTCAAAGTTTGGCATTTCTCTTTTTTTTGAGGATAAAACTCTCTTCTCCACTGTACAAGATTTTTGACTAGCACCAATATGTGCATTAAAAAAAAATCTGTGGCTTTCCTTTGCCACACTATACCATGGCATGGTAAGGTATGGGTGTGTACAAGTCCCACATCTCAAACACTAACTGAGTATGGTCTGCTTACAGAATGTAAATATAGTACATGATGTGCACAATATCATAAAAGTTTAAAGATAAGTAAAATTCGTTAAGTCCTATACTTATCCTACATTTAATTTGGTACAAAAATGACACGAACTCAATCTTGCTTTGTCTGTGTTGATGGGGCTTAAACCTCAGGAAATCAATCCTATGACATCAAAGTCATCTCAGTGCTCCAGTCTGCCCTCAGGTGGTGGGAGAACCTTTTTGCGACTTGGTTTTCAGCCACAGGAAAAAAAAAAACTGATATGCAAGTTGCTACTCCTCTGGCCCCTGACTGTCAGTGAATGGCAGGGCGACAGCATGTTCCTGAGCTAGAGCAGCCAGCTCCTTCAGGAACTCACAGAAGATAACAGCACAGTACACTGCGTTCTTCACCCGCAGTGCTTCGGCTTGCCTCTCTAAGCCAGAGGCACCTCCACCGACGCCCCGGAACAGAGCACTATGCAGTGACTGGCTGCCATCTCTTACATGTGCCAGAGCCAACTGAGCCGCATGGCGAGCCCGGGTTGGGCTGTTGGTGTGGCGTAGTATCAGGTCGCCCAATGATGGTTTGCGGCTTTTCACTGCAGAGAGGAAGAAAACAAAATGTAGCAACCATTACAATGCTAGGACACATATAGTACTGTCCATTTTAGCCACTGTCCTCTCCATTTTACACTTTGATAGTTCTCAAGCTCACATCACCAATTAAGAAGTAACTTCTTAATTTACAAGTACAACTGCACTCTGTGTCCGGTCCGCAACAAAGGCCCGAGTTACACCTTATATATTAATGCAGTGGTTCCCAAAGTGGGGGATCAGCCGTCCCGTATTGTTTTATATCGTATCTCCCCCCCCGTCAGACCGATCAGCCGTCCCGTATTTGTTTTTCAAGGTCACAAGGTAATTAAGAGTGCCCACAAAATGCATTTTGGTTAGATTGCTACCCTTTGTGCCCGACAATATACACATGCTAGCATTGTGACCAGATCCATGTCAAGGTGTAAAAGGGGCCAAAATGCCGGTCATCTTGTTTCTGTACTCACCCAGTGAATCAGAGCGCCTCAGGGTGGGGCCTGCCGTAGGTGAGTCAGCCCAGTCCAATTTGCCTCGTGCCACCAGGTACTGTTGAGCTTTCTTCAGCATTGTGGGGAAGTCCTCATGGGAGGCTGCAAAGGCCTCAATGCGGTTCTTAACAGAACCTAAAACCTGAGGTTAGGGAACAAAGTAGGTATGACTGATCTTTCAAAAGAAATTGTACAGCCCAAGATGTTTTGTTGCAGGTTGTTGAACTTGCAGCAGCATACCTGGATAAGTGACTTGATGCTGGGCTGGAAGACCATGTTGGTGTTAAGCAGGAAGGAGCGCAGGAGGGGTTGAGGATAGCAGGCCAGCTGGGCCACAATGCCCGTCAGCAAGATGTTGACATAAAGTGAGTTCTGTAGCATGTTCTCCAGTTTAGTAAACAGAACCACCATGAACGGACCTGAAAAGCCATAGATGGAAGGTGAAGGAATAAAGAATTGTGATAGTGTCAACTCAGAGGTTTCAAATATCTGAAGCAAACATAAATAAGCTTGTAACATTGTGTGGTATATTTTGCTGTGATCTAGCATCTCAATAAGAACGTATATTCATTCCACTAGGGAAGGCCGTACAGCTGACAATGGACAAAGGAGAAGTGTACCTCAGGCCAGTCTAAACCGGACAAGTGATGTAAATAACATAGAAGGTCAACGGTTTAAGCCTTGGGCTTAAACTGCTCAAATATAGTTAACAGTCTAAATACATAGATTCATGTTAAAAGTAAACATAAAAGTTTACATGCCAAATAAAGGCCATTACAAAATGAACTGTAACACCCTCAGGATGGCCACGTAGTGTTTACAGTGGTCGCAGGTGTTTTGTCAATACCCACTGAACAGGTCTTTTCTGAGTGAGAATCAACTGTATAAATATGTCAGAAAGTCAGAGTTCGAGAGCGACTCATTCCGGCTGCAGAGTCTCTCACAAGCGTTCCATGGTGCTTGTTATGATGCTGTACTTCGTATAATAAAACGTTATTGTACAAGCAAAGACAGTGTCAGCGGAGATCCTTCCTTCCTTCATCTTCACATCATCGCAACGCAAGATTACACTAAAATTGTCAATGTGAAACTAATACATTTGTAAATTCAGTTGGTCCTATTTCATTGGCTTATAACTGATGCAGATACAGTATACTTATCTGATTTGATGGATCCATGTTCTACCTACTGGAGGCACTGAGGCATAATATGATGATACCCTTGTGACTTGGTACCCAAAAAGATGTTAATGACTCATCAAGAAGTTATATTTGCAGCTAGTTCAAGAATGCCTAAATTGCATACAAAGTACACACCTAAAAGAATCATTGAGGGCAGAACACCAGATGATGATTTGTTGTTTAACAAACATGGCAGTACAGACTCCAGCAGATGTCTGGAGGGATTGAAACCACAGTATGCTTCTTCTGACACAGCCTGAGACCGACTAGGAAGTGAATACCTGATGCATTTCCGAAAGCCCACACTGGGAGATGCAGCAGAACAAAATGAATCGCATAAATGGGGGAAATAAATGGCACTCTAGGAGAGTGTTGGTTGTTAACAGTGATATAGCGTCTTCTGTGTTTTTGTACTCGCCCCCAGTGATAAGTAGGGATATTAACATGTATAACAGGGCACAGTTTCACTTTCATTTTTTCTCCAAAGAGCAAATACAGAATGTTTAAATATGTTTACACTGTCCAATTTTTTAAAGGGCCCTAAACATGATAGGAAACTCACACCCGCACTACCATATATTTAAAATAAATTTAAAATTATTTTCATTGGCTATAAAATCACACATATGAATCAAGAAGCCAGTGACCTCACAAAGGGAGATACTCTTGCAACAGCCTGCTTGTACATATGTTTGATTCATATGGATAGATTGCTTTATTTTGCTCCTCAGCATTTACTGGTTTCAGTGATTATTGTTATTGAGGATTATTAATAAGTCATTTGAAATCCAATGAAATCCCATTGTTTGACAATTGGTGCACAACATAAAGACAATTTATTTATTCATTATTATGTGCAATTCTGATTCAATTACGGTATATGAGGGCTTCTTTTAACCCTTTGGCAATTCTTCAATGATTTGTTTCAAACACAAACTGCCTTCTAATAGTGACACATGATGCCTGACCTACTATTTGCAGTAGTTTCATACCAGTAAAAAGACAAGAGATTAAGCCTTTTAACTATGAAAAGTATGTCTTTTGTCAATATGAAGATATGTGTGAGATGTGTAGATGTGCAGGTGTGTAGGAGTTTTATTAACACTGGGTATTACTCTATGGTTACCAGCAAAAGTGTTTTACATTCCTGGTGTAAAATAGTGTGAATCTCACCTGTGTAAGGCTGGGAGGCAGGCAGATTTAGTGGTCTGGCAGGACTACAGAGCCCTGGGTTGTCCTCCCTAGGCTCTCCTTCAGCTCCCACACCTGTCAGTTTTGGCTCCAGGGCAGATGACATCAGGGTCTTGCTCTGCTGCTCAGTAGGCAAGGACTCTCTGGTGGTGTCCTCCTGCTGGCCAGCTGTTCTGCTGCGCTCCTTTACCCTGTCCTCCAGTGCCCTGAGTTCCTGTGTGAAAGCCTCAATACTGATGCCCTGGCCATTGCAATCTCCGTGGAGCTGGTGGTCTCCAGGTGTTTGTTCAAGTAGCTCCTCAATGAGACTCTCAACAGACTGCAACCCTTGGTTGGCTTCTGAAAATTCTGTTGTCAGTGAGTTGTCACTAGCATGAAATTTGGCACCTGATGTTTGGAGGGAAAGAGTCTGCTTAGGACAAAGAGATTTTGCATCAGCTATTTTGTTATTACCATGGCTGTAAATTGACTGTGGGAGTCCAGTGCAGCTTTGGGATGGACAGGAAACAAGGGATCCGTTTCGTTTGGCATTTTCATAAAAATGCTGCTGCTCCCCCACGTCTCTCTTAACTTTCTTTGCTTCCAGCCCTCTTTCCCGGCTGTCTGAGCATCTATCCTCCTGCCCCATTGTTCCGTTGAGCATGGCCTGGAAGGTAACATTGATAGCAGAGGTGGGTAGTACAGGAGCTGGCAAAGAAGGAGGGTGGGAGATTGCCAGAGTATGGGTTGAAGGTGAGGATGAAGGGACAAGAGGGGGAACAGGTTTTGGTAGTAGTTCTTCTCTCTGAAGGCTGCGTTTCTTGGACCGTGGTGTGAGGCTGATGCAGTTATTTTTGCCAATAGTAACATCCCATTCACCGCTGTCCCGCTCCGAGCTGCTCCATTCGGAACACGCTGCTGCCACTATCGCTGCCCTCTTTTGTCCTGGAGGGGTATTACTGCTTCCTCCGTGCAAGTAGGAGAAGTGTTCAGGGAACATAGCTAGGGAAGGGTTGGACGAAGGGGGTGGTGAGGGTGGAGGGGCTGTGTTCGGTGAGGGGTTCTCTCCATCGTAAGGGGCTGACCAGTCACGGCAGCCCCAGGAGCAATATTCAATGCCCCGCTGGGCATCTTTGAGGTACTCCAGGTAACCCAAATCCCAGTCCAGGCAATCGGTGTGAGTCTGCTGCTGGTGCATCGGGCTATCAGGGGATATGGGGAGGGAGGGAGGACCGGGACCACATGGAGATGCAGGCTCAATGCTTGTGTGGGAAGATGGTCCTCCTCCTCCAGATCCACCTCCACTGCTCTGTTGGCGGATGAAAAAGGCTAAGCGGGATGGGGTGCTGGGTCTGGCCTGGGCAGAAGACTCTGTGCTGGGGCTATTCAGTGCTGCAGGCAGACACATTCACAGGAAAACACACCATACTTTTTTCACATTTGTAAATGAACATTTTATTATTCTGCATCAAAATCCCCCCCATGTTTAAAACATTTACTTTTAAAATGTACTGCTTATTGTCTTATTTTTTAATGAATATGCTAAATTGTGAATGTGTTTTGTACCTTACACAATCATAACTTTAGCAAGGGTGAAGTACGAGATGTACCACAATGATTGATGCTAGAAAAGTGATTGTGAATGCTGTTCATCACAACCAAACTTGATGATAAATTCCCATAATTCATAACAGAAAAACAATGCCACATCATATTAACAATAATATCTATAACAATATTTTTTTCCTTGTCCATCAGAATTTCATCCTGCAAGTTCACCTTTGCCCCAGAATGCAGGGTCTTCCTCCCGCTCAGCAGAGGGTGCTACATTCAAGCGGCAGCAGTCTGGGATGAGAGACAGGAACTTATCGGCCGACTTTCCATACATATCAGTCTCCTTGATGGCACGGCGCTGACTCAGCATGACATGGGTACAGGGTAGCAGATACCTGGAAAACAACATAGGCTGCAGTTAAGTGTGAATTTGCAGACATTTGAAGTTACTAGCTACTTGGCAAGAGGTGGAGTAGTAAGGAAAGGGGGTCAGGAGACGCTGGGGTAAGGGGTAGGGCTGGGCCAGCAACAGTGCTGGAACCCTATCAAACATTTAAGCAATTTATACTCCGATGGCATACCTGAGAACAAGCTGCAGCATGACATCCTCACAGTTTAAGGAGAGCAGAGTCCTGAAGAGGCTCAAAGACACCATGCAGAGCTGGATTACAAAAAGAGACAAGGAAAAAAAAAAAAAACAATTTTACAAGGAGGACCAATTTGAAAAGATATGGTTAATACAATTACAATAAATAAAAGGACAAGCACCTTCAAATAATGACATTTACCTATTCCTGAATTTTCCAGTGCTAAAATGCTGGTCTTACATGTCTACATTTCCCAGACATGCAGACATATAGCTTTTCCTGTATTTCCATATGTCACATATAAACTGGTGAGGATGATGTCATGTCTGAAATAAGATCGAAGATACGCGAAGCTGAAACTTTTAATATGTTGTCCCCGTGATAGGTTAATGGTTATTGGAATGGCGTAACATTTCCATTAAACCCTTTCATAGGGACAGAACAGCGTAAACCCCTCTTATCATCGTGTATAAGGAATTTCACAAGGCCGACTGTAACAGGATGTATAGAATACATTATTCACTTGAAATATTTGTTCTCACAAACTAAACACTTACGTAGTATTGTACTGCAACCACAGCTTTTTGCCCCCATCCCACTTACCACGCACAAAACTATGTTCATAAAAAGGCTTCTTAGGCTTTCTTACACACACTCAGGCACGTATACAGACCCTTGAATTGCTGCTGATGCGTGTAAGCAGTGTGTCCAGGATGGTATCATTGTCGTGGCGGTGCAGCAGGATGAATCGCAGGAAGGTTTTTAGGAGGGATGTCTCCGTCACACTGCGCAGGAACAGGTCCAGGTAAGCTGTGCTAGCAATCATCTCATCAACTGATGACTGCATAATACACACAGGAGGCAAAGACACAAATATATTCATTTATGCAATGTAAACACACCCCGTATACATCTATATATCTATGTATATATATCTAGATATATCTATAAATATATCTGGATATATCTATAGATATATCAGATGAGATAGTAGCAAGATAGTAGCCCCTACATAATTGAAAAGACCATTCGAATGAAAGGCGATTCATTCGAATGGTCGTTCCCAAAACGCTCCAAGGAAAACTTTTCAACTGGATCAACTAAAAAAAAAACTATTGCTGTCCAAAATGAAGATTTTAACCAACCATAATGTAATTTCCAACACCCATTGATGCTACCTATGTGCCAGGAACAACTAGCTTGAGGTGGCATTATGGATTCATGTATGTCTTGACGTTTTACAGGTTGAGCGCAACATGCTCAACATTTGTAAAGACAGATTCTCCTGATCTTTTTCATTTAAGGTGATTTCTGGAAACCAAACAGAGGTAATCAACAGTTCACAAATGACATCATGTATTAGTTGCTACCTTATGCAGGGCGGGGCCCATGACGGGTACAAGGAAGCCATTGTGGAGGTAGTCTAGAAGTTGGGAGCGGACCATGGGGTGAGCAACCTGCACCACAGCATTGCAGAACTCCAGTGAATTCATAAAGAGCACCAGTGAAGAGACGCCCATCCAGTCTTCCCTCCGCAAGGCATGCCAGTCGTCACCTTGAACTTCAATCTTCCTCGGCAGTGATGAGTAGAGGGCACTGAGGCCTGTAGCCAACACCTGAGGACAGACAGACATTTAGGGCCTAAATCTGTGTTGGCAACTGACGTGGTCCGTGTAAGTGGGAAGCGTATTTAGAGTTGAGGTGATTTAATTCCATTTCTGGGCAGCAAATTATGATGATTGAGGTCATGAGCAGCTGCAACGGATAACTTGGACATAGGGGCATGTTTGCTAACACTGGTGATGAGCACAGCCACAGTTAAGGTCAAGTGGTGGTGGTGAAGTGAACAGCATTTCAAAACATTATGCTACATTAAGTGTTTGCAGCACTCTTACACATCTTGGTACTGAGCTCCAACACTTTGCTGCTATGATAGAGAAGGCAGATCTGCCAAATTCAGTAGATCTGTGGTGTGTCTCACCTCTGTTGGGCGTCCTTGTTATGCTAGCATTACCAAAGTGATGTGCAGTGATGTGAACTATTTTGATAGGGGGGGGGGAGCCAGCTGATTGATCACTTTGTACAAAATTTTTGCATCAGCATACAAAGACAAACAGATGTGCCAACCTCCTGGAGGCTAAGGTCGATCTGGTTTAAAGGAGAAAGACTGTACTCATTTTAACAGCGTAGTATATTCATATACATAAAGTGCTTGTGTAGTTTGTCAGAAAGCCGCCAGATAGAGGCACAGTTGCAGTTACGTTATTATGTCATTTCATCAGAACCTATGCTGGCTGGGGTTGGTTGCTGCCACTATGTCTGTCCTCCCACTGTCTTAATCAACATGAACACTTCTTCTCTGTTTTTGGTTTACTACCCGCTGTATGTAAAACAAAAAAATGCATCTTGTCCACATGTGTATCACATTTCCTAGGTCTCTTCAATATTTATTTCCCTTTGCTTCTCTTCCCCTCTCTGTGTATAAAAAACATCCCCAAAATGTCTCATAACTGCATTGTCATGTCAAATGCTTTCTTCAATAAAAATATCCAAAAAAGAGAATGCACACACAGGGAGACAGAGTATGCCAGAGGCGGGAGCTGTGTATTGGGTTGGTTCGTGATGCCACCGCCACTGTTCCTCTCAGTATTGAGTAAGTGGGGCAGACTGAAACTTTGTTAAAGGGGAGCAGCTAAGATTGTTGTGTTGGGCCTACAAGGACATTCCGATCCAAAGGCCATATATATTCCAATCCAAAATGCATGTACTCCCTTTGTTCACAAACAGACAAGAAAACTACAGATTCCAGGATTACCTAGGATCCACACCTTGATGTGAAAGATGTCACTGACTCCCCTGTCACGGCATAGGTCAAATGATGACCTACACCCTCTGAGGTCATCCATGTTATAAAAGCCAGGGCAGCTTGGACTTCTTTCTCTCCGTGCTATCAACTGAAGCTGATACGGGACAAGATCCTTTGCCCTGGACTTTCGTGCCGGTGGACGCAGAACCTCAAAGACCGATACATCTGTTTGTTTTAATCTTTTTGACTGACCGTGAATCAAATTGTGGATCAAGAAGCAACTGTTTTTTATCTTTTCCTCCCTGCCTTGAGGCTTAGGTCAATTATCCGCTATCTTTTCCCCTTGTAAAAAGGGCTGGTTCCCTGATGACTTAATTTTACTTAAGTTATTATAATTATTATCTTATTTTACTTGATAGCGATATTTGATCAAAAGTGATTTCCACTACAAAAGATATGTAAGGACAAGAAATGAATGTCTTACAGGGTTAATTTTATGCATATTTGACTTTTTTGCAAACTGCAAAAGCTCTGTTTTATCTATAAATAGCACAGCTAGAAGAAAACAAAATGTGGGCAAACGTGTCTTCCTCCTTGGTTTCTCAGTACAGTGAGTGTTAGTATGTTCAACACAAAATGGGTGTTTATGTTATTGAATTCTAGGAGAAACAGCTCACCAAGTACTCCTCCATATTTATCCTGCAACATTAATGGTCTTAGTCATGATTTACTTTCAGCTAACATTTGGCTGGGTAACCATTCCGGAGATTTAGACATTAATGATTTGTGTAGAGCTTGTCACAGCAAATAAAGGATTGAGAATCAATTAAGAATTAAGCATGATCTGAAAGCAAATTTCACATTGTACGTTTTGGTACAGGAAGTAATAAGGTTGAGACAGAGCTGATCAGGAGCAGATTGAGTACATAAGCCCTTTTCTCCATTATCATGAATCACCATTGCCGCTCTCTCTCTCTCACTCACTCACTCACAAAAGCTTGCTCATCGTCAAGTATTCATTTGAAAACAAAACATGAAATGGCATTGGATTTTCCAATATTGTAAAGCATACCATGCATATGTAAACACACAGCTTTATTTAAGGCTAGCTGTGGTCATTGGGGTGCTTGGGGTGGAGCTTGGGAGCAGATTTGTTATAGAAAATCAACTGTGAGCTTAAATCATAACACATTAGTACGTTTAGTGTGTTTCTTTTGACATATTAGATACAACCAAGACTATGATACAAAAAAACGTAGGTAGAACAGGTCATAATCACTTCACACTTTCTATGATAACCCACTCTGTTCTAATCGGCACCCACTATCACCACCACAACTTACCGGACAGAAGTAGGAGTTCTCAGAAATGTAGCGTGCCACGTCTTTGTGGCTGGCTGATGCCGCCATGACCAGCAGCAGCGCATCACGAGCCTGTTGGCCGATGGCTCCGTCTCGGTGGATGAATGGTACCAGCAGAGAGAAGATCAGCAGATTGGTGGAGCCCTGCTGGGCTGATGCTGCCTGGAACAACATCTCCAGAACCACAGGCTGGCGGGCCATGGACACGCAGACCTGGTGGGAATTTACACAGTTGTAAAACATCATTTAGAGGTAAACAAACTATTGACTATGTGGACAGTACAGAGACAATGCATATATGAATATATAGCTCTGAATGTACCTGATTGAGTAGCAGTACCAGACTGTTCTCCAGGGCCAAGGGGCAGCCAAGTTCAGGGTCAGCACAGGCCCTGAGCAGGTGTAAAAGAGGGTGGACAATGGCTTTGTGCTGTAGCAGGGGCTGTTGGGACTGACCAATGAGCATTTCAAACAGCTTTAAAAGCGCCCCCTGGCTATCTGGATCCAAGCCTCGGCTTAGATGCCACTGGACCAGGCGCTCTAGAATATTCTCAGTGACTACAAGTTCCAGTATCGGGCCCATAGGGGGCATATTGGCAACTCCATCTGAGCCCTCAGTAGGCCGCTCCTCTGCCAGCAGACATAACATCTGATCAGTGTGGTTCCTCACGGCTGTCAGGTCGTCACTAGAAGATGAAGGTTCATGCTGTTCCAACACCCAGGAAACCTTAGTAAAAGGAAAATAGGAGTGCAGTTTAGTGTCAGCAATGTTCATATGACTAATAATGATTTCACTATAAGAACCACAGCATATTATTAGGCTGGTTCATTACTGTGGTTTTTGATTCAGTGTACTTTTGCCATTCACAGTGCTGTGTGAAGATCTTTACCTCTTGTCAAGACTATAAACTTATAGGTACATAGTTTATCTGATCTCCAGAAAAAATAAACATTCTTCTATAGACAAATAGTGGGTGCAATAAATGAGCAGACTGAGTAACAAGTGGATGTTTCCTGATGTTGACATATATTTATGCAAGACAGCGTGACAGATGAGTTTGCTCGTTGTGGGCAGATTATGTAGATGAGATAAGCATCTGTGTTTCTATGAGCCCACAGAGTGTGAGAGGCAGAAGCAAAAAAAAATGTTGCACAAACTCCTTCCATGTTTGGCTGTAAGAAGTAAGACAACAACGTTATACCTACATACAAATAGCAAAACATAGATAACACTAATGTGCTTGTACTACGGTGTTTTCAGATATGCAAGGACATTGGGCAGTTCGTTAGAGGAGCAAGAATGTGTTAGAGTAATGGCAGTTCATATAAAAGAGCAATATGTGAAATGATTGTCCATGTGGTTATTCAGTGCTTCACTGAACTCCAACAACTGAATGTCTTCGGAGCAATGGACCTATGATTTCAGGATACATCAGTGTGATCAGGCGAAATCGCTGGCTCACTAGGTCAAATTTTAGCTGCAATGCCACCTTGGGACTTTCCCCCAAGGATTCCAATTTCGGATTACACACAAAGCATCCCAATAAGACGGCTTCAATATAGATTCAAGTATCTATAATGTTAGCTAATGCTTCACCCTGGACCTTGGCTGCAAGGGTAACCTGCTGTCCACGGGTTCAGTTCATGGCCATGTGCTGAGTCATTGGATATTTGTCCCACTTAATTGTTTCATATCTTCAAACAATATTATTATGAGAAAGCCAACCTAAGTAAACAGCTAAATACAGCTTATAAATGATGATTACATTAATTGTAGAAAATTATCTAATACAAACTGGTCGTGTGTGAGAAAGTTGCCACATAATTACTCAAACAATTAACTTAGTTTGAGTCATATTTTTGTCATCTGAATTGTTTTAGCCAAGTAAAATATTGAAGATTTTAGACACAAATTTAACTGTTGTGACAGGAAACATATCTTTATTTTCAGAACATACAAATAAAGTCTCAAAAAGAAACAAGACAACAACACACAATTTCCATGAATAATTAGATATAAAACAACACCTAATTTTAAATCACCTTGCATATGGCATCCTTCCTTCTTTCAAGCAGAAGTGCAACTCTCAAATATTAAAAAGAAAACCTGTACTGGCTGTGATACCATTGCAGATAGTACCGGAATATAGGGGGGAAAAAATCAACAGTTATCTGTTAGAAAATGTAAAGAACTATCAAATCATAATTCAAATGCAAATACGTTCAAAGAAAATGTGCATAGGCTATAATGTCATCCCTGATTAAACCTACATCAACAAAAAAAGCCATTGTAAACGACGTAAGTCAAAGTCTGCTTATAACAGATAGAGCAACCTTGCAATGCAATAACCATTCGCAACTAAAGTAAATTCCAGTAGTGCATGGAACTAAAAATGAACTCCTTTTTGGCTCCGCACTGACGGCCAAAAGTCTATTGCTGTGTCACTGTCAGTGGTGGTTTGTGAAAGGTCTTCCTTCTACTTTTTGATCTGCTGCCTCATGCTGGTTATGGTGGCCTTTTGTCTCGGCCGTGTG
The DNA here is from genome assembly GCF_046128005.1 of Genypterus blacodes. Lineage (NCBI taxonomy): Eukaryota > Metazoa > Chordata > Actinopteri > Ophidiiformes > Ophidiidae > Genypterus > Genypterus blacodes. The sequence continues at coordinate 3,075,175 of NW_027466822.1, forward strand.
CAACACTTTGAAAGAAACGTAGAGACTGGCCATTTTGATGAGGATAATGCTTCTGGTTCCCTAACGTTCTCCTTTTCGACACCATCTTAATTTTGATCCTATGTTGTGTGGGTGCCAAAGTGGATTTGACTACATAGACTTCTGCCTGTTTCAACAGTTCCTGAATATTGTAATAAGCCACATTAACAAGGGTTTCGCACACAGTAAGAGTTAACAAAACAGGCTTTTTCTTGGTTGGGTCCAAGGACTAAACAAAATGCTGGTTCCTTTCATTTTCTGTGTAAGAGTGGCAAGGTCTCGGTAGCTAGTGTTCTGTTCAAAGTCAACAAGGTGGAAGAGCAGAACAAAGATGGCAGGGACCATCAGGGACATGGACATGGTGTCACTCTGGAGAGTTGTAGTGTTCCCCAAAAGGCAGCGCTAGATCATGCAATGAGGTAAGCTTTTGCCACACACTAGGGAGCAAGCTAGTCTTTCACTTTGAGGAGTCGTTGTTGAATGTGCTTGACCAGCGTGTGGGGCAGTCATTTACAACAATAAGGCCACACTGATCCATTATCTTCTGTGATGCAAAGGAGGACTTTCAAAAGAGCTTTACTAACGACCTTACTTTATCAAGGACTCTTTTGACACCTGCCACCTTTTGCATCATGTGAACCACAAATTGTAAAGGTATGTATCACATGGAGTCTGCTCCATAGCCATGTCCTCACAATGGTACCTATTAACAGGAGGAACACCGCCGAATAAGCATTAAATATATAGAAGGTTTCCATTTAAACACTCAAAATCTTAATACTTTTAGAAGAATAGAGATTAAATATACAGTGGGCTAAAAACCAAAGACATACAATATCTATCGTCTCCATCATTAAAACACAGTCCTCTTCCTCAATTGTTGTGACTGAAGGACCTGGACGCCCATTCCATTTTGCAATGACCTCCTCCTTGCCGGTTGCTCTTGGAGTCAGCTTTTAATGTAGATGCACTTTGAAGAGCTGTCAACATTTTTTGCTAAGATTGTCTTTGCCTTTTTCCATCAGTGTTCTTCTGCAACTATGAAGTTGAATAAAGGGGGTAAAAGTTCTGATTCATTCATACTCGTGCACACACACACAGATCGTAGTTGTCACTATACTACATATCTGGTCCTTCCTCCCATCCTATTTATAATAAAACTACTAAGTATACATTATATTACATACAATAATATGATACATTGCATGTGTATGAAAAGTGTCATTCTACTGTATGTACAAACTGTGTACATTTGTTGAATGGAGCTGCCTCGGGTGCAAATTAAATGACTGTAAATTGACAATGTTGTATCATAACAATATATAAAAGTTTAACTGTCCTCAAATTGAAAAAAATATGGAACAGAAACAAGAATGCACCCAACTCTGTCTCATTTACTTAATGTAAAAACAAAGTTGTGCTTTACCTTAACATGAATGTCAGGGTGGCTAGTCTGCAGATGTTGCTTCAGGTTTGTTGTGTCTTTGCCGGTAATCTTTACCTTCCGCTTTGTATTTTTTTTTTATCAAATGCGAAATGTAACCAGATATCACTCCGCTTTTTTCCGACAGCTTCTGACATTTTTGTAATATTACCTTCAAGTACCTGCAGCAGGTAAATACAGGTAATATTACTGTGGCAGTAGTATGTTGGTCGGTAAATTAGAGACGTTATCACGTGACTGCAAACACACTCCGGATTGGATATTCTTCTTCTCTTTAATTGGATTTTAAGGGCAGTTGGTATCCTGATTGGATCTCTCTCTCTCACCAATTTGTCCCTCCCCAATATTTTTGACACGTTTCTTTCAATAAAGTTTAATAATAATAATTTTCCTCTTTTCCTCTTTTTTAGTTATCATCTCGTTTTCCTAAGTGAAAAAAAGTTGTCAAGAAAATTAACAATGCAGTTGTGACACACACGACTTCAAATTCAAAAATGGGTCCTGCACAAAATAGAACAATAGTCAAAATTGGGTAAAAAATAGAAATCACACAAGGTATTATGAATGTCACCTCTCCCACAGAGGACACATGCAAGTTCATCTGCACAACAACTCAACTCCTCTATTTTCACTAACGCACCCCCGTTCATACTTGGGCTCCCAAACCCTCTTCTACACAGAGGGGAGAATCATGAACAAAAACAAAAAAATCTACACCACATTCTGCAATCATTATTGAAAACCATTGCTTTAACTATAACTACTAGATATAACTATTGTTGCAAATCCACAATTTCACACATAATACATAAATACCACACTGATTTTTTTTACAAAAATCAGTCCCGAAAATGTGATTTTTATTCCAATAGATGTTTCCTCACTTTGGTACCTTCCATTTTACTGCCGAGTTACTACTAAAAGACACATTTTTTTTACTGAAAGACTCATTACTCATTACTAAAAGAGTGCTGACCATAGGCCCATGCCTATCAGCATTTCAGTATTTTGCAGCCTACTAACTTGCAGTGTAGTACAATGCAAGTTAGTTACACAAATATCAGGCAAGTGAGTATTTTCACCATATCGTAATTGTTATGCATATTTTCCAACTCCAAGCTGTGTACACTTGAATGCTTATTGGATTTAAGCGTATAAGGTGCTGTGCATGCGTGTAATGAGGGATAATAAAATGAAACCTCAGAAATACAACTTGCCTCATAATTGTGCACACCACCAGGATTTCACTATTAATCATTTTAATATTATATCTTAGTATATTTTAGTTTCCATGTAAAATGTTCCTCAACAAACAATGCTTTTGGCCTCTCATTTGCACTTTGGTGGAAATACATTATACAATATATATTTGTATGTATTGTTTATATATTTTTATGGCTTTTTTTTTTACCATTTTATTATTACTTCAATGTTGAGGGACTGGGACCAAAACCATATTATCTTACTCTCCTTATACTAGTATAATGGAATGTAACAAATACAAAACCTTGAATGTAATGTTGGTGTGACCCTCATTAGCTATGCCTTTGTTTAATGGTTGGCAAGTGAACTTCATGGGTATTACAACCACCAACTGGAATGAGGTGTTGCCAAATAATTGGTAACATGCAGTTTTAAAGTAGATGACTTTAACTGATTAATTGTGTCAGCTCTACCAAGAACTAAGGTCCACTGTATACAGAAAAGGCTGAATGAAGTCTGAAGCAGTGTCACAGGGCAAAAAGACACTCTTGCCTCATCGCTGCCTTCCAACATTAACCCATGTACAATTACGATGTTTTGTCCAACACATATTGTTCATGGCCAGAGTTGTTTTTGCTTGCTAACCCTAACACATTTTAAATATTTCTGTGTACAAACTTATTCCAACTGAAAGTAACTTACATTCTCCAAAAAATTCCAGCCTTCTATCAAATGTAGCCGTCCTGTCTTCACATGTACACGCTGCTGCTGACGAGCAAAAGCCAATGATATCAACAAGGAATTCTGGCCTGAACTCAGTGTCACAACAAGCAGAGAAGCAGTCTAAACAGATAATTCACAAAAGCTAAAGACAGAGCCTACCCATTTTAACTGTCCTCTCTCATTTATTCTTCACCATACATCACAGGCCCTCCCCCTTTTTTGTGAATCTGTGGTCCTAGAATTCAGTGCAAATTCAACAAAGTGCAGCATTTCTTGAAGATGCTGCATAATTAAAAATTTTACCATGCAATTTTCATAAAAAAAAAAGCAAATCTTAAAAAAATTGATTCAATTATTAAAATTGTGTGTGCGCCTTCATGGGCATTCAGAAAAGTCATTGAGCTCACATGTAAGTAACGTGGGAGTCAAGTGGAAGTGCTGATATGTATCATGTATTGATTGCAACGTTAAACAGAGGTGAAGAAATTGCGATGCCGTTTTGTTTCATTTACCTTCATTTGACATATAACAGTAACATGAATATTTGTACAAAAAAATGAATAAGAAACATGTAAAATGCTAAAATAACTCGTGCTCTTCAAGCAACACAGGGTGCCAATTTTTGTCTATCATTGCCTTACCAAAAGATCTTGTTAAATGTGTTCATCTAAACTAGCCAACATTAATCTTAGATGATTAGAGTGTTGATGCGTCAAAAATTGTAATGCCTAGTAACACAAGAAAATAAAGGTTGTTATATGCATATTGTTTGCGTTTGTTTGTCATGTAGATCTATTTAAACTGAATGAAAACAAACAAATGTAAAAGATTTTGCATTATTCCACAAATAGCCTCCTTTTGACTGATAAGTTCTGTTTTACAATCCAACATACTGCTTATTCAATTAAAGTAAAAGTGATCAAGCGCAATCTGCATTCAACGACAAAAATATATGAGGCAATGTGATATTCAAGTCACTTTCAGAAGAAATAACAACCTAACCACACAAACGAGTTTAGCAGCCCAACATAAAATCCTCTTAAATAGATATTAGCATAAATAATTGTATAATATCTATTCGAATAATGTTAATATAAAATTAGTGCAATTTGAGTAACACAAGAATTACTTAAACATCTGAATCAAATCTCAATGAAAACACCCAGGCACATACTCACTCTCCCTCAGCCCCTTTCTGTCCATAATTCACTGTCACAAACTTCCTTCACATTCCCTGTAATTCAGGGAATACCATGTAGTTTGCATATCATCTGTACTTCACATGCATTCAGTCTGTTCTGATGTGAGTGAGATGATTAGGTGAGGTGGTACTATTTTCATGAGGAATTACAATAGTTTTGGAGTGTTCCTGCAGTGAAGCACGTTCTCCGCGTACAGTTTTGGAATGTGTGAATTAAGATTAAGATTAAGATTAAAATAAGATTAAGATTAAGACAAGAAAAAATTAAACGGCTCTCGGATGTGAGCCGGCTCCCATCGTTCAACTAAAACCACCGTTCTTTGAGCCGGCTCCTTCACGAACGACACATTTAAGAGATTTTCAGATTTAAGATCTAAGATACTTTACTAATTGTCATTTTGCATGCAATTCACAGCAAATCGCATGCAATTGAAATTTATCCTGCACCCCCTCATATCACACACACACAAACACATACATTACAGAGGGGGTGCAGGGCAGCCATTATACAGCGCCCATGGAGCAGTTGGGGGTTTGGTGCCTTGCTCACATGCACCTCGGCAGTGCCCTGGAGGCAAACTGGCAACTCACCAGCTACCAGTCCCCTTACTTGGTCCATAAGGGACTCGAACCGGCGACCCTCCGGTTCCCAAGCTGAATCCCTATGGACTGAGCTACATCACGCCCTGCTAGTAGCCGGAAAGTCCCGTGAAAAGTTGCTGTTGACTTTGTTGAAGTGGCGCTCCACAGATGCAGCCGCAAATGAGACACGCACACACTTGTCATTGACATTAGTACTTTTTTTTTAAATTCCTCATGAAAATAGTATGTTTGTTGCCTTTAATTGGGGGCTATTTTCGGGGGGATCATCGTCAAATGCGGCGTGCGCTTGCTAGCCGATACAGTGTCACGTAACCAAACATGACAGCAGGGTCATTTGTTGGACTGACGGCTGATTGGCTTATAATCGTTTTGTGAGAAAAGGGGGCGGGATGTCTGTGAATTTGATTGGATAGAAATTTAAACAGCTTTACCAAGTGACATTGTGTTGTCAAATGTATGTATTCTTTGAACCTTTTGCGAGCTACTCAGAAACGGGTGAAAAGCTACTTGTAGCTCGCGAGCGACCTGTTGGAGACAATTGTCCTAGTGTTTCATGCTTGGTGGGCGTGGACACAAAGTGCTGCCGCCTTGACATGCGCTCTGCGATGCTTTCACTTTAGACCGCAGACGACTTTTTTTCGCCGCAGCTTGTTCTAAGGTATCGTGCAAGTTTCTACCTGCAGCAGCAATCTTACATCATTATGACGCGTCGGCGCACGGTTATGCAAACCGACGTAGTCGGGCACTCAGTTTATGTCGACGCGTCACCCCTCCCCTAATCAAAAGGATTTCCAACATGTCCCATAACCGTATGCGTCATGTCAAATGCTTTCATCAATAAAAATATACAACATAGAAACATCAACAGTGTAAACATAAAAACACTGTTGGGTACATTTCCATCTAACCTGTCTCCAGTGGTTCTGAAACACCATCAGGCAGGTCTCTGGGTCAGCAGTGCATGGGCTGGAGGGGGCAGCAATCCGACTGGACCGACTCCCTGGACCCCGAGGGTTTATCCTGCTCAGCCAGCTCATACTGGACTCTGCAGGTGGCTGCTCAAATGTCGCAAGAACTCAAAAGGCAAGAAATCGGGAAGAAAATGTGGGAAGGAGGAGGAGAGAATTAAGAGAAGGAAAGTTGGAAACAGGAAAAAGTATGCTCCAGGAGAGAGACTGAAGAGGAGCCTGGAAGTGATTTTTAAGAACCACTGCAGCTGTTTCAGAAGCTGTGTGTCATCCGGTCTGAAGCCAACACCACTCCATAGCCAGTCAGGATAGGTACTCTGTAATGAAAAAAACAATACATCAGGCGCGCAAAGCAGGGCAGATTTTTCTCTTGGTGTACAGAATTTTCATATTGTAAAATAGACATATAAAATGCATATGCTATATTTGACAAGACAGACAAAAAGCTGTCAGGTATTAATATTTATTCATACATATATCATCACACGTTCTTGAGATCTTGAATTAACGTAATAAGAGCGCATGGCTCCTTTAAGAAGAGAGACACAGGAATTGCGTCTCGGTGTGTGTGTGTGGACGAGCAAGAGAGAGAGACCGGTGCTACGTAGAGCGTTGACGGGAGCAATGAATGTTACGGTTACAGGTTACAGTATGAAGATATGAATGTACAGTGTGCTTGCGACTGGTGAAAATAAAGCTGCCAATTTCGCAAGAAGGACCGAGTTTCCTGTGCGTTAATCTGCTGCTGCTGGAAAAGGTTAGAGGGTTAACCCCGAAGTTACTGAGCATTATCTCCGGCCCCAGAGGAAACATCTTCCCTGTGCTTCTCGACCACAGTATGGGAGCCGAACAGGAAAAGGTTAACAGTAACGTTAATGTTCCAAACACGTAACATTCTAATGTGCACACGCAGTCTCAGTGTGTTTACTAGCCAGACAAGCATTGGCTACTGACTCAGAATCGCCATGGATGCAGGAAAGCGCAAAGCTAAATCAGAATATGAAGATGAACACTGGCAGCGCTATTGTCTCTCTGTCTCCCCTATAGGTTGTGTCATGCTGGTGCTGTTAACGCTGATTATGGGTTGGGCCGGTCTCTTGCTCACTCTCTTCCCGTCCTCTCTCTCTGTCAGTCAATGGGCAGCTCTTTGTTGTGCCTTGCTGGCACACTGCGCTTTTTGGTAATAGTTTATACATTCATTCACAGTATACATTCTTGATTAGTTAATCTTTAAGCACTTTACCGGTGTGGATTAATACTGTTATCTTTTTATTTTCACAACACACACAGTCTCAAACAACTGTCCTTTGTTTCTGGTTCTTTTCCCATCAGTTATTGTATGATGTCAGGGTTTTGAGGTTTTTTTCCTGAGAGGTTATTTTACCGCCACCCTGCTCTCCTGTATTTTGATTTATTCTCCCTCACCTCTTCTTTATGGCTCTTTTGTTATGTTGAACCATTTCACACCGTTGATGGTGGTGTTGTGTTTTGTTGTGGCTGTTTGAGCTGGACTGGTTAGCCACCTGTGCAATACATCTATTTAAAGAATCTTTCATATAGCCATCTCCCTCACAGGCAAAATCGGCGAATATCAATCATTGTCAACTACAACAACATTTGGGACTGTCCTTGATGAAACACATTCTTTGTTGACTAATTGTATAATTTTCAGTCTGCTCATCTTTACCAGTATTATTGTCCTTATGCATATGAAGAGTGGCCGGCAAAACAGTATCTCATGCTCATTCAAGACCAAAACATATTCATTAACAATATTGTGATTCCAAAGAGCAGGACTTTGGAAATGACAAATGAATCATTTCTACATTAAAAGACCATAAAGACAAATGTCGTGGCAAACTAGTTAGATACTAAAATTAGGGCTGAGCAAGCATTATTATTGTGTCAACGCATTAATGAATTAACTGACAATTATTTTATCTTGCATTAACGCAGTATTTTACTATTATTATTTTGAAAGTCCGTTGCTCACTAGCTACAAACTGCAGGACGATAAGTATTGTGGAAGATGGCAGTCTGAGGAACGTTCTTAGGATTGCAACAAATGACGCCACTTGCATATGAGCCTCCCTCAAGACACACACATCACAAGAAGTAAGCGACGGCGTTACAACGAGAACCAACCGTTGCACTCACTGGAGACTACTGGACATCGCTGCGTAACCATGATTACCTCTGAGATACAGTGCATTATATATTGATGAAGAGTGGGAGCTGCATTCACACGCTCTGACTGGAATGACAACAGACATTTTGCTGAAACATGCGCAGAACATTTTCATGTTGCACAGCTAGCACACAAATTGCTCCATCTATTTGTATGACCAGCCGACCCATATTGTTTAATATAGTCCCCCACCCCCCATCATGTTATTGCACTTTGGTTCATATTGCAGTACTGCAATTATCACAGCAAATCATGCAATTAATTGCGATCAAAAACTTTATCGTTGCCCAGCACTAGTCATTTGTCAAATATGCTCCACTGCACTCTAAACATGAGGTGGCAAAAGGATACAAATTTAATAGCCATGCCATCTGTTCGGTTAAAAAAACAGATGAGCTTTCTTACACCAGGACACACAACACATAAGCTAGCCATCCTTTTTCTTTTGGCTAGTCAGCCTGAAAATCATTTCCAGAATGTAACCCGATAGCAGCATGTTCACATAAAAGTACACCATTGGAAGAAACATTGCAACTCCACTCAACTCGAGTTGTTGGTCCATTTTCTACTATCTGAAATGTTGTGAAAGAATAAATATGAATAGATGTTTGAATCCACATTGTCGTCTAAGACGTGTGTATTTCTACTGCCCACTGTTACATAATTATTGGTCTGGTTATTTTATGTCTACCATAATGGGAATACATTACAGCCCTGTCTATTGATCTCCATTTTTTTGGACCGAGAATGAGTCAGGTCGATTAAACTCTATGCAAAAATAAATAATTCATTTCACATCCTTAACAGCAAAATGTCATCTACTCCTACAATGGAAATCCATTAACCATCCCACTGTGGCTTAATGACACTGCGTTTTTTCTTAATCTTGAGAAAATCAAATATACAATGAGAGGGCATACTATTAAGTTTGTTCACAAATAGCAACTTTCCTTATCATACTTTATAGACTTGCAGGTTCTGCCAGACTAAAGCTAGTTAAATGTTGAATGTACTTTTACTGACCTCAATGAAAATACTTGGTGGGGTGTCGCTTGCTCGCCATCTTCCTTCTTAACCAGACATGAAACTAGTAAGTTTACTACAAAATAAGCTCAACTGACCACCCACATGGATTCCAACATTCCAGAAAAAACACTTCTAATTCTAAGCATACAGACAAAGTGAAAATGTGTCATTTTCAGGTGTCATGCCTCAGTGCCATAAAACGCTGTTACAATCAGTTCAAAGTTCAACCTCTACCTCCAAGATAGGGAGGCAGTCTTCATAAAGTTTGTCAAAGGTTAGTAATCAAAACAAAACACAGCCCTCCATTCTAACAGTCTGACTTGAGGCCAGTTGTTCTCAGACCAGAAAAATTCATCTTGTCAAAATCTAATTGAAGTTGAACTTGGACAGTTATCTAATGATCCGCCATGGATTCATTCCTACTGTCCTGTCCCATTTCCTGCTAACTAGATAATCAGCAATTTGGAAATTTTGACAGATTTTTACTTAATTGTCAAAGTATTACATGTAGAATGTCTTGTCCAAGATAGATCAAACGTGCTCTTTGATTCTGACTTCTTGCACCATAACACTTTCAATATGAACACTTACTCACTGAGACTTAAATGTGTTAAAACCTGTTAGTCACTTCACTACTTTTACTGCTGTCATTCCCAAGCACTTAAAAGCCATGAAATGTGACCTTTTTCATGTATCATCTGTGTTGCTCTGTAATCTTGAAGCAGACTGAGTTTACGCCTATGTTTAAAGAAATGGTCTGTAAATTAAATGTGACTTAATAAGTTAAAATGCAATTAAATAGCAAACAAAACTGCCTCTCTATATATAAATATATAAATAAATAAATGTCAAACACAGGATTGGATGCTATCAAGGGGTTATTTGCATAATTTGGGAATAGATTTGGTCTATATTTGGTATATATGTCATCAGCTCGCACACGAAACAAATGAAATATTAATAATTAGTATATATTAATTAATTTGGCGTTCACAAGATGATTTGTTGAAGGATAAACAAAGTCAATGAATCATCACAGGACACCAAAGTTGTCTGATCTTGAGCAAACGGAATCATCAATCATTGCAGGAGTCCCTCTGTTAGACACAGTTAGCTTGGGAGTAGAATCCCTCCAGAGTAACGCAGTGACCTTTCCAGCAAGCTGCTTGTTTTCCACTTTAAGAACATTCGTTCATCAACCACTGTTGTCCAATCGTTACATTTCAGTAGACTGCAAAGCAACAATAAATGCATTTCAACGACGAGCTGTGCACCGAATATATAATTAGCTAGAATCCGTCAACTATGGATGTGTCTGATTTAGCCGACGTGTTGTTGCTGTTAATCACGGAGCGTTGTCGCTGTCATTTTTGCTCGTGTGTCACAAGTTTCTCACCTCATTTAATTGTGGGACTCACAACGAAAGGCTGATTTCCACGGAGACCTGCGAGGTTGTTGCTAGTAGCGCTAGCATTCAGCAAAAGACTTGGCTGCTGGTGAATTCCACGATGTGCGAACAGCAGATGAGTGAGCCGGTTAGCGTGAACCTGAAAACCACTGGCTACCTTGAAAACACGATGTCAGGACAGCAAAGGTTGAACCACTCCTTCATTCTGGCCGCTGCGCAGTCCGTTAGCAGCAGACAAACATCCCGTTTAGTGATTTCATAATCACTCCGGCTTCTCCCGCAGCCATCTTGCTCCGACTCCTCCTACTGACGCCAGTGACTCACTGGCTCTCAGAAATCCAACAATCCAATAAAGTGCTCAAATTACAGCCAGTGGGCCTCAAAATCAAATGTGCTGTTAATCCATCGGAAAGCAGTTCACGCTTCTCATTGGTAGTCAGTCTTCAATGATCATATATTTGACTGTTGGTGTTTGACTGATTGACTGATCTAATGTTAAATTACTATAAGAACTGAACAAGCATTATTTTAAGGAATGTGTTATTCTGAATGTTTTGTGTCCACTTAATATTTTTTTAGGCTTAGTGTTTTCAGAAAGTGGGGCTATGCTGAGAAAAGGGAATAAAGAAGTTCTAGTGAAATGATCATCAGCAGTTCTTTTTCAAAATTGAATTGAAATTGAAATTGAAATTGAAACCATGTTACTGTTTTAAGCCAGAGAAAATGGGCTTAATCTGCTCAAGAAGCAGAAGACATTCAGAGAAATAAAGACACAGACATAGACATTTGCATTAGGCTGTGCGTATATTCCAGTTGTCCTTTATTGCTTTGCACTATCCACTTTACTGCTCGTACCAATATGAATTACCCTGTTGTGGGACGAATAAAAGATGACCTTATCTTATCTTCTCAACGTTCCACCTCTGAGCAAGCCAAAACTTCCAATTTTCACGTCACAACACCCCTTGCATTGAAAATTATTTTCGATAAAGCAGGTATATTATGCACATGAGATGATTATGCAGTAATGTGCTTTATAAAATCAAATAATACAGAATATAGTATAGTAAAAGTAATGCACGACAAACACACTGTAGTACTCACTTACTGTATGAAGGAAAAAGGCGTATATGTCTCGGAAACATAATATGTGATATGAAATGTAATAGTGTAGTTTCAGGCCTATACACAGTGGTGGGAGTCTTTTTGTTGTTGACACCTATGGCAGAGGAGGAGGGCCTCTGCTGATTACTAGAGGAAGGATAAGTACCCAGGGGACACCTGACATCTACTGTTGTTTCCTGCCATAGAGACCAGCATCACAAGGCACCGCTCAGGTAGATGCTGGTTGTTGTTTGGTGAAACGAGTAAACGTGCCTGATAGAAGTTGAAAAGGTTATTCAAGTCAAAGGCCATCCTTACTTAGACTAGAAAATGGATGAAAGAAGTGAAGTTAGACTTAGAATTAGTCAATGGCAGAGACTGTTCAGGTGGCATCGGATGCAGAATGTAAATGAGGATGGAGATAGCAACAAGGAAGAGAACAACTCTCAGCAACGGAAGCTAAAACTTAAGTGAGTGATTACTTACAGATTTTTATTTGAATACATTTTATTTGCAAAAAGTAGCATTCTGTGTCCATGAATTTTCTCAGTCATATCGTTAATGAATTATTTTGTGAAAAGCGACTGGATTTTCTGTGAGATGTTGAAGACATTTGGCCATTTATTCTAAACTGATGATACAGATGATGATATAAAGATCTTACTGATCAGCAATGTATATTGATAACTCATAACTCACAAATCGTTCAGTCTGGAATATTACTAAAATAGTATTTGTTAGCTGAGAGCAAACAAATATTGATCATTCTGTATTACAACATTTTTAAATACAACATAGTATTTAAATCTTACTTACTTACACCTTTCTCAATTTATCACTACTAACGACTATATTGATGCAATTTAAAGGGCTTTCCAGAAACGTTTTCTTGAAAATATGATCAGACTAAAAAAAAGGCAAGATATACACAAAAAGACATAAAACATCATTTCATATGACCACTGCACAGATGATGCACAGATAAATAAATTAAAGGAATGCCATGAAATAAAAATAAAACAAGGCAAGACAATGTCAGATATGGTGAATAGATACAGAAATAATCCAAATAGCATGAAATCAAATGTAGTCATTTGGCTGAGGAGGTGGAAGAGTGTTCAGAAGAGTACTAAAAGTTGAAAATAACTTTTGAGCATCAGTGGCGATACTGACTTTGTCCTGGTAGTATGTGGTCTGAGCGTTTTTTCGGGGGGGTTTTCTCGAACGTTCAGGTGAGGAAACTGTAAACTGAATTAGGTAGTGTAAAGGAGTGACAGTCAGATCTGCTGTGGAGCAGTTGTGTGTCAACACTAGGTCCAGTGTTTTACCTGATTTATGTGTGGGGGTATGCAGGCCTGTTTTAGGTCAGTATAGGTAGTATGCTCCTTGGCAAATGTCTATATGTGGGCAGTTGTAAGTGGGCATTATGGACAACATTAATGTTGTTGCTGGATTTCGATATACTATATAATGCACCTTAGTTAGGCAGTAAGATTAACAAGTATTTTTTATCCTGTTTGTCCCATTGAGTTTTTGGTGTTTAATTTGTAATAATATACTGGATAAATGTTTATGGGTACGAATTCAAGATTCAAGTAAAATTTGAGTTGTCTTTAATTTAGATACCAAGATACCATTATATACAGAGGTGACTGAATTATATTCACCAAACAGTTCAAACAGATCGTGTGTAACTTTGCAGGTTAATTGCATCCTGTGCACATTATGTGTGTTTGAATATTCAAGTAGCAAATCATCTTTTCTTCTTTTCTTACTTTGTCTCCATCACAGCTTCTTCAGTAACTGGAAAGAATGGGTAGTTGATCCAGCAGAACATTTTTATTATGTGTGGCTACAGGTTATGATCTTTCCCATTTTCTACAACTGGGTGATTATCATCTTGAGGTAAATGCATGGAATTGTATCAGTTTAATGTCAGTCCAATTGTCATGCCCCTTTGTTGTTTCCCCCTGAATTCTGTCTGTTTATCCCTGCCCTTCTCTGTTTGTGGGTGTGTCTCCTTTCAATACACCATTGGTTTCACAACAAGCTCCCTGCTCTACACACCTGGGCCCTGTACTACAAAGGAAGCTCAACAGACCCCGGCCTTGTTTCTGTAAACTGGACTTGACTAAATCAAAACCCCACAATCAGGCTTAATCGGTATCATGGTGCTGCTAATCAACACAGTTTGCTAGTGCCACTTTTCTTTATGTGGTGACATGCACATTACCATAAAAGGGGGTGTGTCTGCAAAGAAGAGCCTATAGGCACAAGTAGGAGCGGTCACTTATCGTACCATATGTAATTCATGTCAGAGGAGTGTGTAATGTCCTATCTTCTATGATTCTATGTGAAGTGCACTGAGCCATCCATGACAAATGCACTTTAAATAAAGCGGGATTTGATTAGACTTAATTTGCAAAATAGAAGTTGTCATCAGGGTCTGATATCTTACTGTAGCTTAACGATCAAAAATCACCTATGATCAATACCTTAGACTTATTATTATAATTATTAATCATAATTTTTGCAATCCCAGCAGTGTGAAACTCACAAAGCAACAAACAAAGCAGGTAAGAAGCTCACATAAATACTGTCTGCTTTCTGCCGGTTATCTGCAGCATTGGTAAAAAATATCCTCAAGCAAATTTTGCCGGTATCTAAATATCCTTGACCCAAGGGGATCCTGCAAAAACGGTGACGCTATTTTCCAAACAAGGTAATTGGTCAAGAGGCAGTGCTTTATGTTTCTGCCTGCCTAAGCTACAACATATGCTGACTTGACCAGACTTGCCATGGCACATGAGTTACCATGGCCACAGGGTGCAAAAGTGTCAGAGTCAGAAGTGAGTCAGCTTTGTGACATCAAAAAATCAGTCCTGCGCTCCAGTTTATTTATCTATTTATTTATTTTTACTGGATATTTTTATTGAATAAAGCATTTGACATGACAATGAGTATGCCGTTATTAAACAGTTTGGAAATAGTTTTTATACACAGAGGGGAAGAAAGGAAAACAAAATAGAACTAGGATATGTGATACACATGTGAATCAGGTGAAAAACAAAATGGTGACAAAGCACATCCAGTTATGATGACATGACATCTGTGCTTCAGTTTAGCTGAACAACCACTTAAGCTTGCTTCTCATTAGTTCCCACAGTATTTAATCAGCCTTTTCCTTTGTTTCCTTGTTTCAAACATCCCTGTTTGTTTTGCTTACGTGTTTATTCAAATTTGCTCCCTTCTAGTACAGTGGCTAAATTGACACCCAAGTCAAATTTTTCAAAGAAAATATATTTTTTACCAACGCAACTGATTATCGGCAAAGGGCAAACAGTATTTATGTGAGCTTCTTACTTGCTTTATAGTGAATTTGACACTGCCATAATTGCAACTGAAACAATAATGATGATGAATAATGCTTTGTCTTAAGTATTGATTATAGGTGATATTTGACAACAAGATACAGCAATGACACTGAAGGCGAATGAAGTCAGATCCAACCCAGCTTTTCTGCATTTGACATGACACTATACATGGAATTCACTACACATTCACAAGCTCCTCTGACGTGAAATGTGTATACCACATGTGATCATTCCTTCTTGTTTCTATAGACTTGTTCCTGCTCGTCTCCTTTTTTGGGAGCCCACATGTCTCCACATTAAGAAGGCAGACATTATCACCCTACACATTACATAACATTACGAGCATTTGGCAGACGTTTTTATCCAAAGCGACTTACATTACATTACCACCCTACGCAGAGGGGGGAGCAATTGAGGGTTCGGTGCCTTGCTCAGGGGCACCTTGGTAGGGACTCGAACCGGGACTCGAACCAGCGACCCTCCAGTTCCCAAGCGGAAGCTCTACCCACTGAGCTACTGCCTCTCTACACAAACAAGACCAAGGCTTGTTGAGCTTCCCTCATCTTTCTCTATATCCCACTGTTTTCCTAGCAGCTGTTTTATTATGTGGTTACGTAATAAAACTGCCGCCCCATCCTCATTTGAGCAATGTCTGTAAATGAGTCCACAATGCATTCAGCATCTATGACACAAATCTTGATAAGTTATTATGAAAACTGATAATATGAAATCACCTTATTGTGTATCCCTAGGACGTGCTTCAACACCATTGCATTGAGCTACCTTGCTGTATGGCTCACATTGGACTATCTCTGTGACCTTTTGTATGTGGCTGACATGATCATCAGAGCTCGCACTGGTAAAAATTGTGTGTGTGTGTGTGTGTGAGACAGAGAGATTCAGTTAAAATTTCCTGTTCGGCATATGTGCTAATGTTGCAAATTTTTCTCCACAGTCAGATGGTGGGTTTCCAGTAGTAAATGTGGAACTAAGTTTTGATCAGAACTTTGGAACTAAGTTTTGATCTGGGCCAAATAATTGTGAAAAATTCCTATCACTGCCAATTCAATACCGGACTTTTTTAGTTAAATGCTTACCCAGGGCCGTCAAACTGTCGGTACAGGGCTTCCTTTTTGTAGGTTTGTAGATTTTCCTGATCATGCGAGTGGTCAATTGATATCATGTGACATCAAAATGTTGCACTCGCTTCTTCTTTCTATTTTTTGTGTGATATTTGTGATGAATAGCATAATGTTCAAATAGTTCAATTATAGCAAGTTCAGGCTACATGACCATAACCCTAAAAATGTACAACCTTTGAGTATTTGTAGGATTTCGTCCATTTCTGCTCAGAGGATCAAGAAGTCATATTCTTCAGACGTAGCTAAATGTCTTGGTACTCATAAATAGAAAATAAATAAACACAATTTTCTCTGAAATGAGTTAAAACTAACAAAAGTAATTAGTATCCACCATTCTTTATTCTATATTAAATAGAACTGACTGCCATGTCTTGCCATGTTGTCTAGTTCATGTTCAGTGTTTAATGTCTCGTCCTCGTCTCACGTTTTGTTAAGTCACCGTCACTCATGTGTTGTGTCGTCTTGCACTTCCTGTTTGTACCTTCCCTCTCGTTCCAGGTCAGTTCACTTCCTGCCTTTGTGTGATTTCCCGCTTCTGTGATTGTCTGCCCCGCCCTTGATTGTTGTCACCTGTGTGTCCTTACCTCATGTGTAAGTAGTCCATGTCTCCCCTTGTCCTATTACGTCTTGTTTTTGGCCTCATGTATGTTTTTGTAAAGTCTAATGATTTTGTGTAAAGGATATTTTTGTTATTTGAACCCCTTAGTGAGTCGTGCATTTGGATCCTGCGCCTTTTGTGCCATGGCACCCTGACACTGACACTTTGCTTTCGGTTTTGACCAAAATTCAATATATCATAAAAAAATCATGAAATGCGGAAGGTGTTTATAAACTAGAAGCTTCTTTCCGCAGCTCTCTTAACTGACCACAGCAACAAAGCAATTTCCTACATCTTTACCGTTTATATCGTTTATGCCATGATGTCAATAAACGATAATAGAAAAAGCCTCTGCTACTGGTGCAACCACTGCATTTATTTGCTGGCTTAAAATGCACATGCATTTGAAAGCTTTGTTTACTGTTTTTGAGTGCTCCTGTGGTTACTAATTCAGGTCTCAGACACTCCTAGTTCACATCCACTAAGTGTGACTCATTTGGATGAAACTACCCACACTCTGCACTTGTACCCTAAAGCACAGACTTTCCTGAGTGTACATGACGCGCTCCCTCAGAGTCAGCACATTGGGACATGGATTGTCCACGGGACCTTAGTCAACCTCCCTGGGCATGGCCGTGTGACTTGTCTGTGTCTGTGATGTTGTGATTTAGGAGGTAAAAGCCTGGAGTATTTCATGTTTGAGAGAGGACGGATTGGCCATGGGAGGGCACTGCATAAAACTGATGTTGCAATTATGCTGCTGTCAGGTCAAACAATGTAGTTAAAATACTACAAGGTAGTAACTACGACGTAAACTACCTTACTGAAATGGCTAAATAACTTTTTGATTCCTGGATGGGACAGAATTCTTTTTTAATCGAGGGCAGGTCTAATGGAAGGTATCAGATGTAGTCAGATCAAACAACTAAATTCAACTGCAGTAGCGAGGGACCATGGTGAGAAAGAGGAGAAAAAAAAATCACAAGAATGGTATGTATTCAGTTGGCCAGCATAAATAAGGCCCTGTAGAGAGAATGCTACTTTGCCCTCTGCCTCTAATAAGAGCCACAAATACATGTGTGTAAGGCAGAAAGGGAGAGATAGAAGGGGTGGTAGTGAGCTGTTTCTACACTAAGCGGCGCTCTTGCTCCATTACATAAAAACATTTTGTTTCCTCCCACAGTCCAAACACACATTTTAGTCAAAGTTGAAACTGCACCCCGATAGGTAAATGAGTTTTTCTGTGTGTGCGCAGGATAGCAGGGAATGTGTCGAGTACGTGTGCATTTGTCGACATCCAAGTTATGTGCATGATGATCTATGTGGTTGTCTTCTGTTATTGAAGTCAAGTCAAGGCTAAAGATTATGAGGGAGACTCAACAGTATGTCTGTGTGTGCCACTGCTCCTGCTTCACCTAATGCATGTTAAATTTGAGCTTTTACATGTGTACCTACATACCAGTTATGTGCA
Organism: Genypterus blacodes; assembly: GCF_046128005.1. NCBI lineage: Eukaryota > Metazoa > Chordata > Actinopteri > Ophidiiformes > Ophidiidae > Genypterus > Genypterus blacodes. Next base: position 3,093,646 of record NW_027466822.1, read on the forward strand.
GCACTGAGCTGTTATGCTTGCAACTATGTCATAGTCGCCCCCCAAAATAGGAAGCGTTATTAATTATAACGCTATAATTCCCCCCCCGCACCTCCTGTCCTGTCCTTAGCAGGTTCAGGCATACAGGATAACAGTATGCCTGTCATATGAGCTGCTTTCAGGAGGTGCAATAGATATGAGAGAAAAACTAAAATAACAATAACAAAAACAACAACAACAACAACAACCAAAAACTGCAGTCTCTGAAGAAACTGTGTGGGTGATTGCTGTTTGCATATCGTTAAAAGTGTGACCTAAAAGTGTGACCTGAAAAGTTCAATGACATTTCTAGGTAAAGGTTTAAAGATAGGAAAATAGGTGAAAGATGAGGTTTGAAGACAGTTTGAAGATTTTCTCTAGTTATAGTTGATAGTCAAGTGGGTAAATGAAATTTCAGGTTTTTTTGTTCAATATTCTTATTGAAGGAAGCATTCGACATGAAAATACATGCACTTATGAGACACAGACGTGACTGTGACGTGGCAACAGAAAGAGAAAAATAAATATTGATTGGGAACTAGGAAATGTGATACACACGTGGACAAAATGCATAAGGAGACAGTGCTAATGGCCTATACCAGGAGTGGCTAACCAGTCCAGCTCAAAGAGCCACAACAAAACCCAACAATATTTCGAAGAGGCGCACTGTTACCAGACTATCAATGGCATGAAATAGTTCAACATGGCAAAAGAGCCATAAAGAAGAGGTGACGGAGAATAAATCAAAATATAGGAGAGCAAGGTGGCGGTAAAATGACCTCTCTCTCTCAAAAAAAAAATAAAAAACATAACCCTGACAACACATAACTGATGGGAAAAGAACCAGATTCAAGAGACAATTGTTTGAGATTGTGTGTGTTGTGAGAATAAAAAGATAAGTATCAACCCACATGGGGGAAGTGCTTAAAGATGATCTAATAAAGAATGTTCAAACTATAAACAAAAAGCGCAGTGTGCCAGCAAGGCACAACGAGGAGCTGCCCAGTGACTGACAGAGAGAGAGGACAGGAAGAGCGTGAGCGAGAGACTGGCCCAACCCTTAATCAGCATTAACAGCACCAGCATGACATGGCCTGTAGGGGAGACAGAGAGACAATAGCGCAGCTAAAACGTCCGGTGTTCATCTTCACGTTTTGATCTAGCTTTACTCTTTACTGCCTCCGTTGCGATTCTGTCAGTACCTAATGCTAGTCTGGCTAGTAACACTCCGAGACTGCGTGTGCACATTAGAATGTTTCATGTTTGGGACATTAACGTTACTTTTTCTGTTCGGCTCCCAAACCGTGGTCGAGGAGCAAAGGGGAGATGTTTCCTCCAAGTTGATGCTCAGTAACTTCGGGGTTAATGCCCTCACCTTTTCCAGCAGCAGCAGCAGATTAACGCACGGGAACCTCGGTCCTTCTTGGGAAGTTGGCAGCTTTATTTTGTCACACATCTTCATACTGTAACCTGTAACCGTAACATTCATTACCTAACTCTCTACGTACCACTCTCTTTCGCTCGTCCAGACACACAGAGGCGCGAATCCTGCGTCTCTCTTCTCAAAGGAGCCATGTGCTCTTATAACGTTACTTAAAGACATCCCTCAAGATCACGTGATGACGAAATATATATGAACGAAAAATAAAATCGGACAGCTTTTTGTCTGTATTACCAAACATAACATATGCATTTTAGATTCTGTACACCAAGAAAAATCTGTGAGCACTCGAGCTGGGGCCAAGTTGCACGTCAGCCAGAAAAGAGGTGTGTGTGGCTTGCGAGCGCGGTTTCCTACTACATCCAATGACATGCAGCTAAGTTGAATCGGAATTTCTAAATTGCCCTTAGGTGTGAATTGGAGTGTGACTGATTTGTCTGTCTGCTTATATGTTTGCACTGCGATAGGCTGGCGACCTATCAAGGGTGCACCCTGCCTCTTGCCCAAAGACCGCTGGGATAGGCTCCAGCAGCACCACGACCTAAGACTTTAAGTGGACATGGAGAATGAAGGAATGAATAATCCTTGTCCTTTGCCTTTCCAGGTTACTTGGAACAGGGAATCCTGATCAAGGATCAAACTCAACTGAGGGAGTTCTATCTGCACTCATCTCATTTTATAAGGGACCTTGCTTCCCTGATGCCCACTGACCTCTTCTACTTTGTCTTTGGCATCCACACACCACTGGTGAGGATTAACCGCCTCCTTCGCACAGCACGACTCAATGAGGCCCTGGATCGCATGGAGACACGAACTTCATACCCGAACACCTTCCGCATCTCCAAACTCATGCTATACATCTTTGTGTTGATCCACTGGAATGCTTGTCTCTACTTCGCACTGTCCAGTTATATTGGCTTTGGATCTGATCGTTGGGTGTACCCCAACATCACCATTCCAGCGTTTGCCTCCATGCGTCGTCAGTACTTCTACTGCTTCTGGTTTTCTGCCCAGATTTTCACCACAGTGGGTGATACCCCCCTACCAAAAAGGGAAGAGGAGTATTTATTCATGATTGCAGACCTACTCATTGCTGTGCTAGTGTTTGCATCAATTGTGGGCAATGTTGGCAATGTAATCACCAACCTAAGAGACCGTGATAATGTCTTCTTCCCTAACCACGAACTGGTAAGTTGGAAAATAAGGTCAGATGAAACTAATAATACTGATACAACTATCATTATTATTTTTGTTGTTGTGGTCAGAAAAGTAACATATTTTGCTCTGTCAGGTGAAGGCCTACCTGCGTAGCCATCACATCACCAAGGAACTTCGACAACGTGTCAATAACTGGTATCAGCATCTTCACATCAACAAGAAGATTATGCGCGAGAATGAAATCCTGGGGCAGCTTCCTGTACACCTGAGGACAGAGATTGCTGTCAGCGTCCACCTCCCGACACTCTCCAAAGTCACAATCTTCCAGAATTGTGAGACCAGCCTGCTGGAGGAGCTAGTGCTCAAACTAACACCTCAGGTCAAAATGAGAGACAATGGGCACTGGGGAAAGCATTAAGCAATGCATTGACTCCAACAATAGTCAAAAACATGTCAGATATCACTTTTGTGTCATTAGACCAATTGGTGTTAAAATATTTATGATTTTATGAATAAATGAAAACATCACATGTGGTTCAGGGTCACGTAGTCATGTCAATATAGGAGCTTTGACTTGTAACCAGCTAACTTTGTTTACCATGAGACAGTTTTCCACTAGTTGTGAAGTGAATATATTTAAATAAAATTTCACTTGTTTTTTCACATTGTCTTTCATGTCTTTGTGTTGCAGGTGTACAGTCCAGGGGAGTATGTCTGTAAGAAAGGAGATGTGGGCCATGAGATGTACATCATCAAAGAGGGAAAACTTGCAGTTGTGGCTGACGATGGGGTTACAGAGTTTGCTGTGCTGAGTGAGGGGAATTTCTTTGGGGAAATTAGTATCCTCAACATTAAAGGTAAAATAAGTATTCAGTCCTCTTTATAAACATAGGTATACAGTCTTTTATTAAACAATGTTTTCTACCCAGACAGAAAACACAATTGTCACAGGTGACAGCAAGTAACAGTTTTGATTTTAATTTGAACAAGAAAATATTGAAAAATTGGTGATTTAGCCAACAGTGTGCATGCTAGGAAATAAAAGTAAGACCTTGGAGGAGAATTTGTCCGTTTTGGGAGTTTCTAAGATATTACCGACTTTAGATGATCATGGGTGAGTTTTCTGTAGCTCAGCTTGTTCTCCAGTGGAATCTATGCTTTTACCTGGAGTAGCCATCCTATGTCATTACTACGCATCAATGCACGTTTTGCAAATTGACGTATTTTCCTAATCGACTATGTTGAAGCGTCACCCCAGACCTACTTTGCAGAATCTTAAATATCTGGAAAGTCAAATCGGAAAGTCAAATCTCAGGAGATAAGGTTTAGTGTTAGGAATGGAATTTTGTTTTCATCAGACTTTTACAACTTCACGCAGGGGTTATTGACTAAATTATTGGTCTATAATGAATCCACACAATTGACAATTTAACAGGACCATAGGCAGTGGTCTAGAGAAATGTGAGAGTGATATGGTCAGATGAGTCATACTTCAGCATATTCTCCAAAAAGTGTGAGGGCATGTTGGGTGCACTGAAGGAGCATGGCCCAGGCCTGAAATCTAGACCCCTACAATGACCCGTTTTTTTCCTGCATGTTTTGATTCTACTGGTCCCCTTTGAGAAAAGGGTTAGCATTGAACTGATTTTCACAATCCGTACATTCAAACTTTGGAAAGAAACACTGGCTCCTACAGATAAACCGCAGAATGCATAAGGAAACCTGAACAATCAGATACATTTTCAGACAGTCTCCAAATTTCTGAAGCCCCTCCTTTGACGTGAAACACACGTGAAACAGTACCCCAACATTATAAATGTTCATTGCATTATGCAGAGCCACCTTAAACCTACTCTTAACAACTGTTTGTACAAGCACTTTTACTACACAGAGGATGAACAACGTATAATTGAAATTTTGTGTTAAGGCTGTTTCTTGACGGACGCAAAATGCAGACACAAACCACCAGACTTAAATTTATTGCAGTCACTCGAGAATAGAGGGAGAGTTGAATAGCTTGGTGACAATCCGTGTGGATGTTCTGATGCTGAGAGATTGAGTTGGTGGCAATAGTTAGCACAGGCAGGCAGAACAACAAAAAGGAGGACCGGCTGGAGAAGTGCAGGGGTAGCGGAGGAAACAGAGCATTGGGAGCTGGTGGAAAACTGCTGAGCAAGCAAAAGCAGATTACAACACAAAAGCACACAGGAAGTACTCACGAACACGAATGCAGCCAACACACAAATATTCATAAAGGTGATGGAATGATCTGGCAGAGATCAGAGGCATATCTTACATACAGTATGATCAGTAAAATGTTTTCAATATAACATATGAATCTGATGAAGAATAAAAGCATTGTCACAATACACTGGAATGAATAAGTCTCAATCTTCTCATCTGACAGTGGATCATCATCATGCTTAACAATATGTCAGTGTTTCATCGATGGGTAACATCATATGTTTAATCTTAATATTTTTCATCTAAGGTAACAAGTCGGGCAATCGTCGCACTGCCAACATTCGGAGCATTGGCCACTCCGACCTGTTCAGCCTATCCAAGGAGGACTTAACAGATGTGCTGTCCGAGTTCCCTGCAGCCAAAAGACTCCTTGAGGAAAAAGGCAGGCAGATTCTCACCAAGATGGGCATGTTGGAGGAAAGTGGGGAAGGAGACGGCATGGAAACAGAGAAAGTTGAAACAAAGCTCAATAGGCTGGAGAGCAACTTGGATAACCTACAAACAAAACTAGCGCGACTTATGGTGGAACTGGAGTCGAGCATTAGCAAGATGCAGGTCAGGGTGGAGCAGCTGGAGTTAGATGTGGCAGCTTTGGATATTCACCTGCCAGAACATAATGATGGGGAAGATGAAAAGAAAGAAAGAGAAGAGGAGAGAGTTGATGGGGTGGGACAAGAATGGGAAAGAGAGGAGGCAGAAGGAGAGGAGGAGGATGCGATAGAGCCAGAGGTAAAAGAACAAGGACAGGGAGAATATAGCAATGACGTGACCAAAGAGGGAGATGGAGAGAGTACTAAAAGTACAAAGGAGGATACAGAGAGATTGATGGAGAGAAATAAATGTGGGGTCGAGGAAGTCCATGACAAGGATATGACAAATGATGGAGAGAAAAATCAAGAGAGAGTTTATGACAGACCTGGGAAAGGTGATGGAGCTGAGATTAAGCCTGAAGATAACAATGAAGATGTTTAGTGGTGACAAAGAATCAGAGAGGAGAGAAAAGGCTAAAGCGGATTCAGACAAAAAAACAGGCGTAGAGCAATGAAGAGGGGGGAATGAATTAAAAGCAAAATATGTGAAATGGGTCAAATGTGGCCAATTACAAGTAGATAGTTGACTGTTGACTGAAGTCAGTACAGAAAATACAAACTTTCACATGTTTTCTGTGTTTATACATTTTCATCTGAAGATTATGGCATTTCATGCTGAACAGAAAGTGTGAAACACCATGCCAGATGATATTATTCATTTAGTTAGTTTCATAACTGAGAGATTTTGAGTACATTGAGAGACACCACTTAATCAACTCGAAAGTATTAAACCAATACTAATTTACCTATATTCCCAGGTCTGGACATCTCTTTTCCTTTGCTGCATAATCCATTGACTTTGGATAAGTAAAGCAAAAAGGTAGCCTTACCCACCAGTAAACTGAAGATAGAACCTACTGTACATACTGCTATGTCAATACACAGTGGCAATATGCAGAAATTAAATATTTTGGTATTGTTTTTTGGTATTTTGTGAAAATACCCCCCCCCCCCCCCCCCATAGATACAATAAAGATATAAAAATGTCATTTAGGGATTGGCTGTCATGTCTGAAGTGTCTGAACTTAACAATTTTGTGGCTAGATTTATCAACTTTTCAGACTATGCTGGTAAACAAAGCTCCATAAAACATATATTGTGGACCGTGTGTGACATAAGCAGTAGTGACGACTCAAGTCAACAGCCAGGCACAGGCAGCAGCAGCAATTATGGATGGCTGACTGCCGCAGGACACATCATATATGAGTTATGTTGCTTGCTGCAATTGATAGCACATATAATATACCTTTGTTATTAAATTGTATGTATAATTGTTGAGCAGTTAGGTGTATGTTAACCACAACCACTAATACACTGCTTCAAACTATAGTTGTTGAGAATGTGTAGTTTTACTAGTAAATAAGAAAAAAATGAATGAAAATGTAATTGCCCAATGATGTGAAATTGTGTAATAATTCAATGTGTTTTGTTTAAAAATAAAATTATTCAATGATAAAACAATCTATTGTGTTTATATCGCCATCATTTACAGCAATTGGTGGCATGAGATAAGTGCTTACAGCGCAATATGCTTGGATTGAATAAATGAATCCATCTCTCCAGCCTCGGTGTGGTCACAGCTGGTTGGCCCCTTGATCACAGGCAGCTGACGTACTTCCCGGAAGTGAAGTGAGAAACAGGCCCCAGCGATTGAACTCAACTGCATACATAAGCACTTACTAATAATAAAGCTCAACTTGTATGACATTTTCATGGGGTGCCACCGCTAACACACATGGAGTGTCAAGAGGAAAAGCCGATCATCTATACCATGGAAAACAAGCCGATTGTAACATGTAAGTGTTTGTTACCAGCAGACATTTTTTTTTAATGTTTTAGTTTTGACAGCTAGCATGCTACGTACGTTAGCATGGCTGAGCTAAGCTACCCGGTAGCCAATAATAGCGAACTCTGACACGTTTGTTGTAACATTTGGCCTTAATTTCTACTTTCGCGTTAACCGTGCTGTCACAATGATACATTCAAATTCCACACCACTTTCTTTGCAAACAGTATGTAAGTAAGCTAGCTTTCTAGCTACATTGTTTAACAGGCCTGAAACGTCACGTCTAGTTACTGCAGTTTTGTAGAGTTCCAGGCGCCAATAGAGGATTTCCTTTTCCACGGCAGCATTGTTGTTAGACGTCATTCATATCGCTTGTTGGAGTCTATTGGAAGAATTATTGGACGTTTTATTGGAGTTTACATGAGTGAACAGCTGTCATTTTCATTTTCATTTGTGATTGGGCTTTGTGATAGGCTCTCTCATAGGCTCCAGCCCTGGGTTACCCTGCATAGATGGATGATCTGTGTTTGATTGAAGTGAAGTTGAATGAAGTTGCATCTTGAGAAATTTTAAATTGTAATAAATGGTTAGTTAAGTGGCATAACGTTGTACACCAGAGGCAGCTTGGATTTGGCTGATGGGTTAGAAGCGCCTTTCAGAGTCATGGCTATGTATTTGTAAAATATATTTGTGGAAAATTGTGGCAATTTGTAATCAAAGAATACTAATCACCAGGCTTATTATACACATTAAAACAAGCGCAAATGCTGCTGGTGCCCTCGACCAAGGCACTACACTATTAATTTGGAATTTGTCCTCAGGCACCAGACTATGTCTGCCCACTACTCCTCAGGGATGAGTTAATGCAGAGAACAAATGTATGAAAGTACAATGGCCTTCTACTTCTATATTGATAAAATGTTTGTTAAAGTTGTGCGTTTTCAAAATTAGTTTTTGTGGCGTTGCAATGTTTTTAAAAGTGATGTAAAAAACCCAAAGATTTTTGAAAGAAAGGGGAATTGTTCTTATGGTTGTAATCGTGACAAGTCAAGCAAGAACTGTAGAGGGGAAAACAATGAAGATATTTTTATTTTCTGGAAACCTGGACATTGCTGGAAGATGTTCTGGAAGATGTGTTGCGATTCCATGTTGCGTCATTTCTTACTTTGCTAATATTTGTTAGACTTGGGTTAGCATCACGCTGGAGTTATTGCCATAATGCCATAAAAATACTTATTTTATCTGCCAAACACATGGATTGTTTGACTACATCATTTCTGTAAGTATTATACTCTCCTCCCTACAGGTGCAGGAGACCAAGCATTGTTTACATCTCTCTATACTTCATTGGCCCAACAACTTCCCAGGGAACCAATGGAATGGAGGAGGTGAGGACTGCTTTGATATTTATTACAGAAATTGCGTCCAAAACCAAGATCAGATAAATTTCACGTAGCTTGCTATGGTAAAGGTCTGAAACAAACTTGCTTGTTATTATGTTCAGTTCAATTACTCATCAGAAAAGCTGCCAGCAGTATCGAAGAGGTTTTTAGACATACCGTTCCATTTTGATGATCTTGTTAATATCGTGCCAAATAGTGCCAGGAATACAATGTATTTAATAATGCATATTGTTTCACTGGCCATGATAAAGATGTCTACAGACAGCTGTATAGAAGATGTGAGCGACATACAAATGAAGACTTGTTAGCTAAGCTTGACATGTTGCCACCTTTTCACAGCTAATCAAAGTTGTAGATTCCTTAATGTGTATCTCATAGGCCTTATTTGTCTGTAGTGATTCAGAACTAGTTTGTCTCTTTATGAATCACAATCACACAAATAAACTGACTGAGCTGAGATCGAGGCCTCTGTGTGTTTGTTTTGTTCCTCACCAAAGTGGTAATGCTTTCATAGCCCTGCCAAAAAAATTTCATCCAACTGGACTACACGTCAAAGTTACTAATCTTCGTAGGTAGAGCTTGAGGTTTTGAACCTTACCTGGGCCTGTTATCCACAAGTGCTGTCGAGGTCCAATTTGACCCTTACTGTAACTTGAACCTGATTGTAACCCAACAAAATTATTTTGCGCTGTAGCCTAAGTAGGTAACATTTCGAAAACTTGACATTCTCTTTGTGCGAAACACGTATTTAAGATATTTCAGCATAAGGCTACACGTACTAGAGCAGGGGTCTCCAACAGCTCGCTCGCAAAACCTGTTTAAATTTCTATCCACCCCTTCTGTCATAAATTGATTATAAGCTAATCAGCTGTCACTCCAACAAATGACGCTGCTGTCCTGTTTGTTTACGTCGGTGAGACCGTAACATGAGGCGATGTTGGCCGGCTAGCAAGTGCACGTCGGATTTGACAATAGCCACAATTAAAGGCACAACATATACTATTTTCATGAGGAAGAGTGTGTGTGTCTCATTTGCGGTGCAAGCGCGTCTGTCGAGCACACATCAACTTTTCAAGGGACTTTCCGGCTGCTAGCAGGCTTCAAACAGAGAAGGTTAAGGAGCTCCATAAGAGGGAACTTAAGAGGATTCACTCTTATGGACACCAGACACTCTCACTCTCTCATCTCACTAACATCAGGACTACAGGGAATTCCCAGAGTTACAGGGAATGTGAAGGGGAATTGTGACAGTGATTTGTGGACAGACATAAATGTGAAATATGAAAGGTATAGTATAAACAAAATAGTAAAATCAGTTATAACATTATGTTTTGATTTAATTAATATGATGTGAATTTATTAGTGTGAGCTTGACACTGAAAATTTATACAGAAAAAAACACTCATGTTGCTGAAATGAAGTGCTTTTTGATACAAAGTTAGTGTCGAGTGTTGGATATCAACATTTTGTAAATGGTCACGCAAAAGTTTGGGTGGAGAATCAGCCATGCGGATAAATCTTACTGGTAATTTAAAACATGAGTAGCTCTCGGACACTTTTATTTTGTCAAATTGGCTCTCAGAGGGAAAAAAGGTTGGAGACCCCTGCACTAGAGAGTCAACAACTGGCGAAAATTTGCGCATTTGTTTGTCCGGCAGGCTATTAAAGTAGCTCAAACTGTTTTTATCTGATTTGGCAGGTAAGTTGGGTTGAGGGTCAGAACCATTGATTTAAATTTAGATTTGTCAAAGGTTGTTTCAGCCATATGCTGTACTACATGGGAATATATTGAAGGCATATATTATGGAAATGACATGAAGTACAAGTATGAATTGTATAAGACATTTGTGTATCACCATGGTTGTATTATTTATTTTTTAAATATATTTATTAAATTAGTATGTGTGATAATAGGTGAAGTTACCATACATCCAGTTCCATATATTGAGGAGTTTCATTTCATATGTTAACAAGATTCCCACTTGACAACTTGTCAAGAAAATATATGCAGATATCGTATAAAGATATAATATGGTAGTATGTATTCATTGAACACAATGCCATTTACTTGCTTCTGTAAACCTCTGTTTCTTTTCTCCAAAGGACATATGGCCGTGCACCAAAAATGATCCACCTTGAGGCTAACTTTGTCCAGTTTAAAGAGGAACTCCTGCCCAAAGAAGGCAACAAGGCTCTTCTCACCTTCCCCTTCCTCCACATCTACTGGACTGACTGCTGTGTGAGTGTTTGAATGCTCTCTATTACACACTGTGCTGATCATCATTGGAAATGTGAGTGGATTTCATCATGCATTAGCAAATGTTGCGCCACAGGGGAAGCCTTTTTTTTGTTTGAAATCTCCAAATTCATATCACCAGTCTGCCTCCCTTCTGGCAGAACATTGGTAAGCAAATTGAGAGAACAGAGTCGACTATTGTGATTATATTGTACGGGGTCATGGCTGCAAAAACTAAGGCAGCAATTTATAAAACACAAATATGCAACATGTAGCTGGGGAGATAGCGTTCTGTCATTCATAAATGTTACCAGCCACTATAAGTGTTTGCTGTGTAAGAGCTGCTACTTTGCATTCTTGTTATTTTCTCACACAAAAGCCCTGTTTCAGTCTGATGCGTTGTTTGATTCTTTTTTATTGTACCACCACTTTTGATGTACTTATTGTTATTGCTACTTCTTATACCACATTCAACGTGTATGCTGTATTTTGTATCCTGGTGTTTCTTTCACAGTTTAATCATTTGTGGAGAGTGGGAAATTACTCATCTCTGTATTCGCCTTAAAAAGGATTTCCTCTGCTGATTTATCATGTCCCTTTTCCCTACACTGTTTCCACCACAGGAAATGTGTATTTATCTTTGGATGGAGCACCAGCAGGGTATAACAATGCATGATGTAACGTTACATTAGCGGCGGTGCAGAAATGACTTTCGACACAGACAGTTTAAAATTCAATTTCAAGTAACTGCAAACACAGACACGATCCGCGTATTGATCATCCTAGTGCAGTGGTCTCCAACAGGTCGCTCGCGAGCTACCAGTAGCTCGTCGCCCGTTTGAGTAGCTCGCGAAAGGTTCGAAGAATACATACATTTGACCACACAATACAATTTCTATCCAATCAAATTCACAGAAATCCCACCCCCTTTTGTCACAAAAAGATTATAAAAACACAATGGCAATCAAAGTTAAAACAATAAAAATGTAGTTTTGTGGTATTTGCCCACAGGCGTCTACTATCCTGTGGCTCCATCTGGACCCCAGTCTGTCTCTGGACTTTTGTTTGGCACCCTTCATCACCCTCCTCAGCTATACGCAGCTTTATAGTTGTCCATGTTTCCGAATATAAGGCCCTCGTTGTAAGCAATCTTGCGGGCCTTCAGAGTGCCGGAGTGGATTCCTCAAGCCAAGAATATTCTAACTTTTACTGTTGAGACAACGCAAGCTACTATTGAAATTGAGTCCATAACAACATCTGTAAACTGGCTGGCATCACTGGAACTTGATTTGAACATATCCCAGTCGGCGTCACTCAGAGTTCTGCAGCATAGCCTCTGAGTGGTCCGATTTTAAGTCCCTTGTCACTACTGCTTCAATGTTGCTGCCCCATTTGGACCCAGAACCCTAATTTGGACCACACATGCTCATTGCATTTAGAAACCGCCTCCGTCAGAACACCCACTAAAGGCTGAATATAACATGGCTGTCCCAAATGTGTATTTTTCAAGTTTCAAAACCTGTAATTTTCATACATTTCAGTTTTTTGTTATACCTGCATAAATAAGCTGAAAAAGTAACATATTGTCCTTAATTTAGGATTCAGAGATGTACAAGGGGTCGGTGAAGGAGGACATGATGCGCTGGCAGAACAGCTTGCGGGCCCACGGATCAGCTGACTGGGTCATTATTGTTGTGGAGACCAACGATACCAAGAAGAAGAACAAAACTAACATTTTGCCACGCTCATCCATTGTGGACAAGATCCGCAGTGATTTTTGCAACAAGCAGAATGACAGGTGAGGGGACTCTCTGAAGTTGATTTACAGACCTGCACATTTACAGTACGGAGGTACGTGTGTGGCCAAAAATGGAAAATGCGCGAGTCAGCTCCATGTAGTTGTGGGCTTAAAGTTTTAGTACTGTTCCAATAATATATACAGTATATATCCATATATATTGCTTGTTTAGATACATTTAAATATATGTATTCTTGTGTTTATTTGTTGTTCTGCATTGTTAGTATCAGCCTGATTCATTTCCCATAGAGCTTTTTGGTGTTTCTGCATCTGAAACTTTCACAGTTGAAACTCAACATTCTTAGAGCAGGTTCTGTTTCATCATAGTCCGTAAACGTCTTCCATACATCAAATTTCTCATCCATCATTGATTTCCTCCAATCTCTCGCATTTGCAATGTGTAGACTGTAGTGCTTTGTCCCTGAACAAGGTTGTGAAATTCTGGGTAAGACAGTTCCATGGCAAGCTCTACTCAATAACACATCTGCCCTCTCCAGGCCAGTTGTTAAGGTAGAAATTACCAGGACTACAATTGTTGGAAAAAGGAGAAATAATAAATGTACTTCTGAGTAAATAATCGCCTTGCCTCTTTATGCAGGTGTGTGGTGCTATCCGATCCTCTGAGAGACTCATCTAGGTCTCAGGAGTCATGGAATTCCTTGTTGCTCAAGCTGCGAACCCTACTCCTCATGTCATTCACCAAAAACTTAGGTCGTTTTGAAGATGACATGCGAACCCTAAGAGAGAAACGCACACAGCCTGGTTGGAGCTTCTGTGATTACTTCATGGTCCAGGTACATGGCAATCAAATGCACAAGTGTTTTTTTTATTTTTGTTAAGTATGTTAGGGAAGAGCTTGAGAGGTTGTGACAGGACCATATCTTTGTTCTTCCAATTTTAGAAAACGAGCATAAAACCTTTTCTGTAAGCCTTTAAGATCAAGGCTTTAAATTACCACCAAATTCAGTGATTGGTCGAGAACAAACACACATGACAGATATATGACAATAGATACATGCTTACATGTACACTTCTGTTCTAACGTCTTTGTGCACGCGTGTGTATACGTGTATGTCCGTGTTTGTGCAGGAAGAGCTGGCCTTTGTTTTTGAGATGCTGCAGCAGTTTGAGGATGCATTGGTCCAGTATGATGAACTAGATGCTCTCTTTACCCAGTATGTTCTGAACTTCGGAGCAGGTGGTAAGTAATTGCTGCCTAATACTTAATAAAGTCATAAAATAGTCTTTCAAATGTGTTTTTATTCGCTGTGAGTCTGAGTCATGGAAAGATAATCTCAGCCTTTGTCCTCTTTCCATAGATACGGCTAACTGGCTCGGCTCATTCTGCGCACCAGTGAGCACCTGGAGTGGCCTGCTGCTTCGACGGCCCATTGACATGGAGAAGAGGGATGGAATCCAGCGTGGAGAAGCCAGCTTGCTAGACCTGAGGAGTTACTTGTTCTCTCGACAATGTACTCTGCTCATCTTCCTCCAGAGGCCCTGGGAGGTCACCCAGAGAGCACTGGAGTTGCTCCATAACTGTGTCCAGGAGCTACACCTGCTGGAGGTGCCTTGGCTCATATAGGCCCAAAGTTAAAGTTCAAGGCATTTTGCCAACTTGCTCATCTTGTCTTCCAAAAAGTTTGCCATACTCTATGTTTATTACTCAGACATTTGCATACTTTATAAGATGCTAGCTTTCCATTTTTATACTCTAGCTCAGTGTTGCATCTTAGTTTAGAGTCACAAAATACCAAATTTGTCAATATCCATACAAAATGTTGTGACAGTTAGGGCAGAGGTAAATTAATTTATAGACGGTATCTTTACACCTGCTAGTAACCAGATTACAATTCTTGCATCGGAAATAATGGTCTTGTTAAAAAAACAAAAATCTGGCATAAAAACAAATATAAAGTGCATAAATATACAACTCACAATGGCGCTGAATTACTAAGAGCCCTGAGCATGTGTCTCTGCAACGAGCCGGTCCAATCAAGGGGTAATCGACACCTGTGTGCGCTGTCACTGCAGAAATTTTCTGTGCTTTTCTGGTGATCTCAGGATATTCTGCCTTGATTTGATTCCAGAACACCGGCGGAGTTGTTGATCTTCTTCTGGCACAGACAGGCTCGATTCACCTGTTTTATCTACAAATGGGTCGCAGATCCATTCTTTCGCAGTTCGTGGGTCTTTTGTAGTTGGGAAGTAGCGCTCAAACTCTTTTAAAAGCAAAGACAGGTGATCCTGAATCAGCGCGGAGAATGATGGCTCTTTTAAAGTTTTCCACGCATTTTTGCTAGCTTGTGAGCTTAATGTTTGATGTAAGTATCACGAAATGTAAAATTGTATTGATTATCAGTCGTTCTGTGAGGCCTTGCACCAAAGTGGTTGGGGACCGCTGCCTTAGACTAATCAACCATAAACAATACATGAAAGTAACTTCTGACAAAAACTAACATGGACTTGAATCTATCCATGGTCATCATGCTTTTCCTTTCGTTTCTCTTTCGTTGTGTAGGTGTCAGTGCTTGAGGGAGCATTGGACTGTTGGGTGTTCCTCAGCTGTTTGGAGGTTCTGCATAGGATCGAGGGCTGCTGTGACCAGGCTCAGCTGGCAGCAAACAGCTCTCATACAGTTGGCTTATGGGCGTATGCTACTGATAAGGTAAGAGAGCACTGGGTATAATGTGGCATTTGCTGTTTTTATTTTTAAAATGTATCAATTATTATTATTTTATAGTTATTTGCGCTGTCATAATTCAATTATATTGTGAGTGAAGCAGTATTGCGATTAAGTTGGTTAAGTTTCATTTAAATAGTATACAATGATTGTTAATGTGACTATGCTCATAATCAGAGAAGCAATAATGGATGGAACCAACGGTATAAGAATAAACCTTATTGGAAATCACATGTGAACACGTCAATCTGAAAATTTTCTTGCGTGCTTTTTACACACACACACACACACACACACACACACACACACACACACACACACACACACACACACACACACACACACACACACACACACACACACACACACACGCTTTACAGAGAGGTCAACGCAGGGCAGCCATGATACGGCACCCCTGGAGCAGTTTTAGGGGTTCAGTGCCTTGCTCAAGGGCACCTCGGCAGTGCCCTCCGGTTCCCAAGCTGAGTTCCTATGGACTGAGCTACTGTCGCCCCAGTTTGCAGAGCACTGCAGTTTTAATTGCACTGCACTGGTATTTATACACATTTATTCCACTCTGACTTAAGTGTGCATGTGCCAGTGTGTCAGAAGGACATCAATGTCACTTTATGCTCTCGCACGGAACGCAACATGACAAATGTATTGCATTTGTAATAACAATCTTGGGCCATTGAATGTTCTGTTGCAGTTGTTTACTGCGAAACAAAAATATTCAGGCGCTCATTGGAAGATGGTAAATATCAATATTAAAGTGGTACATACAATGTAAACATGGACGTGCTGGTTTTTAGTGTGGGCAGATTGCAGAGGGTGCCGTAGAGCCCTGTAGGTGAACACCCAGGGCGTCTCCTTGGGCAAGAAGTTGCTATCATTGAGACAGCTCAGGAGCCAAAGAGCTGCTGTAGACCCCACACTTAAGGGTGAGAAGTGGTCACAGGATGTGATATTGAGCGGTTCAAGAAGGATAGACAAAGAAAATCAGCTGATGTGCCCTTTCCTTTCAACACTCTAGCTATCGCTTACCAAGATTGGACAGAGTCTATCTAAGCCCTGAACTAAACCTGGGTTGGCTAATCACTCTCCTGCTAAAAGGAGACTGTGCTTCCTGTTCATCGGTGAGTTAGCAGTGTAGCAAGTGTACTGAAAAGAGGTGCATTTTAGATTGGGATCAAAAAATCTTCTATGAGAAAATGCTCTTTCTTCAAAAGTCTTTTTCTTGACCTTTGTGATGACAAGCAGGAATGTAAGTGGCTTTAAGGTCAGAAAGATGCACTGGAGCCAGGCCATGTAGTATCTTATAGGTAGTAATAAAGACCTTAGACCCTGGCTGACAGGAAGCCAATGTAGCGACGCTAGAACTAGCGTGATGTGCTCAAATTAGTCAAGATTCTTGCTGCATTGTTTTTAAGATTTTAAGATACTTTATTTGTCAGGTTGCATGCAATTCACAATATCACATGCTTGTGTGCTTGTTTATAACTTCAGTAAAATAAAATAAGTAAATTATCAGACCAGGCAAGTCAAAAAACTTGGTCAGCCACTTCCGTTCTTGCTGTCTGCAGGCCTGCTTAAGCGAACGGCTGTCACTTGAGAACCACGGAGCCAAATTATCCGGATTGTATCGTATAATAAGTGTTTGTGTTTTCTGTTAATTTATACAATCAGGCTTTATTAGTATTCAATGAATCCAGAGCTTGTGGTAGTTCCTCACCCAGCTGGCTAATAATGCTTGGGCCTATGATACTACTAAAAAAGCCATGCAACCTGCCTTTGTCGCTGATCAGTCCATCGACGTGAAAGATGATGAGAGAATCTTAAAACGTGGGCAGAAAGGGAAAAATTTCACAATGGTCACGCCAAGACCACATGCCGGTACCAAGTCAAGTGTGTGACCACCTCTGTGAGTTGACTCTTGGACGTATTGGGAGAAAACCACTGAGTCAATCAGGGTAGAGAAAGCTTTTGTAAGTGGATCATTTTGGTTCTCGAAATGAATATCAATGTCTCCCAGTATTATAATGTTGTGTAAGGTGTAAGGGCCAGGAGGATGGTATATAACTACATCACAAAAGGAAGATTGGTTGCCTGCCTTAGAGGGTGCAGGTTAAGGAATTAATAGCTTGAAAGATGAGAAGTCTGTGCTGGCGCATCTTTTGGTGGTTGGGAGACTGGCTAAATATAAAGCCTACATCACCACCTTTTTTTGGAGGCGCGTACAGCATGAGTGAATTTAAGAGGAGAAAAATGGATTACTACGTGTTGAAAGATTTTGTGCTATGGGAGCTATGTACTGTATATGTTAATGCTGGATTAGCCCTAGTGTCTGCCAGCAATCTTAAGATTTAACTCTATGTCAGGAGATTTGACCCCTGATTAACGGCGAACCTTGGCCGGCCTAGCTAATCTAATGCTGCAGCTGGTTGAATCCCCAATAACTAGCGTCTGGGGAGCCTCTAGGTCAGGGGTGGGCAAACTTTTTGATTCGCGGTCCACTATGGGTTCTAAAATTTGACAGGGGCCGAGCCAGTCAAGGATGGATGGAGTGTTTGTGTGAACTAATATAAATTACATGTAAAAGCTATTATATGAAAGTATTTGGCCTTTAACAGGCAGCAAAGCAGGAACATACAAGTCTCATTGTACAAATTGTTTTCCAAATGCATTAATTTAATGACATTCTATTTTAATAAACAGTAGAGAAATTCACGTTCAGTTTCAGTGAGAACAGTGTTGTTGATCTCCCTTTTTTGCCAGTGCATCAAAGTCTGGAGTTAGTTTTGTTGTGGCAATTCTCAGGATAGATCCGAGGTGTTGGTCAGTTAACTTGGATCTGTGACGGGCTTTGTTAAAGATCATGACGCTAAATGTCTGCTCACATAATGTAGGTCGAGCCAAAAAAAAGTCTGCATCTTCTGTGCCGTCCTCCGGAGGTTTGAAAACGTGGCTTTGTTAAGTGACGCATAAAAGTCATTCAGTTTAGGAGAATTAAACTTCTCCTTTAGGACGGAGTCAGATTCAAGATCGATCAGTTCCAACTGCAGCTCCTGTGGCGCTGTTTCAGGGTGTTGTGACGGGGGAGCATGCCTATGTTCCCTTAGCCCTATGTTCCCTCAGCCCTATGTTCCCACAGCCCTATGTTCCCTCAGCCCTATGTTCCCACAGCCCTATGTTCCCTCAGCCCAATGGTCCCACAGCCCTATGTTCCCTCATTTCTAAGATTTATTTCAAAATTAGGCCCTATGTTCCCTCATTTCTAAGATTTTTTTCAAAATTAGGCCCTATGTTCCCTCAGCCCTATGTTCCCTAACCCTAACTCTAACCCAAACCCTAACCCTAACCCTAACCCTTAGAAATGAGGGAACATAGGGCCTAATTTTGAAAACAATGTTAGAAATGAGGGACCATATAGGGCCTAATTTTGAAAAAAATCTTAGAAATGAGGGAACATAGGGCTGAGGGAACATAGGGCCTATTTTTGAAAAAAATCTTAGAAATGAGGGAACATAGGGCCTAATTTTGAAATAATCTTAGAAATGAGGGAACATAGGGCGTGCAGGGTCTGGTCTTTGCTTCAAGAAATTTTCTCTAACTGAACCTCTTTAAGTTTTAGTTTAATACCCCTGCTTTAAAGCGTGCACAAGCTGAACCTTGTACTGTATGTGGCACTTCATTTAAATTAGCTGAAATTCAGCTCCGGTCATTATCATCTGTGCTAATAAATAGGCTGCACAATTGATGAATTGCTCTGCCTCTTTGTTTCCATGAACAATATCTTGCTGTTGACAGCAACATATAGGTTGAGAGCTTTTTGCTCTTTCAAGAGTAAATACTGTACTAAAATACTAAATCCTTATTAGAGCCATTTAGAATTTTTCATTTAGAGCCGTAGAATTTTACATTTATTTTATTTTACTTGTTACAGGAGTGCATCTCTGATCTATGACATTTTACCAATTCTTAATTTTTTTTATGTATTTAAATATTGATTCAATATGTTTCTACATTGTTTCACATTTCATTGATTTCAACAGTTGGTGTTTTCTGTTCTTGTCCTCTCTCCTCCAGCTGAAGTCACTGGGGGAACTCTGTGGCCTAGTGTCAGGGCCAACGTCTGAGGACCTGAACAGGACTGTGGATCTGCTGGCGGGGCTGGGGGATGAAAGGCCTGAGACTGGTGAGCTTTCATGTAACAAAGCAGTGTGTGCACTTGACATCATGAAAACAACACAAGTTTCCTTTTATGTTCAAATGCAAATAGCTCTAGGAAGTTATGAAAACCCTGCTACAGTTTACAGTTATAACATCATAAGTTTTCAACCTGATTGTAACCTGTAACTCAAGAGTTTTATCGTCCAATCCAACCCAACAGAAACCATACTGTTTTGAATCCAAATCCGATTGTAATCCACCAAATTCTTTTAGAGTGCAAGCAGAAAGTTGTGACTCTGAACCAAACTGTAAACCAACAAAATTCTGTCCATTGGACTCGCATACAACTACTAGGTAACCGGAGAAATGGTTTTTACAAAAGCTGTTTCACCAATTCTCCTCATTATCTCAAATTCTTTGTCTGTATTTAATATGGCTAATTTATTGTGACTTCTTTTTTTATTTTTTTATCATTCAAGCTACATTTGGAACTGCTCGATGGTCTTGAGCCGCAGGGTTTTTGACTTGTTAATTTCCCTTTTATGGAAAGCAGTGTCTTTGATGTGATGAAGTTAATATAGGTGTTTTATTTATTTATTTTTTAACCTTAGCTCTATAACAGTGTTGTTTGTACCCCGTCTTCACCGTTCCAAACACAGCAGTGCAGTATCTCCCTCACTTAGGAAGCACAGTAACTCCCCCGCTTATGTAGATTGTAGCTTATGCAGGCGCATCAGTTTGTTTACTATTGAGATAAAGGTTAGCTGCTATCTTAGAAAACTCACACACAACAATTGTGCACAACTGCAGAATGCAGGATGATTACGTTGTATACAATCAGTCATACAGGACGTGTTGTTTATTCAGTTTTTGTTTCTCTCTCTCGCTGAAGATATTATGGAATTTGATAGGGGTTTGGTGGGTCTGGGGGGGTTTGAGAGTGTCATTATTTTTCTGTATTAATTCACCTTCATTAAGGCTGTTAACTTCAGACGCGAAACCAGTTTGCTCAAAAACATACCAGCCAGTGCTTTTGTACTTGGAAAGGTTAGGATGACATACAATTAAAAAAAAAAAAACAAAAAAAAAGCAAAACATAGTGATGCCTATTCAAAGACAAAAAAAAACGTACATAATGTCAGTAAAAACTTTGTGTCTTATTGTCATACTTCTCATTTGTATTCCTCCATAGTGAACAGTTTGCAGAGCCCTTACAAAAAACTGAAAGAAGCTTTGTCATCAGTGGAGGCATTTCAAAAGCACTATCTTGTAAGTCAGTTCATTTCCACTGCTTTGTGTTTTAGATTGTTTATACCGGTTCTCTGTGCTCCTGTCACATTTTTATTTATAATATCTGTCCTTTGTTGCAATCCATCAGGAGCTATCTCAAGCTGCTATGGAGATGTACAGAGCCATCGGTCGGCTGAGGTCTGCCAGACTGGTGGGGAAAAGCCTTGCTGAATTCTACATGTAAGCAATTGTGAAAATATTACTTTGATCAGCATACATGTTTTGATTTGCATAACAAAGTCCTAAGTCAAAAATATTCATCTATATGCGTCAAGTAATGGGTTTAACAATCTAATTAGGTTTTCTTCTTAAAACAGAATTATTTTATTTTCATTTTTCAGGTGGCTTTTTAAACTAGATCCCGATCCAATACTTTTTTTAGGGTACTTACTCCCGAAAAAGTAATAGCATTCACATCGGAAGGTGATCTTCCAATTGCTGTGATGGACGGAAATATGTTATTAAATGGGTCACAGAAAATGTTTATAACCACCACATGTGGTGTTAGATTGTAATATCTGTTAATTTTGCCTCCTCTCCTCCCCCCTTTGTGTTTTTACCATCAATGTTAACATGTCACAGGTGTCTTTTTGCTGTGAACATGTCTGTGCAGCGCCACTTCACCAAAGTCCATAGCAACTTTTCACAGGACTTTCCGGCTGCTAGCAGGGCGGAATGGGAGCCGGCTCCCGTCTGAGAGCCGTTTTAATTTTTCTGCAACTTAATACAAGACAGAATGATAGGATGGTCTTCTCCGTGCCATGAACAGGGGGGAGTTAAACCAATCCCATTTGGCCTTGCGCTTCATTAGCGAGGAATTGTCAAGGAAGATCAATCGGTTAGAAAGTGAACCTAGTCACAACAAAATGTGGAATTTGTGAGTGATCAAAACCCACATTTTGGTGTGGGCTGCAGTGGTCTCTCTCTCTCTCTCTCTCTCTCTCTCTCTCTCTCTCTCTCTCTTTCCTTCCCCTTTCCACTGCCACTACTCCATCCACAAAACAAAGTGTTTAATTAATACCTCTGTGTGTGCTTTTACCAGGACAAAAGGAGACTCTGAGCGGGCAGAAGCCTTCCTACAGGAGGCTCTGATGTCCTATGTGTCGGAAGGGTGGAGCCTACCTGTAACTCACACCAGGAAACAGATTGCTGAGTGTCAGAAACTACTTGGCCGAACAGAGGAGTATCCTTCAAAACTCTCACCCAAATGACTTCAGACCTTTGTGCTGCTGTGCTTATTCTAGTGTTCTATTGCAATATATGCAATTGTATAATCACATTTCTGTCTGAATTTCATGTCATTTTCATTTCATTTTCATTTCATTTTCATTGAACCATGCATTAGCTTTGGTCAGATTTTGACATTGACCATCCAAACCCCAATCAACCTGTGATATTCGGATAGACAAGCCTACTAATGATTACAATACAATACTTGCATGCTGCAGGTATAACAACAGTTTTGTATGCCATGCAATGTGCTGGGATTCAAGACAAGATGATGGTGCATCATTGAAGGGTTGTTCACTTCATATAGTTGGTGTTTACTTTGTGCTGAAGGTTTATATAATTTGGTTTCCTTAATGACACATAACAGCTATCTGCAGACCAGTGCCTTGTTGGCAGGTGATGTGAATCTGACTGGGGAGGACCAGAATCAGTTTTGTCAGGAAATCATGACATTTGCAAGCAAGTCCGTAGATCAGTGTAAGTAAGGAAAATATGACCCAAAAGATATTTTCATGGCTGACTGGTTTAATCAGACTCTGTTAGGTTTCTCCCTTTGGGTACCATTCTGTTGAACACACCAATTGCATTCTGATATGGATCAAATTAAGCCCATTGTGACCCTTTTTAGGAAGTGGTCTGGTTTAACATGCTTCATCAGTCCAATACTTATTGCTTAACAGGGCTCATTTTGAGATGAAGCATTTCATTTTATGTGATGGAAAATATATGAGAATGAATGACAATGTCTGTTTGTGAACATGAGACTTCAAATCATGTTGAAAATTGAATTGATTAACAATTAAAACATGGTCTCACCGGTTTTCCTTTGGTTAGTGGCAGTGCATAGTTATCTTCATATAGAAAATAATCAGCATGCATCAGAAGAAAATGTATTTAGCAAATACAGACACCTTTTAGTGTCCAAGGTGTACTTGATAAACAGTTTCCTTTTCTTCTTCCATAGCCCAGAAAGTGACTATCAGCATGGGTGTTTTTGCCCAATTCACACGGCTACAGTTCCATCCATCAGCCTCTGTGCACTCCGGCGCAACCCTACAAGTTGAGCTAATTTTCCAATGTTTGATGCCTATGCCAGTGCAAATACAGCAACTAGCTGCTAGCATTCACTTTGACCTGGAGCACGGAGGGACTCATGGAAGGTCTAAGAGAACTAAGAGGCAACTGAACCCAGGAACAATAGAATTTAGCAAGGACAACTCTTTAGGGGGTCCCCTGTCCTCCTTAGCTGCTGCTCCTTGTTTAGAGCTGGATGAGTTTCATGACAGGAGTCCATCGGACAATTCTCTTAACTCCGCAGGCGTGATATGTAAAAACACTCATTTGGTCATGCGTCGTCATGACAGCAACTCTCCACCGAACTGTGTCAGCCCCCCTTCTGTGGCCATGAAGGAAGGAGCACAGATGCTGAAAGTGCAGGATGTAACGTTAGAGCCTGGGAATAACAGTATCATTTTCACAGCACCAGTAAGTAAAAGCCACTTCACTCTCACCCTCTCCTAATATTGCCAATTAACGAAGTTTCTAAATATGGCTTAGTTTTTATCCTGTTTTGTAAACACCTGCTCGTCTGATTCATGAAAACATATGATTTGTTTCCTTTTCTATTTACTCTCTAACTCTGGACTTCTGCTTTTCCCTGCATAGAGCAATAATCCAGGTAAATATACATTGCGGCAGTTGTGTGCCACAGTTGGTCAGGTGCAGTTTGTGCTGCCTCACATTTATCCATCGGTCCAGTATGAAGTCTATTCTCAAGAGCCCCAACTCAACGTAGAGCCTCTCTCAGGTCAGAATTATTCATGTGCTCTTTGACAAACCATAAGACCAACATGGTATTGTGTGTCTGAAGATTGTACTCATTATTGTTATGTTTCTGTTATTAGAGCCACTGCTAGCTGGAATGCCTCAGAAGGTGAAGTTCACTCTCCTCACCGGCCACTATGAGTTGAAGAAAGGAGACGCACTGCAGCTTAGTAACACAGACACCATGCCCATTCTGCCCTCCGCCAGCTGCACTGCCTGCATCTTTAATCCTGGTGCTGGTCTGTACACACACACACACACACACGCGCACGCACACGCACACGCACACGCACACATACACGTTTCGGTAACCCTGCCCTGTTCTTTGCTCACAACCTTTGCATAGAATGTTCCCAAGGGACCTGATTGGGAATGTACTGTAGGAGGGTTGCTTAAGTGGGATGGCATATTCAAATTATTAAAATTTACGTCCAGGCCACGCCTCGGAGGTTGCCAGGGTCGCTGGCTATTCCACTCTCTGGAAAAAATGTTCAGTGTTGTAGTGTAACTTCTGCTACCTGTGGGACGCACTGGCAACAAGTAGGGTCATGACCATACAGCCACAGCGAGGCGAGTGAGAACATAGTGTTGAATGAGATTTGTGTGCCTTGACAGAGTAGAGAAAAGGTCTGCGAACTGCTGTTGCAACAAGGCCACGTCTGATCTCAGGGCCAGTAAGAGATGGTTATCACAAGAGAGCGATGCAGATTCGGTTCATTTTGGTACCTCAATCGAAATCCAGGCCAATCCGTGCTCAAAACCATGGGGTTCGGTGCAGACGGGAACTAACAGCAGCCTTAATGCTTTGCATTTTTCCTTACCTGTGTGCCCCACTCCCCCCTTTGCTGGTTTGGTGGAATGCCACAATAAGATCTTTCCTAATTTGTTAATTTTAATAATAATTACTCTTTCTGAATTAGACAGGTATGGGTTAAAATTACCCTAGTGTTATGGTCAGCCTTCCATGATACTATAACAAGAGTTTTCCAGTTGTTTTCATGCCTGAGTTGTGCTGTGGACGTGGATATCGGGCAGTACAAAGTGTTTCCCAGTGCATATCAGATGGTAGCACGGGAGTTCATACAGCTACCGCCTGGAGATGACTCTGATCAGGAGATAGCTGTAGTTACACCTCTCCCCATCCATTAACTCACCTGAGAGGTGCTTTAGTATAGTTAATCTGGTAGGTCTAAAGTCTGAATATGGAATTTAGGTATTTAGTCCCACTTCTGCATATGTAACTCAACTCTGAATCAGATTGTAGATGAGATACACCGGGGATTGTACTCAAACATACAGTATATCATTCCAAACATCAGTGTTGTTGCCCTGCCCATGGTTATCTTCAATGTTTAGAGTGTTAGAGATGTGTTTGCTCATCACTGAAATGCTTCCATTTTTTCCCACTGTCACGGAAGTGAGGAAAATGGAGTAAATGTGTTTTTGACACAATGTGGATGTGCTACAAGAATTTATATATTAAGTTACACAATATTTATCACTTTCACATTCATTTAGCTGCATTGTTGACAAACAAAGAGTGGGGACCAGTAAAGTTATTCAGGTAACCTCCAATAACATTTACAACATTTTTGTTATTTTGCATAATGTGCAGTACATTTTTTCTGATTATAGCTGGTGTTGGCTTATTGAGATAAAGGATAGATTTTATTTCAGATTATTATTTGATTACCCTTTACACAAGATTGCGTTGGGTTTGCATTTTGCTAATAAGACCCTTTTTTGCCGAAGTTATGGAGGGATTCCTTTACTGAACAAACACTGAGTGACTAAAAAAACACCAAAAAGTCTTGATGTTGATACCTGAAGTGCTCTTATTCCTATTTTTCCTTCCCTGTGTGCAGAGGTGGTGGGTGAAAGCGTTCTGTCCATCCAGTCATCTGAGAAAGTGACAAGCATCTGCCTGCCCCCCACCCCACCCTACCACACATTGGAGTTCCAGCTGGAGGTTTTATGCATGATCCCATCTGGTCCCGACCGGCCCACCAACGAGAGGCTGACCAATGGGGAAGTTCGTCACCGTCCACGCAGCTACAGTCATCCTGACACCTCGATGACTGCCATCGACCAGAGGGTGAGGGGTTTTTGAAATTTGAGATTTGTATCTTTTTCATTGGGGCAAGATTGATTTGATACCAGATGAACATTATTCTATATTATTATATTAACAAGCATGGTCCATTTTGCAAGCACAGAGTTAAGGGCAGAAGTAATCCCAGGTTGTCTACAGGGTAAGGCAAAGGAGCTTTTAAGAACGCTGCTCCTTCTAATTGGAACAAGTTTTAAAAAATTGAGATCTCCCTTGCTGTTTTTAAATCCTTGCTAAAGGACGTTGAGAATGACAATTTATGTTGTTACTGTTCTAGTGATTTGTATTTCTATTTGATTCTTATTCGATTTGAGGGTTTCTCTGTAAAGGTCTGCGCTTTGTTTAGTAATTGTTTTTCTGCTGCTCATCTCAGTCAGGACTCTTGGAGGAGGTTGTTAATCTAAATTGGACTCAATTGTGTGTGTCTGAATGTGTCCCTTGATGCCTTTTGTCAGCTGTCCTTGCGTTCTTGAAGAAATATATCTTTTGCCCAGATTTGTCAGCAGAATCACTCTGGGTTTTGTTTTTGGTGGAAGACATTTTGTAAAGACTATTACAGATAGACAAAGCAGATTTGCAAACTGCAAAATCACCTGGTTGAACAGGAAGAATTTCTAGAGAAACAGTATTCAGTAAAATTACACAGGGACGTACTGTATATTGAAAGAAATCAGTGCGGTTAAGCATAAATATCTAAATACTACGAATGGGGGTGACGCACTTTCTACTGACAATTAAGTCACACTGTTATTTGAATTATAAATTACCAGTCCAGGCTTTGGGTATTAGAGTTGTGTTGTGTGTTGTGTAGAGAGCAGTGAAGTTTTTATTGCACTTTCCAGTGACAGTGAATTGATACTGCTGTGTCCACAGATGTCGATTGACTGCCCTTGGTCCATATACTCTACGCTGTTAGCCTTAACCTTCTATGTTCCCTTCAAGACCAGACACTCACTGCTTTCTGCTGGAAACAGGTGAGCCTAACGTCAAAAATAAAGATTTTCGAAAATTAATTTTTTTTTTAATCTCACACATGACTTTGATTTATATTAACAATTAAATTCTTATTTAATATGTATAAACTTTGAAATTGTTGTATATCAAATTCAGGAACAACAACAACAGAATGTCAGTCTTGTTTTTATGTTTCTCCTTCATCTTACCTGCAACCTATGACATCCCTCCACAGGAAGTACATCCAAGTGTGTGTGCAGAATGTGTCGGATTTAAATTTCACACTGGCAGAACTGAAGCTGGCGGAGAAACAACACAACTCGCTAGAGCTACAATCCTTCAACAGTAAAGCACAACAGGTGAGACACAACAATTAGCTAGTGTGTGTGATTTTCTACTGCCTGGAAATTACAACAATAGCTTCAAACCTAGAGAACCAATTGACTCTCTTTCAGTTTCTTTGTCCTGGTAAAAATGAGAATAATAGGAAGCCTTGCACTGGAAGTAACCAGTATGTTTCAGGAGTGACTAAATTAAAGCAAGTGTGACTAAATGTCTTCTTTCTGCTTTTGTGTCCACTTGACTTGGGTCCATCCATCATGCACTGTGCATTGATTTGAAGCAACATGGATATATGGCAGTAACTGATGCTAAGTCATACAATATTTATTACTTCTACATACATCTAGCTCCGAAAAGAGCCAGATGTATGAAGCTGGTCAAGCTACTTTGTCTACAGAACCAGTAGTGTTTATTGTAAGTATTTAAATGATTCTTTGAGATGTCTTCTTAAATCCTATCTAGATTTGAGTTCACGTCAAAAACACTTTTTTCACCCATAGATTCTTCAAATGACATAAAACTTCACACCAAGAATATGTCCCCCAATTACTATAACGTTGGTGTATATCTACACATAGGGGTTGCTGTAACAAAATATTTGCTCTGTAGCCAAAACCGTCACATATGAAAAAAGGGAAATGTGTACAAACAATTTGCCATTTCAATATTTGTGTGACCTAAAAGCACAAAAAAATAATTTATGTCGATCACAGGGAGGCGCTCTAATAAAGGCAAATGCATTTTGGTTCTTACATTTGACGTGAGGGTGCATAATTAAAATCACTATACGTTCCTTGAATAGTGATACATCTATTGTTATGGCATGTCCATTTCTGCTTTTTTTAACACAGTTTTTTTTTTTAAATGTCTGAAGAAGTTAATCTTGCTAACGTGCTAAAGTCCCTAGACTTTTGAAAAGAAGGACCGAATTAGTGTCAAAATATTCTGTGGCTCATCAAGAGTAATTATGCAATATTTTTTTGATGTCACATAAAATTATTACTTTAGCCCAGTGGTCTCCAACGCACACACTTGTCATTCACATTCGTAATTTTTTCCATATGATTTGGAAATGTGAGTGTCGAATGGAGAAATGGATTGGAAAAAATGGATTTTTTTTTTTTTTCTGTTTTAATGTTGTAATGTTGAAAGGAACATCAATAACATCAATTTTCTCAATGTGTATCTGTGTTTTGTGTGTGGGTCTGTTTGCAGCTCTTGTGCAGTAAACGCAGTGTCTTCTGCTTGTGGGAGGTGAGGTGGAAGGATGAGCTACCCTCTTGTCTCGAGTGTGTGTTCTCGACCAACTTCTCCCCGCTCAACCAAGAAGTGACTGCTTACAAACTGTTTCACTACCAGTTCCAGCTGGAAGGAGTCACTGTAAGTCAACATCAGCCTCGCTGTATTAGCTAGCAGAAATGTTTGTAAAGGTTTGAAAAGTGAAGTTGTGAGTTGTCTGGACAGGAAATGAACATGTGTTTATTTCTGACATTATGGGTCTAAAATGTCTTGCAAATTGCAGGAATTTTAGTATATACTTTCTACCATAACCATTGCTATATAACATTAAATAGTCTGTAAAAAAGACAGCTTTTATAAACTAAATGTTCTGAATATTCCTTGTAAATTGTTGCTGCTTAAATGTCCACCAGGTAACTTGGTGGAGGGAGAGCTGCAGCAAATTAAATACTATAACAAGACTTTTTTTGTTATATACAGTTTTACACTACAGTATAAATCCAGAGATTCAGACCAATATCTAATTGAATAAAATGTATTATGTGACAGGGCTCAGGGATCCAGAGCAATACCTGGATCTGGGCTAATTTACACCTGTTAGTTACACCTGATAAATCATCTTAAGATACACATGCTTGAATTTTTGCCTGAGCAAAATTGCCATATGCATTATCCCCATCTAAATGGAAAAAAATGGAGTCCTTGTTTAAGTCCCACCTTTCTACAAAGTCTCTTACTGACACACATGGAAACAAAGCCTCCTTTTTGGATATTATGTTGTGCATGCTGTATTTGATAAGCAATCCTTTCACATGACAGACTGTTCAACCAGAATTATTTATTATTAATATCATCAGACATTGTACAACGTGAGAGCTGAGATCCTGCCTCCCACTGGAGAGCAGCACTGTCACTCTGGCGTCCTCTGTGGGCTGGAGGTGTGCATTACACGACTGACAGAGCCTGCAGAGGGAGAAATCGGAGACGAGAGCAAGACTGAGACAGATGGCCTTAAAACTACCAAACTACTGTATGAAGGTATGTGTGAAATACTGTTTTATCAGAGCAACAGATATGATTAAAAGAAAACCTAGTGTCTTCATTTTTGAAGCAAATATTTGGTGTGACAACCCATTCCCCAGCCAATAGAATGGCAGGAAATGCTTTGACCAATGAAATGACCGCTGCAAAGAATTGATATTGACGGTCCATGTCAGCCAGCATCATGGGGCTACCAAACTAGCCCAAGGCGAGGTGGTGTGTTAGATGGCTACTCTTAGGCCTACATATACAGTAGCTAATACAGTCAAAATATGGAAACTGGTATACAGGTATAGCCAAATTCAGTATCTGAGAAAATTTGAATATTGTGAAAAAGTTCAATATTTTAGACTCACGTTGTCACACTCTAATCAGCTTATTAATTCAAATCACCTGCAAATGTTTCCTGAGCCTTTAAATTGTCTCTGAGTCAGGTTCAGTCGGCCACACATGGGGAAGACTACTGACTTGACAGTAGTCTTCCCCATGACAGAAGCTGGGTGTTCAGAGTCGTGTATCCACGCATATCCATAGAAAGGAAAAAGAGTGGTAGGAAAAGGTGCACAAGCAACAGGGATAACCAAAGCCCTATTGTCAAGCAAAACCCATTCAAGAATTTGGGGGAGCTTCAGAAGGCTTGGACTGAGGCTGGAGTCAGTGCATCAAGAGCCACCATGCACAGAAGTGTCCAGGACATGGGCTACAACTGTCACCCCGTGCCAAGCCACTCCTGAACCAGAGATGACTTCTGAAGCGTCTTACCTGGGCTAAGGAGATAAAGAACTGCAAAAAGAAAAACAAAAAGGGGAGAGATCCCACCCAAATTGCGTTCCCAATATGGTGGATATTGTTTTAAAGTAACCGGACCAGTAATTGTGTAACCTGGAGCAGAAGAAAAACCTGTGGCTGAGATTGCAGTGGGTTTGAACGTCTATCACATTTGTCCTCTACCTCTGTGTACATTTCAGATAGTCTTGATTTGGAAAAGTGGACCCTGTGTATAACCTTGAACTGGATTAGAGCACGACAGGCACAGGACGAGACTGTGTGTACTTTGTATATGACTTCCTCCCACCTGTCCGTGTCTAGTTGGAGTCCAAGCTCACCCTACCAGGGGGCCCTTATTTTAGAAATTAGGTTGGATTGAGGAAGAGGGGAAGGGAACTTCGGAACATTTTTAAATCCGATATTTGTTGTTGACCAATTACAAGACAATCACTGGCTCATGCCCCGATGTGCCTATCAGTGGCTTGGCTCCCCATGATTGTGTGGCTGACTGAACCTGACTCAGAGACAATTTAAAGGCTCAGGAAACTTTTGCAGGTGATTTAAATGAATTGGTTGATTAGAGTGTGACAATGTGAGTCTAAAATATTGACACCCAGCATTAGCAAACTGAAGTGAATGACACAGTTAATAAGGTCTCTATCTTCCTCGCATTGAAAGAGTTCTGGCATCCGCTTACTTTAGTTTGGAAAGCCTGTGTGCACTGAGCTGTGTTCTTGCCACATGCAGTAGGCTTGGTGTTTAGCTGCAGCTTTATCTGTTGTCCAGCCAGACAGAACTGAGCCAATCAACCCATAGCCTACTCCACTTCAACCTTGCTTATGCTGAACCTAACTTGTGTGTGTGTCATCATCTCCACAGTGGCTGACAGCAGCAGCAATTGGGCAGTTTGTGGAAAGAGTTCAGGGATGGTTTCCATGCCCATGGCAGCCAACACCATCCACAAGGTTCAGATTGAGGTGATGCCTCTGTTTGCTGGACACCTTCCCTTTCCCAAGATCAAAGTGTTGAAGTATCTGCCTCACACCCCAACACTGGCTACTCAACCAGACCCTGGTAAGAGCAAACACTGCTGTCTTAACTTTACAGGACACAGTAATACATTACGTTTGTACGTGAGTGACAGTGTTCTAATCTGCCAAGACACTCCAGACTAACAGAGCAAATTCACCAGGGTTTATTTCCACCTAGGAGAATTTATTTTTACTTGTTTGTGTGTTTGCAGGATTCCCAATTTTTTGGTATATTTGGCGGGGAGGTGTTTTTTGGACATTTTAATCAATTGCTTAAGTTAAATAGTTTAAAAGTTTTGTCCCATTATAGGTCACATCTGGTTTGGATCTGGATAAGAGAGCTCTTAAAGGCTTGACTGAAAATGTTTGTACCATTCCAAAGAAAAAACAGCACAATTTTCTCTGCAATAAGTTGAAACTGACAAAAATAATTTGCTTTCACCATTTTTTATTCAATATTTAATAGAACTGACACTTTTTTTAGTGTTTTTATGATACATTTTCAATACTAAAACAAATGAAAATGGCCTGAGCAAAATTATTATTAGAAGTGATATTAGTTGGATTTCGGTGATATTTCATGCAGACAATTCTACTTAATTATAACATGTATGTATACATGTATTTCTCACCTTATCAGACTTTCCTCATGCTCTGATTACTTTGGTGTATACAGTATACTGAATGATGGAAACTAGTTTATTCATGTCTGTATACAGCTTCCTTGCATTTTTGCTGTAATTGCAGCACTGGCAAATAGTCCCATGTGTATGTTAATGTTGTGAGTGAGTGTGGATGCTTAGTAAAGTCTCTCTTTCTCTCCTTTACCTTTACCAGATAGTTGTGTGGAGAATGACAGCCTTTCCTTGCTAGACAAGAACCTTGACGACCAGGCGGACACAGCCAGCATCCGTAGTCGAAGCAGTGTTCACTCTGTGGGCAGTGGGGATCAGCAGCAGAAGGGTATGGCCATGCCGCGGTTGGAGCCCTTCAGTCCCGGACAGGTCTTCAATCAAAGCCACGCCCGGCAGGTGCTAGTGCTGCCCTCCACTGATGACCACATCATGGAAGTCAATGCTACATGACCCTGGTGGCTGGAGTATCCACTCCTCTTTAGTGGTCACTACTGTCAATACCATCTCCCCTCTCCTGTAGAACTCAACCCAGGTCGTGGATAGACTTTGCTGATCTTATATTCTAGGGCAGACTGGGTCCTCTAATCCATGTTGAAAACCAATACGGGTTGCTGGTATGGACTCATTGGTCATAATCCCGCCACCAAACATGATATTTTCACATCACTAGAGACATCGCGGACCAGACACAGTGAGGAGATTCTGCTGATTTTATTTTTTTGCCATACATTGTAAATAGCTCATTAGATTTATAGTTATATGGATCAGTCAGATTGGTGTGCCTCATGTCCACGATGGTCTCCTGATTACCCCATGATTTACCAAAGTCCTAGATATACATACACCTGCATCAGCTATTTAACTACTGTACTTTGCTTGAGAGTATTCAGCTCAGACCAATGTAAGGTATATTTGAGACTTTTACATTGGTGATTACATTAGAATCACAGAAATAAATCCTCCTATGAAAAACATATAGAAATGAGTATTCTTCAAAATATTGTCAATGCTTTCCTGAAAAGTGTATTTCCTCACTTATACAGTAAATTCTAATTTTATCTTATTTGACACAGATGCATTTTCTTTCCTTTACCCAAAGATTGCACCTGGACAATAAAGCAGCTCTAAATTCTTGTTATACGGGTCAAGAATCAGACAGTATCTACCAATTTCTGTTGTCTGTACAATAGATAGAATATGATTTGACTCAGTTGGACAGAACAGCCAGGAATGCTGTTTGTGAAACCTAACTAGGTTTTCCTTATTACTACTATTATAACATCTGTATCTTAATTTCTGCAACTGTAATAGAAGGAATAATGCAAAAGCCTGAAAAATAAAAACACTGATTACATTGAGAGACACAAACCAGGGCTTGTGGTGTGTCCAATGTGTATTTGTTCAGCTGTAATTATGTGCGTGTAAATATTGTGTGGTACATGAGAACTACATGAGTGTGTTTTGATTAGGTCGGACTCAGCCTGTGCACATTGCCAATCTTCTGTACTTCTCACTGGATTGATGATTTACAGTGTGTATATTTATTGTGTGTGTGTGAGGGGTGTGTGCATCCCTACATTTGTGTCCAAGCTATGCACACACATCATTAGATGTTGAGTAGATCAATGAATGCATTACTGAGTTTATTTGAAAGAATGAATGTCAGCTGCTTCTGCTCCCCAGCTTTCCACCACTGACACCATATTGTAATAATAACCTACTGCTCTTTGTGATCATTGTACATACGGATCTGTATATATTGACAATTTAAAATCATCTTCGATTGCCAAGCTATATTAAAAAAATCATTGTAATTGAACATTTGAACATGGTTGTTGTTGGACTTTCGGCACCTTTTGAGGACTGTTTGGGTTCATTTTCCAGTTTCCGAGAAGTGAAATAAAGCTTTCTGAGACTTGGCTGCATGTTTCACACGTGCCATGATAGCTCCTGATTTCATCATGCCCTTTACAGATTTAAGGCACCCATGGCCTGCACTACGAAGAAAACTCGATCGACCTCAGCCTCGTTTGCGTAAGCTGGTTCGACAAAATCGCAATTAGGTTAAGTTGGTAACACCACGCCGCTAATCAGCAGGATTAGTCAATGCTGGCCTTCTTGATGCAGAGACGTGCACTCTCCCATAAAGGGGGCATGTCTGCAAAGACGAGCCTACAGGAACAAGAGGGAAAGGTCACATGCAGATTTGGAATTCACGTCTGTGGAGCTTGTGTGCAAGTAGTGTCCTATTTTTTTTAAGATTGTATGTAAACCAGTCAAGTCAGATGGCCCCCCACCTAGAGCCCGGTTCTGCCTGAGGTTTCTTCCCGTTAAAGGGGAGTTTTTCCTTGCTGCTGTTGCCAAGTGCTTGCTCATGGGGTAATGTTATCTGTGTGATCTGACTTCACTGGCAAATTAAAAGTTGTCTACAGTGTCATTACTGTATCTTGTTGATCGCATATCACCTGTGATCGATACCTTAGACCAGTGTTTTTCAACCTGTGTGCCGTGGGAAATTATCCAACTTCACTTACTTAGTCCGCGAGCCAATCCGGCAATCCGGCCCGCGAGACAGACTGCAATCCAGCGCAAATTTCGAAGTGCACACTTTTAGTTTGGGGGCCACATTCAGCCCAATTTAGATTCAAGTGGGCAGGATTACTAGGATCATAGCACCTCTCACATTAACCTCTCCACAGAAGGGCTGTAACAATAGGACAGGACAAAATATATGCTCTTGGAGCATATATTTATTTATGGTACATTTATTTTGGTGGCAGGCACACTGATGCAAACCAAAGTGTTATCGGTATAAGTCTACGCGCCCAATTTTGATGGTGTTAAGTTCCCCAATACATTGCCCTCACCCTGTGGAACATGATGTATGCTGATTTTTGTTTTCTAGTATTGAAAAAAATCTGATTAATGTGCTCTTAATAATACTTAAAAATAAATCTGTACTTGTAATGTCTTATACTATTGCACCCTAAATTATATCTTTTTATTCACATATCTAAATGTTAAATCAATATGGTAGATATTAAGTATTAAATCTTTAGACTTTTACAAAGACCCAAGAAAAGTTGCCATGACATGAGAACCTTCACAGGCATTTTACAAAGACCGAAAGTGAAACACTGTTACTTATTGTAGGCTGAGAGCTGAAGGCTGATCTCCTGTACCTTTAACAGACATGGAGTGCACTAAGCAGCCCCTTCTGTGGTTCAGGCCGTGGTTTATGTGGGAAAATATTAGAAATCACAATGGAGGATTTAGAAACAGAAGTAAGACCTGCCAGCTTTCCAAGTAGCTCCTACCACATTTAACTTATTTCTCTTACAGAGCATGCTTTGATAATTCTTTATTTGTTTAAGCCCTTCTCTTATAAAAGACAATTCCATGGTCATGTGTATTTGGTGTGGTGTGACCTATGACTCTAAAGTTATTATTTCCATGTCAGTGCATGTTCTAAGATTTTACACATTTACACTCCTTGTACTCCTGAAAAGCCAATCACACTGAACAAATTATTGAACTCCAGTATCCAGGCAAATATTTCTGCAGCTGATGCCTGGGGAGCAATGGCTGGCTCTTTATAATACAAAACACAGAAATGTTGACAGTTTTGGCAACATTCCTGACAGGCCCGGAGTGGGACAAACTTTTCAGGGTTACACTTCTTGCAGCAGCCCACTTTCGCCAAAGCTGTCACATTATGCAGAAGCGCGTATCGAGGCGTGTGTTGTTGACGTATGTGGTGACGTTCGAAGACTCAGTTTGGCGCATGATTCGAGATATGAGGGGCAGCGAAACGCAATCAATCCCACGGCACCGAGCACCCTCGGCTCGGGGGCTCACTGATTTTTCTCTGGTGTATAAGATTTTAATATTGTAAAATAAACATCTAAAAATGCATAGGTCTATATTTGGCAATACAGACAAAAAGCGGTCCGATTTCAATGTAATATTTCTTCCAATATAATTTGTCATCGCGAGATCTTGAGGGATGTCTCTAAGTAGTGTTAATGTTCCAAACAAGAAACATTCTAATGTGCGCGCACAGTCTCAGAGTGCTACTGACAGAAGCACCATGGATGCAGAAAAGCGTAAAACTAAACGAAAATATGAAGATGGAACACCGGAGGGTTTGCGCGTTGGTGATGTACGAAGCCTCGCGAACCTGCAGTACCACGTGACTGATTCACGAAGTCGGGGATCAGGTGCATTGCCGCTGCCCCTTTTGTTTCGAACTGCACGCCAAATTCGCGAACCAGTCACGTGGCACTGCAGGTTCGCGAGGCTTCGAACGTCACCACATACGTCACCAACACGCAACACACAACACAACACAAGATAATGATGATGATGATGAGACAAAGAGACACAGGTGAATCACATTAGGAAAGACAGGTGATCACAATGATGGGAAACACATGGAAGTAAAGAAAATTTGGCTTTGTAGATAAATATGTAAGCATTAAAATGACTCACTCTATTGGGTTGTGTGGCAGGATGACACACCCATACTGTATATTCAGTAGATAATGGTTTTCTTTATCATAGTAGGATTCATTTGGCAATGCATTGACAAATACAGTATAATGGGAGGCTGCAGGAAAAGTGTCGGCAGTTGATATGCTGTGTCACAATACTTTTGGATTTACTGCTTGTTTAAGTGTTGGTCCCTTGTGTGTGTGTTGCATCATGTGTCGAGTAGATGTATGAGTTTCCATCATCTGGCAAAAAGAGGTGTGAACAAACAACTTCATTAGAGTCATTGTTATTACCTGTGGAGTTTGTTTTGCTCACTGCTTGGAAAAGCAAACCCAGTCTCATGGGCACAAGTGTGTGTGTGTGCGTTTGTGTGTGTTTTTTTGTGTGCGTGCGTGTGTGCGTGCGTGCGGGCGGGGGACTAGTGTGTGTGTGTGAGAGAGAGAGAGTTTGTGAGTGTGAAGGGGAGAAAGAAATAATAAATGTGGGGTCTGCAGTATTTTAAAATGAAAAAATGTAATCAATAAAATATTGTGTTGTGTCTCAGTAGTGCCGATATTCACGGTAGCACATGGAGTACATAGTACAGAGTTAGCATGTAAAATACATATTTAGCATTTAGCAGCCATTCCCAAATTTAAGAAAGCCGAGGCCCGATTTGAAATCTGAAAATCTTCTGCAGTGCACCAAACCTAATGCTAATCCTAATTTGCTTGTTTTTCTTGAATATTTTTTATTGAAGAACCTTTTTGCATGACATTGGGCATGCGGTTATGAAACATTTTGGAGATTCTATTGATACACCGCGGAAGAGAAAAAACACATTAATCAGAACGAGGATTTGTGATACACATGTGAACTAGGTTTAAAAGTAAACATAGCAATGATGTCATAGGGGCACAGCCAGTTACCTGACCTCTGGGCGTCCAACGCAGAGAGAGAGAGAAAAACATGCAGCATGCAGGTTCTGTCCTGAAAAGCACGGTCAGAAAACGTAAGAACACAATAGCAGAAATATTAAACATATAAAATGCAGCATTCCATACAGTGAATTCATCTACTTAGATCTAAATCTGACTCTAAATCTTAATCTGCCCAAACATCAAAGCCTTACATAAGATAGAATCACGTCGGTTTTGTGATTCTCTGTAGCATCGATTGGACAGCTGCGCTGAGGGTCCACTGAGTCGATGGTTTGTCCATTGTGGTGAGGTTTGCTCCAAGTCTTCAGTTCTGGGCTTGAAGAAGTTGGAAAATTGTCTTTCTTGTGTAGGAGAAAAGGGGGAAAGTGAATCGCTGCTTGGTCCACAAGTTGAGTGACAGTGACCATTTTAAAAGCAAACAGAGGTGCAGGCCTCGGAGGTTTTGTGTTCACTGGACCAGAAAAATCCAGGGTTGAGGTTCTTAGGTCTCCTTTCTGCTTTGAGTTGAGCTGGAGAGAATGGATTTGGGGGTTTCAAGGCTTTCATACTGCAAATGACCTAACAGGCAATGGTTAACCTTTTGGCCAATATGGCGGGAGCTGAGTCTATGACATCTTCACATCAAGGTGTGAAGAGGGGGTTGGTCTACCACAACTCTGCGGACTGTAGTTTTCTTGTTTTGTGCACAAAAGACCACATGGCAAGTTTGAGGCCTGCTCTGTTTCCCAACATATCCCCCTTTTTGGTCTTGAGGCTGGGTTGCAGCCACGGTCTCCAAGAGCAACCTGAAAGCAACCTGGAGTTGGATAATCCTTGGGTGTGGGAGAATGTTCACAATACAGTTCAGTAAGGCTTTCGACGTTTGGGCAGATGAACTAACTAGGCTACCTTAACCTTAATATTAAATTAATACAAAAAGAAAAAGCACAACATGGAAATCCAAAGGAAGAAGAAAGAGAAAGGAAGGTTGTTACTGTTAGTAATCTGCTTCTGGAAAGAGTTAAAAGCAGTTAGTGGTAGATGAGTGGTCTGACGTGGGACACATAGTGGAATGTGAGTCGGATCATCAAATCTGCTGTGTAACGTTTGAGTGTTTGTGAAGTGTGTACCGCCCTTACCAACACTGAGGTGTAGATCGACTTGGCATTACTTTGTGGACAAGGTTCCCTAAGAACTATAGGAGTGGAGTCGATTAGGTGTTGGGAATTGGCCATGCTTTGTCCAGGGGCATCTGAGGCTCCCTGGGATCCTGTCCCCAGCTTATGGAGTAGGCTGTAGAAGAGGTAAGGTGCCTGGTCCTGTAAGGCTGACAGTGAGTCCTTATCAGCCCTCATGTGGTCATCCTTTGACACCTTGAAGGGGCTGTGGGAAGCATTGAGTTTCTTTATCAACTCTGTCAGGCACTTCATTATTATTTTCCTCACATAATGTTCTCCAAAAGACTACAAAGTCTTCTCCTTTGTCTCGCCCTGCAATTAAGGACCCAGTTTGAAGCATCCCGTCTCTTTGTG
This sequence comes from Genypterus blacodes, assembly GCF_046128005.1. Lineage (NCBI taxonomy): Eukaryota > Metazoa > Chordata > Actinopteri > Ophidiiformes > Ophidiidae > Genypterus > Genypterus blacodes. The sequence goes on from NW_027466822.1 coordinate 3,132,562, forward strand.
AAGGAGTTCTGGCTTCAGGACCTATGCTGAACCTGAGAGGGGCCTTTTTGGCCATGTCTATGGTTCTTTTGTCCACCCTGCAGGTGGTAGGGCAGGTGTTTTGGGAGTGCAGCGCCACTGTTTACACTAAGGGGGAAGTTCCTGCAGCCTTCCAATCCTGATTCAGGCTGTCCTGATGACAGGATGCCCAAAACTCTCACCTCATCTTTATGTGTGTCAGTGGGGCGTACAACTGTCTCCCAAGTCATCTGGGCCATTTTCTTAATCTCCTGCATGGTGGGTTTGCCCTGCTTACACATCAGTATAACAAGTATTCTCACACAGGGAGGTTGTGGAGGAAGAGAAAGCGGAAAAATCGATCTTCTTCCAGGCCCGGTTCACTACTTCCTTGAAAGTAGGCACTCCTCAGTCGTCTGTAATATTCACGGGGCGGTTCTGTTCGCATTTGGTGAATTTTCATGGCGTTGAGTTCTGGAAGCTGTTTTCCAGATGAGCTCCAACTTCTCACGTGAAGTGGCGTGAGGCAAATCAACAAGGCAGTGTTCAATTTCACGACGATAATTATTAACAGTAGCATCCTTGTTTGTAGGGTCAAAAAGCTCAAGGTCTTGGGCAAGGGAGTAGAGCTGATGCATGTAGCATACTCCCGCTGGTACTCATCTGATTCTTCAGATGGGGAATACCGATGCTTGCTCATTCCATCACGCTGTGGGGCATAGTTATTTCTCTTTTGTGGTGAAGGCGGCATTTTAGAGTGGGGATGCCTGGGGGCATATTAATACTAATATGCTATTAGTATTAATATGTTAGTTATTAGTTAGCATTAGTCATATTCATCATTATTTCTGCTGTGCTTCTCTGTGTCTCTCTCTCTATACCCAACCCGTCAAGGCAGATGGCTCCTCACCTAGGGCCCGATTCTGCCTGAGGTTTCTTCCTGTTAAAGGGGAATATTTCCTTGCCATTGTTGCCAAGTGCTTTTTCATGGGGGGGATGTTGGGCTTCTTTAAATGCTCTGTATGTAAAGTGCCTTGAGAAAACATTTGTTGTGATTTCACGCTATATAAATAGAGAATTGAATTAAATTCACCCCCCGTGAAAATAGGTGATGCACATGCCTTTCAGGAGTTTGAATTGAGTTGTGGATCCCACACAGTCATTTGAGTTGTCTACCAGTGCACAGCGAGCTTATCACTCCATCTGCCATGCCTTCACTGCCACTGATCTCCTCTTAGCAGAACAGTCATGTCAAGGAACCACACTGTCATGGCCACCTGGGGGGAATTTCTCTACCCACCTTTTCTAAACAGCAGCCATGTTACTGATTTGATCTGATCATCCTCACTTGATAATTCCCGTCCAGCCAGTGAGCTAAAGGCCCACCAAGGGGCCAGTTGCAGTACGTACATGACTAGGTACTAGGTTGGGCTGTGCAAGGGCCCGCCAACTTCCTCCAGCATCCTTCCAATAAGAGCTCCTGCCTTTACTCATTATTTGTTACACCTCACTCTGATCTGCAGTAGCATGTTGAATGACTGTGGCAGCTTAGCTTGATGTACTGCCTTATCAAAAGAGAGGGAGGCAACACTATCTAAGACCAAACAGCCCTCTCCATCCTGGAAGAGCAGAGCACCCATTGTTGGAGTATCCAGATATGCTACTACGTTCCTCCGGAAGAATCCTACAGCTCTATTTCACACATAACCCGCTGCTGTGATGCCCCTCCTCCTCGCTACTGTGCTTGCCAGCACATATAATCAGGGAATACACAAGCTGGATAAATTGGGATATGAAGAGAAAATCACCACTGAGGAGGCAAGCAGTTCTGCTGAATCCTGGCAAGAGTAATGACAAGGCATGTCATGTCTCGGCAAGTTGTCTACTTCATGTTCAGTGTTTAATGTCTCGTCCTTGTCTCACGTTTTGTTACCGTCACTCATGTCTTTCCTGTTTTGTTTTGAAACTTACTTTCCCTCTCCTTCCAGGTCACTTCACTTCCTCCCTTTGTGTGTTTTCCCGCTTCTGTGATCGTCAATCCCGCCCTTGATTGTTGTCACCTGTGTCTCCTTACCTCATGTATAAGTTGTCTATGTCTCCCCTTGTCCTGTGCCAGTTTGTCCTGTAAAGTCATGTTAAGTCGAGTGTCAAGTCCAAGTATCACGTCAAGTCTAGTTGTTGGCCTCATGCCTATTTTTGTAAAGCCTTGTTTATTAAGAGTAAAGAAGAGTAAAGGATATTTCTGTTAATTGAACCTCGCCTTGGAGTCGTGCATTTGAATCCAGTGCTATTTGTGCCGTGGCCTTCTGACAAGGCAAGAATAGTATCTAAGTGTTCCTTTCACCACCAGCAGACTACCCTGAACGATAAACTTCTACCAGGGCCCTCTCTTGGTCCATCACTACTGGGTGTCCTACTCAGATTTAGAGAGCATTTATGTTTCACCAAATCTGTCCAGAGACCACCAAAGCAGCCACAAGAATTTTCTGGAAATTGTTCCCGCCTCATTCTGTGTGGACAACTGCCTGAAATCATTCTGCTCACCACAGCAGGCAAAAGGTCTCCTCAATTAGCCCTCCTAGCAAAAGGTGGATTTGAGATCCGACCTGGACCTCCAATATGAAAGAGGTCAACAACACGTGAGCTGTGGCTGACTGCCGAAAAGGCTAATCCCTCGAAAGACCACCCTTTGACACATTGGGATATGAACATTGGCCAGTGTCATCAAATCAGCCAACAATGCAAAACGTGTAGAGCGCTTGCAACATAATACAATCCACTCAGGTACATCATTCCCTTTACTACAGGTGCCAAGATTCTGGTCCAGGTCTTGTGGACTAAAGAAAGACAGTGGGATGAACCAATGGCAGGTCTGGGAAGGTAAGCTTCCTCAGCTACAGGACATCACCTTGCCTTGGTGCTACGGCCGGCCGATGCGGCCGACGAGGCTTCAGTGATGGACATCCACATATTTTGCAACAAATGGCTGATTTGCCTGCCTCAGTTTTGGTCCACTGGAGTCTACTGTTTCGGGCCCTACACAGTTAAGATTGGACAACAAGACAAGGCAAAAGGTGGGGTATCATATTTAAAATGTCTCACGACGAGATGTGTCCACCTTGACTTGTTGCTGAACATGGATTCAGACTCCGTCTTAGTGGCGATTCTTACGTCGATTCATTGCTAGGAGAGGCAAGCCATACAAGCTCTTGAGTGTTAGATGCACCAACTTCTGTGGAGGAGAGAGAGAACTCAGGGAAGCACTAGAAGTTTTAGAGCTGTCACTGAGGCAACAATTGGCACAGCAAAGCATTGAATCCAAATTGAACAACCTCCTGCGTGGTAGAGGAAAATAATCTATAAAAGATGTTAAATCCTCTCTCCAAGTAGTGCTGCGGGACTATGTTGTATTGGAGGAGGTGTTGATGACCGCCCTAAGCCGTTAGGATACACCTCTTCTGACCTTGCAGACACTGACCCCATAACATCCAACCTTTTACTGATGGGGCAGCAGGATACATCTTTTCCCCAAGCAGCATATGGTCCCAGCTTTCTTCTTCTCCACCGCCGTTGGAGTTCTGGAACCTCCCTCCAGTATCTCCCCAACCTTCAACAGCGCCAGAGATGGAGGGCTTCCACTGCGGACCTTGAATCACAGCTCCCCAGGGCGCTCTGGCCCGTTGAAAGGGTCTCCTGTGTTCCCAGAAGGAATGTTGTCTCAGTCCACCGACCTGTAGGGGAGGGGACAAAGAATTGGATACATTCACACATCTCATTCTGTTGTCAGTGGATGTTCCAAAGAACCGGTGTGACAGTCTTTCATTGGTTTGTGGCAAAAGTGTGTAAATGTCCAGGGTAAGGGTAATTCAGATGCCATTGTGGAGGGGCCTCACACTCTTGGGCTATTCTCCTTGACTCTGTTCTTCTCCCTGGGTCACTCTTTCTCCCTGACCCTGTCCTTCTCTTGCGCTTACTTTCTCTCTACTTAATTTTCCAGTCTTCTCTTTTTTTGTCCAGTACCAGGTTTGATTTAATTCATTAAATCATTTGTATCACTTTGGGTTTTGTTTTACATTTGTTCAGCTGTAACTGTAACTATAATGTCAGCTATCAGCTCGATTAAACTATCCACCATTCATCTAACTTCTATTATGCCGTGCCTCTCTGATTTAGTGATGCTAATTTAACTTCTGCACTGGTCAAAATCGGTAGGAGCCCGAAAAAAAACAAGAAAGGTTAGAAGCTCCAACTGAAACTTACTTCTGAGTATGGTGCTGGCTTCCAACCCATCTCCCCAATCTTGAGAATCAGCCTCCACGGAGGCCAATGTGCAAGCTCAGGAGCAGGGTGCTCTGCAAAGGAATTACAAGACTTGAAGGTTACCCAAACAAAACCAGTGATGATTAAGTTGCCGATTGTTGACGCTATGGCCTGAGTCCGTGCTGAACTGGAAGCCATGAAAAAGCACCAAGCTACAGTTGAAGCTGCTAACCAAGAAACGTTTGCTGCCCACGCATCCGAGCTCACTTATGTGAGAAGATCTAGCAGCCTATACACGTCGCCAACATAAGAATCATTGGCATACTCAAGGAAACTGTCAATAAGTCTGCCACCGTAGCCGCTGTTTCTGGAGTACCACAGTGTTCAGCTGAGACCAGTCAGAGTTTGTCAGAGTAAGCGAAGTTTATTCACATTTGCAAATGGAGGAGAGATACGTGTGCACAGGATGCTCACCTAGCTCTCTCTGGCCCACAAAGAGAAAATCACTGTACTATATCAGAACCTATCGGTTAGGCTCACAACCTATATGTCCATACAAGGTGAGAAGAACCCTGTTACTGGGCAAATTCTGACTTTATGACCTTGAGGCCAAAACCAGACACCAAAACCAGATACACGACCACTTTCTTGGTCCATACAGGACTCGAAACGGCGAGCCTTCGGTCCCTATGGACTGAGCTACTACCACCTGTGGACTTTCAGCCAGGCTCTGGCTGCTTTCAACACCGTCAGGAACCAGCTACGGGGCATGGAATGAGTTTGTTATGGTCTCTTCTACCCAGCTCGTCTACAGATCAGCTTTCCCTGCTGACGATGCCCAAGCCTATGTCAACACCATGTCAAAGGGCTGATGTTGTTACAAAATACTCCACTGCATTACAATGTTCTCCTATTCTTTGCTTCGGTTTAATCCTATCTATTTTAGGACACGTTAAGGTCCTACTACTTAGATGGTTTCATTTTGTTTTATTTACCCAATATGGGTCTCATAATACTTTAAGTCTGTTAAACCTGTAAATTATAAACAAATACATGTTAAGCCTATCTTTGGCTTATTCAGATGTTGCTGGAGTGTCTCTCCTCATATCTGGTATTAGCAATATTTGTGGTCTAAATTGATCTCTCTTCCTCTCCAAGTTGCTGTCACCACTATGTGGCATGAATTTGACTTCCCAAGTTTTACACTGCTGTCTCCTCAGAGGAGATTTATTTGTGTGTCAGTGTGCATGGGGTTCTGTGTGTGGGGGTGTATGTGTGTGTGTTTGCCTTTGCTTGATGCATTTTAATTTGACTCATACAGAAAGATGTTTTCTGCCAATTTGAATGCCAGCATTGGTTCTGGCATGCCTTTACGTTTCCTTAGCTGGAACACTCAGGGAATGGGCAATCCTGTTAAAAGATCTGTCATCTGAAGCGGCAGACATAATATTTGTAAGAAACTCACATTAAGCTTAAAGATCACAGGCCCTCTTTGATTGGCCAGGTCTACCACTCAAACTTAAATTCCAAATCTAGAGGGTTTGCCAGTGTTGATCAATAAGAGAGGCAGTGGCTCAGTGGGTAGAGCTTCAGCTTGGGAACCGGAGGGTCGATGGTTCGAGCCCCTGCCGAGGTGCCCCTGAGTAAGGCACCTAACCCTCAATTGCTCCCCCCTCTGCGAAGGGTGGTAATGTAATGTAAGTCGCTTCGGATAAAAGCGTCTGCCAAATGATCGTAATGTAACTCAAGTCTCACAGATCAATGTTATTGCTGATAAAAATGGTAGATTTATTATAGTGGCAGCAATGGTGCAATTCCTCTGTCAAAAAGACCTCATTCTTTTCTCAAGTACACAACTCATACTCTTGGAAAGATCATTTTCTTACATATAGCTCTTTCGCCTCATGTGTTGCTTCCTTTGACAACTAAAACATTCTAATATCAGACCATGCACCATTACTATTAGATATTCTACTAACCCCTACAAATCCTCCCCTCCTCTCTGGTGGTTTAACTCATTATTACCGACAGATAATACCTTCTGTGAGATGATCTCTAGTTACATTGACGACTTTCTCTCGTTTGATAAATAATATTCTATTTCGCAAGCACTGCTCTGGGAGTCGCTGAAAGCATTCCTTACAGCAGTGGTTCCCAAACTTCTTCTTCAGGGCTCCCCTTTTGTAGATGATAACATAATAACACTCTTAGTTCATTTTCAATGAGGACAGTGTTGCAGCAGGGTCGTGTACTGTGCCATGATCCCTTATAATTCAGCCTGGGGTCATATGATGCCCAATCACCGTGTGTTGCTATGCTGTGAGTCCTAGAGGTGGAGAGGCTATGTACTGATGGAAGAGGGCTTACACACTCAGCTCCCCTTTTCACCTTGCCAGGGGTAGCTGACAGCAGATAATGTGAGCATTCAGGCTATGCACTGGTACTGAAATGTAATGTTAAAAATCATCAGCAAAAAAATTAAAAGACACTCATAGTGACTCCTGCCTTCATTCTGTACATTGTTTAATGTGACTCAAAGGAGCATAATCACATCCACATGACCAATAGAGGTTCACTGTCAATTTCTTTTGTGTCTTGCTAGAAGAATACTAAAACTCACATCAAATTTGTCAGTACATCAGGGCAAGGAGGACAAACCTTTTTCGGAATAATTCCTACTATTAAATACTAAATGGTGTACCATGGCATGACAATGACTTGATGTAATTTTTCCACATTTCCCTATCCTATAGGGCTGAATCTTTGCACACATGCTAGGAGACCCTTGGATTGTAGTATGAAGAAGGGTCAACAAACCTGGCAATCATCATCTCGCAGTAATTGGTATCACAATGCAGGTAATCATCACAGTTGGTCAACGTCAGCCTCCTTAATGCTGTGACATCCGTGCTCCCATAAAAGGGGGGTGTCTGCAAAGACAAGCCTATAGGAACAAGAAGAAGAGGCCACGTGCCGCCTATGTATTTTACAACAGGATAGCGTGTGTGTGTGTGTATTGTCCTACTTGGTATGATTCTATGTAAAGTATACTGAACAATGCATGTCACTTTAAATTTAAAGTTGGATTTGATTTGACTTAATTAGTTGTCTTCAGTGTCATTACAGTATCTTGTTGATTGGATATTATCAAAAATTATTCTCCTCATTATTGTTTTAGTCACCTTATACAGACAGACCCCCTAAAGATACGTCGACAGGAACCCACAGGAACAGTGACGCTTGTTTCCAAACAAGATGATTGGTTAAGAGGCACTGCTTTATAATTCAGAAAATACTGTGGTGGAGTAGTGGAGGAGTAAGCAGAGGGAGGAGATTAAAAGATAAAAAGAGCAGGATGAGAGCCCTGTGAGATAGCTGCCAGACAGCGGCTTCTCCTTTCTACTTCTCTCTGATGATGACGACTCTAGAAGGAACTGAACTCTGCCTTCCCCAACTGCTCAACACCTCCTGCAGGAAGCCACTACGTTCTCACTCTGAAGTCATGCTTATTTCCTTTTTTCTGTCCCTAATTTCTCAACCTGCTTGTCATCATCTCCATCGCCCACTTCAAGTTAGACAGTAACTTAACTTGTCACACTGGTAGACCTTTAGAATTACAGAGATATAAAGTGTAGGTGTAAAGTTGATGGAATTGATATAAGCGATACTAACACCCCCCCCCCCCCTCTCTGATGATGACGACTCTAGAAGGAACTGAACTCTGCCTTCCTCAACTGCTCAACACCTCCTGCAGGAAGCCACTACGTTCTCACTCTGAAGTCATGCTTATTTCCTTTTTTCTGTCCCTAATTTCTGTCCTCACAGCGATTCTCAACCTGCTTGTCATCATCTCCATCGCCCACTTCAAGTTAGACAGTAACTTAACTTGTCACACTGGTAGACCTTTAGAATTACAGAGATATAAAGTGTAGGTGTAAAGTTGATGGAATTGATATAAGCGATACTAACACCCCCCCCCCCCCTCTCTCTCTCTCTCTAGGCAGCTCCACACCCCCACCAACATCCTCCTTCTTTCCCTGGCTGTCTCAGACTTCCTTGTTGGTTTTCTCATGTACTTTCAAGTTTTCCTAATACAGGGCTGCTGGTTTTTGGGTGACCTCATGTGTGCTGTGTATCACTATTTTGCCTATGTCATCACCTCTTCCTCATTTGGTACCATGATGCTCATATCAATTGACCGATATGTTGCTATTTGTGATCCTTTGCGTTATACCACAAAAATCACTCAGAGGAGAGCTGCAATATGTTCTTTCCTTTGTTGGCTATTTGCAGTTCTCCATAACAGTTTGTTGTTGATGGATCACCTAACAATGCCAGGTAAGTATAATTCCTGCTTTGGAGAGTGTGTGATTGGCATGAATTACATTGCAGGGATTGCTGACCTTATGTTGAACTTTATGGGTCCTATTACTGTCATCATCATTCTATACATGAGAATATTTGTGGTGGCTGTGTCTCAGGCTCGTGCCATGCGCACCCACATTGCAGCCGTTACTGTCAGCCCAACTGCAAGGAAATCAGAGATTAAAGCAGCTACGACTATTGGTGTTGTCATAGCAGTGTTTGTAATGTGCATCTGTCCATATTTTTGTTTTGCTCTGACCAACCAGAATGCATTAATCAATGCTTCAACTGAATTCTTTGTGATCTGGCTTACATATTTTAACTCTTGTTTAAACCCTGTCATCTATGCTTTTTTCTACCCCTGGTTCAGAGTATCTACTAAACTCATTGTTACACTTCAGATATTGCAGCCTAAGTCCTGTCAGGCCAAAATACTGTAGCCTCAGTCCTGTCATGTCAAAATATTGTTGTATAGAGTATTAGAGTAATAAAAACCTCCATATTTTAAGGGAAATGTATTGGATAATGTTGTTGAGTTAGTCTAGATACTTTATTGGGCCTTAAACTCGTGTGTGGGGAGGCAGTAGCTCAGTGTGTAGAGCTTCCGTTTGGGAACCGGAGGGTTGCCGGTTCGAGTCCCTGCCGAGGTGCCCCTGAGCAAGGCACCAAACCCTCAATTGCTCCCCCCTCTGCGAAGGGTGGTAATGTAATGTAAGTCGCTTTGGATAAAAGCGTCTGCCAAATGATCGTAATGTAATGTAATGTCATGTCATAACAACATTGTGTAGGGGGGCTTTGCAGTGACAGAACCAAGGCTTTTAATTCTGAAGCGATAACATACTTGGCCATGTTTTTGAGACAGTGAATTAAACATTTAAATACCTAGTTAAAGTGAAGACAAGTTGGAATTGTATGGCGATATGCTTGAAAGTGAATAAAAAGTACATGCATATTTTTGTCCCACATTTATTTCTAAATCAAGTCAAGTCAAGTTAAATTTTATTTGTATAGCTCTATATCACATACAATGTCGCAAAGTGCTTTAAAGTCTCACAACATCAACCGACCCCGCCCAGAGCTCTGGGAAGACAAAGGAAAAACTTCAGAGAAAACCTTAAACCCTTGAAACCCCAGGAGAGGCAACTCCAAGAGACATTCCCCTTCACAAATGGCTGGGTGTGCAATAAAGTAAAACACTTCAAGTTGGATCATACAAAGGTACAAAAAAAGGCATGCAAGGCAGTAAACACAAACAGTCAGAAATAGCATGCAAGACAACCATGAGGGAGAGAGAGACCAACAGAGAGAGTGAGAGAGAGAGAGAGAGAGAGAGAGACAGAGGGGGAGAGAAGAGAATGATAAAGCACAATACAGATACAAGAATACAGATGGCAGTGGGAGCCACAGTGTCCTGACTTTGTAACACCCCGGTGTCTCTGGAAAAAAATAAATAAATCTAATCTATGATATAGAGTAAAGTTAAGAGGAAAGATTGCATGCATATTACATGTCCTTGTTAATATCCAAAATATCAGAAACAGAAATGATGGCCCTCCTGAGGATCATGGAAATATTTTAACCAAAGAGAAATACTTGTAAACATTAAGATTTCATCACATTTCAAACGGTACGCTGCTCTAGCTGATATCCGTATAACCAAAGTAACGAGACAGATGTAGAATTAAAAAAAAGCGAATTATTCCACAAGATGCTCAAAAACAATAAAAACTAAAATAAAACATCTCCACGTGGGGTCCTGTCAGCAACATTTCCATATCTGTGTAGTAATGTGAATGGGAACTCACTAACCATGGATAAATCCCCAAAAAGTCTTAGAGGAACAGTTTAATTCTGCGTGGACAGATACATTTGCTTTGACTGCCAACAATTCAGGAGAGACAACATTTTTCATAATAACCTGCGTTTCCAGAACAAACACGCAGCATTTACTGAAAGGTACTTAGCAGGAGATGAACGTAAAAGAGCGATTTTGATACTTCTTGATATTTCTCATACTGCCGTGTGCATATTCGCAAACAAGATTTTTCTGGTTTTGTACTGTTACCTGAGCAAGCCAAGCAAGACAGTCCGCTGTTATCTTAAAGAGACAAACATGAATGTTAACTAGTGCTTCACATTATCATGCTACATTTCCATTAAAACCATTTCGTAACGTAAAGTTTAAATTAAATTTGCAGGGTATTGGTCACACACAAAACATGTAGGTAGATATGACAGGGACACAAATGACACATCAACCATAAAGGGGTACTATAATAAAGGGAAATGCATTTTCTACCTTGGAATGTTTTCCAGTATGAACATTTTAAATGAATCCCAGAAGTTAATTTCTTCTTACACACAGGTGAGGCACACAGGTGAAGGTCAAATATGAATATTTTATTATTGAAGAAAGCATTTCACATGACAATGAGCATACAGTTACAGTTTCACTGGCCTCTTGTTTTTCCGGTTTTGCAGGGTTTCCTGGACTTGCAAGGTCTGCTGTTGACATACTCATTTGAATCCTCTTCCTCTCTCCTCTGTTTCCTCTAAGGAACACAACACATTGCAGAATTAAACTTTATTGTTTTATTGTTATTGTTGTTGAGAATGGTCAAAAGTTTAACTTTACATAGAACAAGCAGTTCTTATTTAGTTTACAACAACTTGGTGATTCCATTGTACATGTAATGTTCAATCCTGAATATTTTCATTCATGGGCTCCATGGGCTCAATGTGAACACTGCGATACTGTTACTGTGAACTGTTTTACAAAATCACCAAAGACTCATTGGATTCATAAAACATATTGATTTCACTCTTACCCATATACAGATGGCAATGCAAGTGACTGACAGGCTGTAGACCAATACAATACCACACGCTACCCACAACGCCAGCTCTGGGATCAATCGAGAACTGGTCAGAGAAGACTGGATGCAGGTTTGGTTGGATAAGGAGACACTCTGATTGGTTGTTGGAAGTATACGGTTTTCTGTAAACCAATGAGAGGAGATTGGGATAGGAGATAAGGGATTTAGTTCTAAAGCGGTACAAACATTTCCTATATTATATAATGTTTTCACATAAGTATGCAATTCTGCTTATATTACCTCCCACCACTACCACAGTGGCATGACATCTCTCTCTGGATGGTGGAGGATATAATGACTCCCTCCTGCAGCGGTACTCTCCACTGCTGTGGGCTGTGACTTCAAACAGATCAGAGAAGCTACTATCTGCACCGCGAAACTACACATAAGAAGAGCAAAATTATTGTATATTAAAGGATATTGATTACAGAACAATGACTGGAAGCTCAAGGGAAAAACCACAGACATACAAGTGGAATTAGTAGAATATAAATATAATATAGATATAATATAGACAAAAATCGAAATTGGCAGAATTACAGGATATAGGATAGTAACTGAAATCACAGAAGACAAGTGAGTCTGATGAAACTGCTCAGTACATTTCTAGAAGTGAGTGTAGACTATTATTTTCTTTTATCAAAATGTAAGACTTGTGCAGCAGTTAAAGATGCAATAATCTCCCGGGCACTGCCGAGGTGCTGTTGAGCAAGGCACCTAATCCCCAAATTGCTCAAGAGCACCTGCAAGCCCCCCTTTCTCTGCATCTCTCCATCGCCATCTACCTATATACGGACTGTGTGTTTGCATGGGGTGTTTGCGTGAGAGTGTGCATTTCCTGGTCTGTGTACATGTGATGTATGCAAAATAACAACTGAGTGAAGAAAAATGATTTCCCCTTGGGGATTAAAGTACATTTCTTCTTCTTCTTTACACAATTTAGTCCTGTGAAATCTAATTCCTTTGTATAATCCAATATCACATGAGAGAGAGGGAGAAGGAGAGAGAGAGAGAGAGAGAGAGAGAGAGAGAGAGAGAGAGAGAGAGAGAGAGAGAGAGAGAGAGAGAGAGAGAGAGAGAGAGAGAGAGAGCATATATAAACACATACAGAGACAAAATAAACAGGGGGGTCAACACAAATAGAAGCAACACAGACATCCTGAGTGCTGCTCCAGGATCAACAGTCAAACTAAGATCATCAAGTCATGAAGTTGGTGGGGGAAACAAATTATCCACTGTGGCAACCTCTAACACGGATGTGAACGGATTTACTTCATAGACCAGGGGGCCAATTTGTCATGCGGACAAGATTGAGTGTCATTTAGTAAGGAATTTGCATTATCTGTTAATTTGTTAGGCTTAGGGTTAGTCCTCATTAAAGTTAAGAGTACTTAAAACCGACAGTATCCAAATGTATCATACAGTTGAAGAAAGTATTAATTTAGCTTTTGTCAGAAGTTTTTACCTCAATTTGAAAGATGATATAGGACTGTTCTGTTTGTCGGGAGTCGGTGTTTATCGGGAGTCTGAAGAAGACGTCATGTAAACAGAAAAGCTTGGCCTGATAATCCCAGTACTGTTGGACCATGATCCGCTGTATTGTGCCACTAATTTCAGCATATCATTTTCTATATTAGAAAAGTTTGGTGTTCAATTCCCCATACTCTTCCAGCCCAGCCATTATAAACACCACAATGCCAGTGACTCGTCTATGTCCATTTACCGCTTATTCTTTCTCTTCCTGGTATCTCATTTCTGATTCATACCAAAACAAAACATTGCGAAAACCAAATAACAAAACCAGCAAATCCAGACCATTGTCCAGTTTATTGTATCTCATATTTTAGATTGACAGGAGAAAAAACAAAAATCACCCTGTTTACTAATTGTCTCCTTTTTGTTTCAAAACGAAAAATCAGGTTCTGCGTGTTAATTGAATCTGTATGTCAAATTTGAAGTAGTGGCTTTGTGAGTGCACCTGTAGCGACTAGTTGCAAGTTGATAGGACATCACTGTTCTACCTTTTGTGGTAGAATACCACAAGGGTTTGTGCATTAGAATGATTAAAACTAAAATGTTTTATCTTCAGAGGTTTTCTTCAATAAAAAACCTTCATTAGCCTTCCTCCCTAATGAACAGCCATCAGCTCTGTGTCTTCCCTTTGTACAGGATCCAGTTTTTGGTCACTTTGATTATTCAGTATATATCTTCCGTAAAAGCAAAACCTGTCCCCTAATCCATTGTCAAACTTCTGTCAGATGAAGTTGGACTAAATAATGTTATGTAAAAAGTGATTTTCTCATGACCTCATGAACCATGAATCACCATGTGTGTGTGTGTGTGTGTGTGTGTGTGTGTGTGTGTGTGTGTGCGTGTGTGCGTGCGTGCGTGCGTGCGTGCGTGTGTGAGATTAAGTACAGAAAGAGTAAGCTGGAAAAGATGTTATCATACAAAAGATCCAAATGCTGAAGATTTCGGTTCAGGATAATGAATCTTTGTAACATTTGGTCACAATTGTAAAAGTGCAACACCTCATACACACGCACACACAAACACCAACCTTTTGCAGATGCATCTCGTTGATCTTGTTGGAATTGAAGAAGAGCTGATACGTAAGCTCTGTGGTGTCGACATTGGAAGATGGACAGGAGATGGACACTTTACCCGCTTTTGACACTGTGATAGGTGACCCAACTACCAAAGAGACAGACAAATGGATACAGAGACAAACATATGTATGGAACTGTCAGTAGAATACAAAAATCAGTTTTAAAGAACCTGTTTTCTGCCTGGACATGTCAGGAAAGCAAAGTGGTAGTGGTAGTTTAGAACTTTACACATTAACTCACTGTTCAAATGTAAACCTATTTGAACAGTAAACCTATTTAAAAAAAACTCTACCTTCCCCTCGGACTCGGCCTACTGGCACTTATGTCCTGTTGTTTGACTAGAAATTAGTGCCTTACTTTTGTTGGTCTTTCTGGACTAGATCATTGCTTGTGTTGTATTAAAATCAAATATATGTCACTTTGGATAGAAGCATCTGTAAAACGATCAAATGTAAATGTAGATCAATAGTGGGCTGATAAAATTAAGTTGTACTATCGCACTCACACCAAGAACCTGTGCAAGCCCCATCATTGAGACAGTGAGCTGTACAAGCCAGGTTTACTGCCCACGCTTACCAGGCAGATATGTTGGCTTAAAGAATACTAGTGGTCCGGTTCCACTTCAGCAGCCTGATAGAGCTTGCATGTGCAAATACAGGTGTAGAATAAGAACATTGTCTGAACTGTCATGATGTGAAATTTCATGTTTGTAAGAGTCGCTGGGACAAAACCAGTGAACTGTTCATTGATTCTATATCGAATTTTCGCCTTTAATTGTAGTAAGCCGAAATAGTAAGAGTTTTGAGTTCTTGTAAATACCATGAGTGAAACCGTTTATCAGAGTTATTGTAGCAAATCTCATAGTTAGGATTTTAACTAATAAATAAAACGTAAAAAACAAAATCTTAAAGCATGTAGCCTTTTCTCTCTGTCTGAACCACAACAGCTTCATCTGTAACCAACACAGTATAGTTTTGGAGCTATTTTAGAGAGTTTCTGCATCTTACCAGTGCATCCATGTAGGTCTGTAGCCTGTAAGTCACTCAAACGCATCATTCCCATCCATAGCACCCACTGTATCATTGTTCCCGTGAACAGCCTCTCGTGATTTAAGACTGGTCAGGGACAATTTAGTCCAATTTAGTTGTACTGAACTGCGCAGCCTGGTGATTGTCCAAATTTCAGTTACATACCTGTTGAGTTATACAGACTGAGAAGCAACTACATGAGATCACATATGTATAACTGGCTTGTATAAGAATCAAACAAGGCGGACTTCCTGTGTAGAAGTGTGAAACCACAGACGACAATTTCAAACACGCACACAGGCTCAGGGGGATAACATCCTCATCTTTCTGAAAAAAATCCTCAACACTGCTATCAACATTTTGATGTGTTACCACCCCTAGTCGTATAGTTGTATTCTTGTGTATGTGTGTTTCTGTGTGTGTGTGTGTTCTGTGCGTATGCTTTGTACTTCTTTGTATATTGTTGTGTTTTTTGCTAGTCGTTTATTTGTAAATACATTTCACACTTTATTCAGACTGTTAGTGGCTCCTGGTTGCCCTTGATCGGTCATAAAAAGAAGGAACTTTTTTGGCAACAGGGAAGCTGCAATTGTTGTTGTTTGTTTAATTTGTTCTGTAAATTTTGTGTCATTTACTTTGAGCCTCTCCTAGACTACTTTGCAAAGAGAAAATACATTGAGCTGGATTGGAAATTGCGTTTGTGGTCTGAGTGTGTTTGTGTGTGTGTCTGTGTGTGGGTGGGTGGGGGGGTGAGTGCGTGTCAAACACTGGTCTATCACAAAATTCATGATACTTACACATACACACGAGTGAAACCACACACATGTCTATAAATGCACCTCTCACACCCATAAATGAGATCATCATTTATCACAAAAGTAATTTAGTGCTCAACAACTTTCCAAACCTTTTTTCTGAAGACATGAAACATGTTGTCAATCAGATGTGGATGGGGCTGAGCTTGCATTAGAAATGCAAACCCAAACCTTCCTGATTTGCTTGAATCCATTGATGACTTTGCAGCAAAAATGTCAAGGCATGTCCACTTTGAAGGATGCAACGCTGGAACAGAGCACTACCGCAGGTCCATTGAGCCTGCTTCTGCATAGGAGTGTATAACAGTTATCAGGTACAGCTTCTGCTGCTCGGGTCGCTTGTTTCTGATGTGCAATCTTTTTGTTACTCAAACTGCGATGGTATCTGCTGGAAATATGTTTGATGCTATACTTTCAGTATTTATTGTGTAGTTTATTAGCATTTTATTTTGTATAGTGTGTCCAGTCTATTGCGGTTTTTATTCTACAGTTTTTTATTCTATTTTATACAGATTAAAAATGCAACAAAAATGGTTGTATTCTATTCTTGCATAGCAGTTTCTGATTTTCAATTATCTCTTTTATTATTGTTTTTATCCTGTGTTGCTGCAACATGTGATTTCACCTTGTTTATCTAGAGAAATCACATAATCATGTTTCATTTGTTGAAAGCTGGAAACTAAGCAATGTTTAATTGGTTTAATGGGACTTTTGTAAAACGTACTTCAGTGGTCATAAATATATTGACAAGCAAAATGAATTGTTTCACACTGTGATGTGCACCTGGGTACTCTGTAGTGCCTCCCTGTGGATGAAAGACACAATTCTGTTGACCTGTATGGGGTTTGTTAACAATAAGATTTAACTCTGAGTGTAATATGTTATAAGTTAGACCGAAACAGCCTTTTTTCCCTTTACGTGTGTAAGGGCCCTGGGCCGCCGTCTACAAGCAGGACTTAGTGGTGTATGGTGGTTTATAATACGGTATACTGTTGAAGGAACCATCAAGACCTGACGACCACATCCCATGTGAAGGTAACCCCCCTCCAAATGCTATGGCTGTAGAGTGAGGAGGATCGTTTGACGCTTTTGGGTAAGATCTTCAACTACCTTTAAGAACACAAAACAAAAAAACATGTGTAACCATATTTAAAGAGCCAAAGTGTATCTGGAGAGATGTCCTCTCTTCAGCAGTCCTCCTGGTTGACCTCTCTCAACTCTCAATTTCCATCATATTTTATACAGCCTAGGCCACGTCATAGTTTCCTTACAGGAAACATATGTTGCCTCTTCAAAGGCAACTACTTTTACTTAATGCAAAGCATGATTATTCTAATTCTCTGTCACAAGTTTATTCCATACTACCCACAGCTGGCAGGAGGTAATTCTCTCCTAAGAGTCTAATGTTCATCACTACAGAGGAGTTAAACAGTATGCTTCAGAGGAAATGAGAATGCTTTTCTTTAGTGGTCACATAGATAAGACTGACTTAACGGCATAATACAGAGACTATGAAGCTTCTTACAACCTTATAGTTTCATAAGCACAACAACTCAAAATATGCTGTGCAATAAAATGTCAATAAATAAAATAATAACAAACAATAACATTTTTCCTTATTACATCACAAGGGGGCAGCATGTATCATCCTATATGGTAAACCTGTAATTAAAGTCAGTTCCCCAGGACATTCTTTCAACATCCTAACACTCACGGCAGTATGTATACCATTGTGTTTCCACACATGGTACTGTACCATAAATCTAACCACTAAAGGTCAGACTTTGTTATGGAAAGCCCTTGTAAAATAGTGGATTTCTGCATTGAGCGGGACAGGAAACTAGGTAGAATACCAGAAGTGTGTTTCAAATCGATAGACTAACATCATTTACACTTCACCTTCACAAGATACATTTCAATTACATTTTGGTTTGTAGTAGTGTTCCAGTTTAATCTGTGATAGAAGGCCTCTAACTTTGTTGTCTCTGTTTTGTGACCATTAGATAGCTCAGTCCATAACCATATAATATTGACCACTTATCAGGTTCTTATAGGTTTTGTTCTTCTTTTTCTTTTTCTTATACAATTTTTAAGGGTCATAGTATTGTGTCATTGTCACCTGACTGAATATTCATCATGTCTATCCCAAGCATGTACTATTCATTTAGTCTAAGCAGTATGTGATTTGTCTGTCTTGAACTGATGTGGTCTTGTCTGCGTGGTCTTTATCTATGTTGTTCTTGCCCCTGCTCATTCTGGGAAACGCTCTAGTCTATGCAGGTTTGCACAAATACTTTGAAGTTCAGACCACATAACCCTGACACTAAAAAGGCACAAACTTTCAGTATTTGTAGGTTTTTCTCACGTCTTTTAGATTAGATTAGATTCAACTTTATTGTCAATGAGCAAGTACACGTACAAGCCAATGAAATGCAGTTAGCATCCAACCAGAAGTGCAAAAGTGTACGATTATATATACAGAATACAGAATATATACAGAATATACTATATACACTATATATACTATAAATACTTACTTTCATTATAAATTAATACATTTGTAAATAAATAGTGCAAGGAGTCTGATCAGTGCAAAACAGAAAGTTATGCAAATGGCAGTGAAAGTGAAATGAAAAGATCAGTGCAAAACCACAAGTTGTGCAAATGGCAGTGGAGTGCAAGACGATGCTAGTGGGAGGATGGAGTTGGTGGGGGAATGGAGTAGAGTTCAACAGTGTCACCGCCTCGTGGAAGAAACTCTTCCTGAGCCTGCTGGTGCGAGAGCGGAGGCTTCTGTAACGCCTGCCGGATGGGAGGAGGGTGAAAAGTTTACTAACTAATTAACTTTATGTCCTGCTTGTTCCTGATTTCTGTTGACCCATGATGAGCACTAAACCCTCAACCAAACCCATAACCATAAGCCTTACACTTAGGTTATAGTAAGAAATGAGAAAATCTTGAGTGAACTCAATCCCAATGTCACTAATGGAGTCCACTTCAAAAAATATGATGTAATCAATGAAGGTTTGGTTACACTCACCCACTCAGGTTGTAATTTCCTCAGTGCCAGAGAACAGCAGCTTTGGTCTCTTGGATCTCTGTATTACTATAAATGACAATTCTAATAAGTGATAAGCGATTTATCATAGAACCTTCAGTCAAATATCTATTCTGAATGACATCAAATGTTTGTCCACATTTTAATTCCAATTGTTGTGATTCATCGAAGAGACGAGATTATGGGTTTATCTAATATATTTAGCAGGCTACAAAAACTTTCATTTGGAAAACTAGCCATTTATAATAATTTTAAGGCGGTTTTACTCAGGGTTTAAGTGTATTTACAGACCTAACAAGACCAATACCAGATGTCAATATTCTGAAAAATGGGGGAAGCTCATCAGACCTCAGCCTTTATATTATTTGATACAGTTGGTTTGGTTGAGACATGGCGAGACTCATACGCATGAGGCTGTACAGAGGGAAGAATGAGCTGGAGTGGCACCACCTCTGCCCTACCAACCTATGACTCTATAACTTAGTGCTATAACGTGATTCTGATCCGTTTTTTCTGCCGTGGCAGCAATTCACTTTGGTAGCAAACACACAAAATACTAATTCAAGTTGTCTTAGCTTTCAGTTGTTCACGTGTTACTTGACACGTGAATCTCATTTCGAGTTTGTGACTCAACAAACTTCAACTCTCAACAAAACATAAGCCAACGATGGAGTAATAATTCTCCAAGGAAAATTTAATTTCTCTTAATTACTTTCTCTCTTCACTCTCGCCTGCCTGTTCTCTGTAGTTCTCCCTTCTCTCCAGCAGGGGGCCCTACGGTTACATTCTCTTCTCTCTGTTCTGATATGCGGCAGGCCAGGCGCAGCGGGCTGCAAACTACTATTATATTAACATATGCATTTTAGTGCATTCTTTTTAGCTGTAAAGATTTGGAGGAGAGAATGAGAATTAATACATATGGCTCACTCTGGCTGATGCAAATATTTGTAAAATAACAGCTCTTGTATGTACAAAGCAATGCATTGTAGTGTAATAGTGTAAAGCCTTAGTTATAAGATTTGAGTGTGGAGGTGGTTCTGCTGCCTCAGCAGTAGCACGAGCAGAAGACAAAATGTCCCATCTGTAAAGCCATGATATTAATATAAAGTCTAATGCCAACAAAATACTTATAACATTATCATTTGAACAATATAATATGTTTATATGTTTATACTAGATAATTGCTATGCCAAGTTTTAATTACGTACAGGTTACTCTCTTGTCTCTTGTCAGGATGACATGATCTCCAAACTGCTTGAGCTGTGTGTTGTCATTGTCTTCTATAAAATACTCATATATATTTTAAAACAGCCGTGCTGATTTATCATGGCTGGTGAATATTGCTGTAAATTGACTCTTCAATTTCCTTCAGTATCCTCTGGGTGCTCTGGTTTTCTCCCAACACATGCAGCTTAAGTGAATCAGAAACTCTTAATTGTCTGTAGGTGTGACTGAGTTGTCTGTCTGTGTGTATGTTTGCCCTATGACACACTGGCCACCTATCCAGGGTGTTCCCTGCAGGAAACACTGAGACAGGCTCCAGTTCTGCTGCTGCAACCCTGAAAGGATCAGCAGCTATGGAGAATAAATGAATGAAATGACCTTCTCTGTGGCCATAGACTGTAGGCATAGCTCCTGTTGTCATTCTTAGGAGGAGATATGGTCAGAGCGTAGTACATTCGTGAAAGGAGAAAGAGTGTCTGATTAGAATATCAAGAGAGAGAGAGTGAATGAATGCATGAACTGCTGTTGTTAAATGTGAAACATGTGGTGAATATTTGCGGCCAGAATGTTAAATTGCATCATACTTAGTCAGTCTGGCCCATGGTCTGTTAACTGTTAACCACCCTGTTCATGCTTGAATATGTTTTATTGTGAAAGTCACTTGCGGAAGTAGTGTGAGGTATCCGTGTTGAATTGAGCACTCGCGGTGGAAGCAGGACATCAGGGATGGCTGGGTGAGGGCAGCAGAGGATACACAGGACAAAACCAGCATAAATCGCACCGACGCCCTGACTCTGACACCGGAGACCTCAGCCTGTCACATATCCTTCCTTACTGCTGCCTTTATTTAGGCACACAAAGCTCTGGATACTCACCGTAAGTAACCCCCACCATAACACGTATCTATCCACCACGATCCGCTTTTCTTTGGAATAAATACTGCGGCACTATTTTGTGGCAGACTGCTGCTTTTTTACGAGCATCAGCGGGCATAAATACTGACTAATGATGCATGAGTCTGCAGAGAAAGGAGATCGGAAGGGTGTGACAGAGAAAACGACCTCTTTTCACAGATATAAAAGCTTGCATCCATGCCAAGAGATGGTTGTCTGTGCGTGTCTCTCGTTAAACGCCGTTATTCTTCGTGCGTGTGCTCGTTTCGGCAGTAGAAGCTGAGCCGCAGGGCCTGACACAGACTCCCAGCCTGGATCTGCGGGCTCGCCGGGGAGGAGCAGCCGGCTGTGGCCTCTCCAGTGGTAATATCAGTTCTGCAGCTGGAAGGTCGGGCGTGCTGAGCAAAGGCGTGGCATTCATATAAGCGTTACGCCGTTATGGGTATGTTCCTCTGCCACTGAGTCACTGGCTTTGACGTTTCATCACCTCCGCCAAAGATGCTTTTCTTTCTCTTTTGTGTTTGATTCTTCAAAAAAAACCAACAAGATTATTGGAAAAGGTCTGAACACATTTTCAATAAACTTGGTATATATGACTTGATATCGATATACTACAACTACTACCCTGATGCATCCCACATGGTGTCAAGCCTTAACAAGCAACAATATCGGACATGTCATCATTATGGATCTTAGATTCAAATGATGCATTACACGTGATCAAACTTAACGTGATAGTTCTGTTTGAAATATTGCAACTATCTAATTATTTAGTGTCACTTAGAAGGCTTAGCAATGTTTTTGTCCTTACAATTTTAATTTGTTTTATTATTTAAAATAATGTCAATTTAAAATCAAAAGATAAGTCTCAGTTTCATTAAATATGGAGATACAGAATGGTGGATGCTAACTACATTTGAACTTATTCCACACACAAAAAAAGAAGCATTTTGATGCTTTCACTGAGTATTCCATAGGCCTTCAAGCTGTCAACAGTACCTCCATACCTTTGATGAAGATGAGGTGCAGGGTGGGAGACCTCCTCTTAAAGTTCAATTCCGTTGAGGCAGAATTGAGGCATTTAATAATGTTGTTACAGATCTCAGGTAAATTGTACCCCAGGTATTGCAAAACCTAATTCATAATACACAAATATGTAATAGTGTTTTCAGGTGTATGGGTTCTCATTTCTTAATTATTCGTATCTCTTTCTTATTATATCATAACTCTGCCTGTCGACAAGTTGCAGGGAGCAAACAATATTCATTGCAATAGCATTGTTTTTCATCAATTTGCTACCATGCTTAGTTTCAAGCAAAGCAAGCAAACCCCTGTTTCTCTCTGCTCTGTGTTAAGTCAATGTGGTAAGTCTTTTCACAGCAGAGTGCACATGCACACACACGGCCCTTCTAACCTGCTGACTTCTTAAAGGAGTGCAGCTGCAGGAGAGTGTGCAACACATATTTGGTTTTTTTTTTTTTATTGAAGCAAACATTTGACATGACAGTTATAGGACATTTTAGAGACCGTTTTTTATACGGAGAGAGGGGGGAAAGGAGAGAGAGATAGAGAGAAGGAAAGAAGGTTGTATTATTATTATTGTTGCTTTTTTCGAAGACCCTGAGGTAAAATAGGCAATATGAGGTACAACTAGATTGAACTTGAAATAGCAGGAAGCAATGGCCGCTGGAGGTTGTGAGAACATGGCAAAGCACATGTTCACAGCACAAATCCTGAAGGTTGCAAAATGACAGTAACTTTGTGAAGTGTAGCTTTTAAAGTAACTATCATTTGACCTATATGTACTTAAAAGATATGCATTACAAAAGTCTGCTGCTCGAACAAAAATAGTAAATTCATGGCATTGCATGTCTTAATCTTCTGGATATCAACTCTAACAACATGATAACTGACAACATCATATGTAGGTGCAATGTTCTGAACACAACTGCAAAGAAACTTTTTGAACCCCTTGAAAAGATCAAGATCTTGATGTTTCTTGGACTTAAATGGAAGTTTTTCCTTCTTTCATCTGGCATGTTTGATGGCAACTTGTGCGTTCTTATGGATTCATGAGGTACCCTTAAATGACTTGCGTACAAAGTTCTACCATACATGCCACTGGACACTTTCCTTTTAAGTATCCTTTGCAGTGTTACCGCAGTGGCAGAACTAGTCTTTTAACCTTTAGCGAGCTACTCAGAAAAGGGTTGTGAGCTACCGGTAGCTGGCGAGCTACCTGTTGGAGACCCCTGCATTAGAGTGTTCTCTAATGTGATACTGCATGTTTCTAAAAAACTACAGGACAAAAACAACCTGATTTAGAAGGACTATTGGTTCCCATCATACAGTGGGTATTTTAAAGTTGATTAACATAAATCATAAATAGGTCAGGTCAGGTCAGTGGGAGGGAGCAATCAACCAATGTTATTAGCTTCTTTTTTCTTTCTTTGATCACTTTAGTGTTCTCAGGTAGTGTTGAAGAACTGACATTCCCCCCCCCCCATAAAAGCATGTATGTTCCTATTTCTTGATTTGGTCCCGGAATAAGTGGAGATATTCCCCAGCATAGTGGTGTAGCGTGCAAATCACTTCCAGTTTGTGCTCCAGACGATTATCTGAGTCAAAGTGAAGGTACTGGTCCTGTACCAGGACCTGTGATTTTTATCAGAAATGTAGCATTGTTCATGTGAGTTCATGCTGCTGAATGCATCCAGCTAATATTTTTTTCCATAGTTTTCTTTCACTTATTCACTTCTTCACACTCCTTTGTATTTGAAACCAAACCGCACCTGTTAGCTAGCAAACTCATTATGTCAAGGACCCCACTGAATGCTGACAAAGTGCATCTCTTGTAAAGAAATTTCGGTGATGGAGAGAGAAAGAAATACTTCATTGATCCCTCGAGGGAAATTGTTATGTTACAGCAGCACGTTCACCAGAGAAGCTAACAATAAATGTAGCACTAAACTAAGCAGGATGGTCTGAAGCTGCTGAGGCCAGATGGGGTGGCAGGATGTTTTCGACAGCAACAGTATCAATTCCTGGATCAGACTCAGGTTAAGATGGCTTGCACAGAACTGAAGGGGCTAATACCGTCAGAGCCTGCAGCCTTGTCTTGTTTGTCTGATTGCCGTCTACATACCACCGGACGCTAATGCTAAGTTAGCTCTTGCTATCTGCTAACCGCTGTAAACAAACAACAGAATGTGCATACGGAGGGCGTCTTCATGGGGACTTCAACCATGCTGATCTGAAGAGTGTGCTGCCGAGGTTCGACCAACACGTCAAATGTGAAACCAGGGGGAATGAATGAGGCGATATTTCTTCGTCTCGCTGCAGGAGAATGAGCGTCCATGCACAGATTTCTGCAGTTGTTGCAAAATATCAATATTGAGTCAAGGCTATGTTGGTGACACTAGCATATTTGAAGAAAATGTGAGCGGCCAAATTACTCAATTAGGTCCCAGTGAACACAGTTTATGAGATTAAAGTTTGTGTAGAGCTTTGCCTTTGGCAAAATTGAAACCATTGGTGTCTGTGACTACATCTGTGAGTTTTCACTGGTAGTCCCCAAACCATGCACATGGACACACACACACCCTACCCTCCAGTCCAAATGATAGCCTTTGCTAACCACTTGCTAACCACATGGACCTAATTGCAGCATGTACCTACATTTTTGAAAGTGCAGTATGTATTTTTGAATGCGCTTGTCTATTTGTGTAATATATTCAGCTCTTTAATCTGGTGTGTGTGTGTGTTGGATAACTATCTACCCAGAGAAAGAGAGGGTGTGACGACAAGGCAGCTACTGTGGAATAGGATACTTTGCTCTGGGCAAACCTCTAGAATTATCTGCATGCAGATCTTGAGGGAAGGACTGAAGACAGGGAAGACAAGTAATCAAGTCAATAGGGCTAAACTAATACATAGAGATGGGAGCTGAAAGCAAGTTAAATAGTATGAGTGGAGGAAATACATATCAGGAGCAAGACAAAAAAAACTGAAAAGAAACAGAATAAAAGAGAAAAGAAGTACACATTGTGTACTGTGCATAAAGACTATTCATCAAGTCAAGTTATTTGTGAGTAAACCATGTCTATGTGTTGATGCAGGAATGTAATCTAACAATAGATTTCAGGAGACAGATTCAAGAAAATATGTGTCTTGAGATTGGAAGTGAAGGAGGCTGGTTCAATCACAGAGGGACCTTTCATCTTTTTCACCTTATCTTTGAATATAGTACCAGCGAAAACTCCAATCTACTGTTACTGCAGAGATGGGACAGTTCAACTTGACATCAAACACTTAAGTGTAGTGCAGACTGCTGTTATTAGATGGAGCAGAGATATCACATTTTGCTGATATTTGTAGAACATCAAACACCTCTTTTTTAATAACCTCCTCGCTGTCTCTCTCTCCCATCTCTGTCTTTTCCCTCTCCTCTCCTCCCTTCTTCCTCAGATGGATCAGTTGTCAGATGAGGAAATGGAGGTTAGGGGGGAAGAAGAGGAGGAGGATGACAGCGATAAGGAGGACCATGACCTGGATAAGATGTTTGGAGCCTGGCTGGGAGAGCTGGACAAACTCACACAGGTAAGCTGATGTGGAGGATGTC
Source organism: Genypterus blacodes (assembly GCF_046128005.1). Taxonomy (NCBI): domain Eukaryota; kingdom Metazoa; phylum Chordata; class Actinopteri; order Ophidiiformes; family Ophidiidae; genus Genypterus; species Genypterus blacodes. The sequence goes on from NW_027466822.1 coordinate 3,158,308, forward strand.
CTGAGACACAAACATCAACTATGAAAGAACTATCAAATGTACTGTATACACATGTTCATGCTCTTTCTCTCTGCTGCTGAAGAGTCTGGATGATGGCCACTCTGAAAGTCCCCCTCAGCAGCGGGCTCCCCTCAGAGAGGATAACAATCTTGCCAACTTCTCCTACAGATTCTCCATCTACAACATCAATGGTGGAACAAACACACTAATTTTGCCAACATAGTTAAAACAGTTTTAACATAACTTTTCTTTCCTTGCCCCTCTGCTGATGCGTTCTTGTCCTATGTATATGTGACATGCTGGTATGTGTCTGTCTCACTGTCTGTAGAGGCCTTGAATCAAGGGGAGAATGTGGATCTTGATGCTCTCATGGCTGATCTCTGCTCCATTGAGCAGGAACTCAGCACAATTAACACCAAACCCAACAGCATGGCCTGCTTGGGGCTAGCTGAAACCAAGGTACATACACATGCACTTAACTCAAGTAAAAGTATTATTATTTCATATCAAAGCGCAGTCTGGTCTCAAAGTAAGTCTTGGCATCTGCCATGCTTAAAGAATGGTCTAATCCTGGCTGTATTGTGGAGATGAAAATAGCAACCTTATTAAATATGTTAATATGATTAAAGTCAGGTCAGGTCTGTTGTGGATCAGTTGTAGAGGATAGACATCAAAGTTTACTAAAATATTTTCGGTCTCTGCCCCTTTCAGCTGAGAGTAGCATTTCAGATTCATCAACATTCAGGAGCAGAAATTTCTTTGTCATCCAGCCCCTAATGGCGTGAAGGCACGACACCAGGTTGGACATCTCAGAATGATCATTTGCTAGCTAAGACAACTAACAAACACAGCAAAAGATTTTAGGGCGGAGAGACTTGGAGAGGTCGGGTTGAAAAGTCCTTGCGACTCCACAGGACCATAACAAACCCACCAGTGAATGGGGATGGGCTAACTGAGCTAAGCCTGGCAGCTACATCCTGTCTGCCGCACAGGCTGGTCCTGGAGATTCTACTGCAGCTATGGCTGACTAATGTCGCTACACTGTCTCTCCTCAAGCAGGTGGACTCTCTTGCTCAAGAAGCTTAGAACATTTAATTATATGGGATTAATGCCCAATTATGGGAACAAACTCATATACAAATATAATATTCATGTGTCCACATGCTTTTAGCCACATGGTGTATAATAGAAAAAACTATTGCAATTTTTTGGAACAGTATAAAAAACTACATAAAATGGATTTACTCATTCGCCCAGACCAAAACGGGTAAATTATCTATTTATCTGTCTATCCAGAAGCCTCTGGCAAGGCACAGGAGCAGGCAGCAGTCTGCTGGTGAGGGCAGCAGTTCTGCAAGTAGTAGCAGCAGCAGCAGCAGCAGCAGCACTCTTGTGTCAGCCGGTACCATCACAGCGGCAACTGGACATCGAGTGAGACCAGCGCTTGGTTCTAAGTTCAGCCTGGACGACATCACAGCACAGCTAGGGAAGGTGTGTACATACATATATACTGTATATAAACATCGAACAAAAACTTCGTGAATTTGTGTTTGGTAGATTGTTTCTCTGTTGTAACAATGCTTCTTGGCAATACATTTTATACCGTTGGAAAGCCTGTTTATTTCCCTTTTAAATGGTTCTCCATTTGTAAGGAACATGCTTTTGTGGGATGAGCAGCACAGCTGAGTATGTGGGTAGCGCTCATGTAAAATTTGCCAAATCTTCTCTGCCAATGCCGAACAGCTTATTCTGCTGTAGCTATTGACTCTTGTTTGGTGTTATTTGGTGGATTGGATGATTGAAGTCAGTAAGAAGGAAGAAACAAGACATAATTTATTGGCAATTTTACAATTTATTCATTTAACAAACAGTCAGGAGCCTCAGTAGCATGTGGAAGAACCATACACAGCCATAACAGCCTGGCACCTCCTCCTCATGCTGGTCACCAGCCTGGTCAAACACTGCTGTGGGATGGCATTCCACTCCTCAACCAGGATTTGTCGCAAGTCAGCCAACATGGTTGTGTTGGTCACGCTAGCACGAACAGCTTGATCCCACAAGTGTTCAATTGGGTTGAGGTCAGGACTGTTGGCAGGCCACTACATTCTCTCTACTCCCAAATTCTGGAGGTAGTCTCTGATAAACCCCGCTCTGTGGGGGGCGAGCATTGTCATCTTGGAGGATGGAGTTCGGTCCCAGACTGTGGAGATATGGGATTGCCACTGGTTGCAGAATATTATCTCGATATCTCTCTGCATTGAGATTGCCTCCAATGATGACAAGCCTTGTTTTTCCAGTGATGGAGATGCCGCCCCACACCATCACACTGCCCCCACCAAAAGGTGTTACTCTATAGGTGCAGCAATCAGCATAGCGTTCTCCCCGTCTTCTCCACACTTTGACCCTACGATCAAACTTCCGTAGGCAGAATCTGGACTCATCGTTGAACATAACGTTCCTCGACAAGTTCAGGTTCCAGTGCAGGTGTTTCCAACACCAGTGCAAACGGGCCTGACGGTGAAGGGCAGTCATGGCAGGCCTCCGGAGATTGGAGGCGTGCAGTCTTTTCCGGATTGTCTGGGCCGTGTGCCATATCGTCCTGCAAACCTTAACTGCAAATCTTGAGAAGAAAGCCTATGGTTCCTAAGTGCTGAAAGGGTGAGGAACCGGTTTTCTTGGGGTGTAGTCTTCTTGGGACCACTTTGCGGTCTGTCTCTGACATCCCCCGTTTCATGGAACTTGGCCTTCAGTTTGGAGATGGTACTAGGGCTCACTCCAAATGATGCCGCAACTTGCTTTTGTGGAACATGAGCTTGAAGTTACCCTATCGCACGGGCCTTATCGAGATCAGACAAACGCGGCATGCTGATTCTTGGAGCAGACACCAGTTGACCACTGTAGCAGGGCCCATGCTCACAGGTGCCAATCAGGGGTGCTGTCCTCACCGGTGAAAGTGCACCGGGTGTACTGTGTGCCTCGCCAGCGGTGAGTGCGCCGGCAGTTCACCCGTGAGGTCATCGGTGAGTGCATTGGTGAGTGCGCCGATGAGTGCGCCGGCACACTACCCGCGCACCTGCCGGCAAACGGCAAGTGCGGGATAGTGATGGAAGGTCAAGTGGCTGGTGGGGGGGCCAGCGATTTTCCTGGCCCCTCCCTGGTGGCGCCACTGGGCAGAGAAGATTTGACAAATTTTTCATGAGCGCTACCCACATACTCAGCTGTGCTGCTCATCCCACAAATGCATGTTCCTCACTAATGGGGAACCATTTAAAAGGGAAATAAACAGGCTTTCCAACGGTATACAATGTATGGCCAAGAAACATTGTTACAACAGAGAAATAATCTACCAAACACAAATTTCCGAACTTTTTGATCGATGTTTATATATATCATTCACATTAACCAAAAGTATCTGAAATACGTTTTGCTAGTTCTTTGTTGTGTTTGAACCGAGACCTAATTTTCAGTTTTCCCTATCCTCCTGTGTCCCAGGCATCTCTCAGTGTGGAGAAAGCCGCGTGTCAGAGCTCATCTCTCTCTCTAGGCTCTGCCTCCTCCTCTTCCACCTGTACGTCAGCCGCAATCCAACGACCAGGATCGTCTCACCGCCATCACCGGCGTACAGGATCAGTAGGTGCCGTTAGAGAACACGAGGTAAGCATATGAAGAGGTCCAAGAACCCTGACATGATCAGCACACCATGGCATGTTGACATGGGGCCATTTTGAAGGTAGTTTTGTTTCACATGAACAGAAGATTTTCTATCTTGTTCTCACTGTGAAACAAACTCAGTTGGTCACGCTGAATTGGCCAACAGTTAGATTTGCAGAAGCCTCAATTTATGAATGTTGAGTCCAGGCAGGCAGTGGCTTAGTGGTTAGAGCTTCTGCTTGGCAACCGGAGGGTTGCCGGTTTGAGCCCCTGCCGAGGCGCCCCTGAGCAAGGCACCGAATCCTCAATTGCTCCCCCCTCTGCGAAGGGTGGTCATGTAATGTAAGTCGCTTTGGATAAAAGCATCTGCCAAATGATCGTAATGTAATGTACTGTAATGTGTCCAATGTTGACCTAACATGTAAATTTGTGAATAATGTGTACTTTCGACAACTGTTCTATTATTCAAGTAAAAGGTAATGAATACACTAAAAAGCTTAACTAAACTTTCCCCGGAATTTACAACATAAAAGGAAGCTGAACAAAGCTGAAAGTAAATTCAGTTTTAAAAGTCATTGCAGAACTTCAAATATTATCAAACCTAAAGGATTTGGAGCAGAGTGACTCTGCATCGTGTCAATCTAAAGTTGGTGACAATTGACAACTTTACATTTTAGCTTTACAATATTGGTAACAAAATTAAAGGAACAATTACTGGTTTCAAAAGTAAATATATATACTGTTTTTATTTATTTTATTTTGTCTGTGCTATATGCAGCACTGCTCCTCAATTCTTGGCCACTGGACAGCTAGCAGTGGAGACCAAAAAAATTCAAGTTAATGCCTGTGATCTGAAAAAAAACACAATGCTACCATGTGTTTGATTGTGCAACATCACCTTAGAACAGGGGTCGCCAACACGTAGCTCGGGAGCTACCAGTCGCTTGCAAAGCCTTTCCGAGTCGCTCGCCGAAAGGTTCAAAGAATACGTACATTTGACAACACATCGTCACTTGGTATAGCTTTTTAAATTTCTATCCAATCAAATTCAAATCCCGCCTCCTTTGTCACAAAACGATTATAACACACACACCGAGACGCGATACCTGCGTCTCTCTTCTTAAAGGAGCCATGCGCTCTAAAAACGTTACTTAATGACATCTCCCAAGATCGCGTGATGACAAAATATATATGAATTAATATTAAAATCTGACAGCTTTTTGTCTGTATTGCCAAATATAGCATATGCATTTCAGATGTTTATTTTACAATATGAAAATTATGTACACCAAGAGAATAATCTGTGAGCACGCGAACTGGAGCCGAGCCGCACATCAGCCGGCAAAATGCCGCATCCGGCTTGAGAGCCGCAGGTTCGCCACCCCTGCTCAAGTTGTATGTGGCCTTCGCTGCTTTCTTCTCCTCCAACCCAAATCGCTCTGGGGCTAGAGAGACGATAATAGCAGACATTGCTTGAAGACGTCTGTCAGCTTCTGCCGTAGTTGCTGCTTCCATGATTGAATCCGCACCGTTGTCGAACTGGAGCTACTCCTCCTTCTTGCAGGCTTTGGGCCACTTGACCTGGCGATTTTCTGACCTTCTGCGTGGGGCTGGCGCTTGTGCCACCTGGAGGTCCCTCGTGCATCTCACAGGTCCTGTGCACTGACACTTGCACCGTCTGCACAGATTTTGTCTGAGTCAGGAATTAGAATTTTTTTTTTTTCAGGCTGAAAATTTATATGTTCCAGTTTTTCCACATTTGTGAAGAAAAAACATCAGTGAAATTGCTGTGGGCTATGCCAATAAATGCAGTTCCATTGACCGAACGCACTGGTGTAAGTTTTTGGAATTTGCGGCATTAGCAACCATTCTCGTTTTGGTTTATTGTATCGCCTCCTCGTAGTTTCTTTTTATTTTGTGACCAGATCCTATCCTCATTTACCTACCCTCTAAATTTCAGATGACCTTGTTGCACACACCTCTTGGGCTGCAGAGTCAGTGTCTGGCAGAAGAAAATAATAAAACCCGAGCAAAAGCAATAAGGTTTCAGCACTTCCTGCTTGGACCCCTAATAAAACTAATCGCATCCTTTTTGATTAGATTAGATTAGATAGATTAGATTCAACTTTATTGTCAATGAGCAAGTACAGGTACAAGCCAATGAAATGCAGTTAGCATCTAACCAGAAGTGCAAAAGTGTACTTTTATATATACAGAATACAGAATATATACAGAATAAACTATATACATTATATATACTATATGTACTAACTATTAAAAAATTAATAAATATGTAAATAAATAGTGCAAGGAGTCTTAGTGCAAAACGGAAGTGAAAAGGAAATGATCAGTGCAAACAGAAAGTTGTGCAAATTGCAGTGGAGTGCAAGATGATGCTAGAGGGAGGATGGAGTTGAGTGGGGGAATGGAGTAGAGTTCAGCAGGGAACCGCCTTGTAGAAGAAACTCTTCCTGAGCCTGGTGGTGCGAGAGCGGAGGCTTCTGTAACGCCTGCCGGATGGGAGGAGGGTGAAAAGTTTATTGTTGGGGTGGGATGCGTCTTTTATAATGTTCCTGGTTTTGCCCAGACAGCGTCGACGGTAGATCTGTTCGATGCTGTCCAGCTGTGTACCGGTGATCCTTTGGGCGGTTTTCACCACCCGCTGGAGAGCTTTCCAGTCTGATGCGGAGCAGTTGCCATACCATACTGTGATACAGTTTGTGAGAATGCTCTCTATGGTACAGCGGTAGGAGTTCACCAGGATCCTGGGACAAAGGTGAGCTTTCTTAAGGCTCCGAAGAAAGTAGAGGCGCTGTTGCGCCTTTTTAACCAGGGTGGAGGAGTTTATGGACCAGGTGAGATCATCACCTTGGATGCCAAGGAACTAGAAGCTGGGCACACGCTCCACTGCAGCTCCGTTGATGGAGATGGGGGTGTGTGCATGGCTCCCAGCCCGCCTGAAGTCCACGATGATCTCCTTGGTTTTCTTGGTGTTGAGTGCCAGGTTGTTGTCAGCACACCACGTGGCCAGGTGCCGTACTTCTTCCCTGTAGGCCATCTCATCGTCGCCTCTGATCAGGCCTATCACCGTGGTGTCATCTGCGATCTTAATTATGGAATTGGAACCATAGATTGGAGCGCAGTCATGGGTGAATAGGGAGTAAAGGAGAGGGCTCAGCACGCAACCTTGTGGCACGCCGGTGTTCAGGGTTATAGTAGAGGAGGAGAGGTTGTCTATCTTAACAGACTGGGGTCTGTTGGATAGAAAGTCCAGAGTCCAATTGCAGAGGGATGAGTTGATACCAAGCTGGCTGAGCTTGGATATCAACTTGGAGGGGATCACAGTGTTGAATGCTGAGCTGAAGTCAATGAACAGTTTTCTGGCATCACAGTTTGGGGTGTCCAAGTGTGTCAGTGTGGAGTGAAGTGCCATGGAAATGGCGTCCTCAGTTGACCTATTGTGGCGGTAGGCAAACTGGTGAGGGTCCAAAGTAGCAGGCAGGCAGGTTTTTGAGTGTGAGAGGACCAGCCTCTCAAAGCACTTGGCGATGATAGGGGTGAGGGCAACAGGACGGAATTCGTTCAGGGCCGTAGAGGTGGAGTGCTTCGGCACTGGCACGATGGTGGCAGTCTTGAAGGTAGTGGGAACAACTGCTCAGGCCAGGGACAGGTTGAAAATGTCCGCAAAGACTGCAGGCCAGCTGCTCTGCACACACTTTGAGCACGTACCCAGGTGTTCCATCGGGGCCAGCTGCCTTCCGGGCGTTCACCTTGCTCAGGATGGAACAGACCTCTGAGGTGGAGAGTGTGAGAGGCAGATCGTTGAGAGGTAGATCTGCCTTGGACATCACCTCACTGTTTTCCCGGTCAAAGCGAGCGTAGAAGTGGTTGAGCTCGTCAGGGAGGGAGGTGGAGCTGGTAGGGGGCACAGTCTTCTTCTTTAAAATGTGGTTGAATTTGTTTTCAGTTTTTTAATGATAAAGTGTAAAATGTTAAGTTGGATATTTGATGACAATAGCCTTGTTAAATATAAAAGGTGTTCTATATCTGGTATCACTACTTTAGTCAGCTGTAGATTTATGTTATCGGTTCTTTGTTTGTGTATTTCCTTTTAGGTACAGTCAGTTGTCCACTCCTCATGCTCGTCAGTCACCTCGGCATCTGGTGTCACTATGAACTCTGCATCCTCAATGGATTCATTAGATAGTGTTCTACGCACCACTGAATCGGACAATCTGCAATATTTGGCCACACCCTCACCTGAAGGAGCCAATAAAGGACACAACAGCACAGAGGTACATTTCCAAATGAACATATGAATTGATGGATGTATTAACTCATTGTCATGTTTCAGTGAGACTATCAAGAGGACCATCATAACAGCAGTTAGCGTATTTTGATATTATTGTTTTTATATTTATACAATACTGTATTTATACAGTATATTATATATTCAATATGTAACTCAGTATTGTTGATCATTGTTTGTTTTTCAGTTTTCTTCTCAATAGTCAATAAGACATGCAGTATACCTCTAACCATCTTCTTAGCCATTTGCAGAAGAAGACCTGTTTCTTACAGTTTTTTGCATGAAGCTTTATTGTTTTAAATGGAATCAATTTTGTTCAGTGTGAGTAACCACACTTAGTCACATTTATCCAGTAAAGCAGTGGTGCCTAAAACTTTTTCTTTCGCGCCCCCCTTTCATAGATCAGAAGTTTTCTGCGGGACGGCTGATCGGTGTAAGGGGGGGATTACATTACATTACGATCATGTAGCAGACGCTTTTATCCAAAGCGACTTACATTACATTACCACCCTACGCAGAGGGGGGAGCAACTGGGGGTTCGGTGCCTTGCTCAGGGGCACCTCGGCAGGGACTCGAACCAGCAACCCTCCGGTTCTTAGGCGGAAGCTCTAGCCACTAAGCCACTGCCTCCCCGATGAGGGGGGATGACGATATATAACAATACGGGACGGCTGATCAGTCTGAGGGGGGGGGGGGTCTGGACGCTAATTTTCCTGCAGCAAGATGAAGAAGTATCGCCTCAATCATTTACCTGAGGCGGTACTTATTCATATCGCTCCTCTTCCCGTCCCGTGCCGCGCCCCGCCTGGAGTAGCACTGCAAACAAAAGCTGGTACTCTATTTTCATAGGCATTTTTATACCTTAGCATACTCCTTAGCAGAGTTAATCCACACACAGACACACACACGCAAGATGAAGAGCTCAGGAGAGAGCTGAGTGGTTTTAAAATACAATATATCAATGTCTGTCAGTATCTCTCTGTCTCTTCATAATTAATTTCAGAGATACTACATTTAGAAATTTCATAGCATAAATTAGAGCATGTGCCACCTCAAACTGTGTTTTCACACATCAGACTCAGGTTTGTTCATTGCTTCACTTTGTTTGGGCTATGGTACTTCCAAAATACTTAATTTATTGGGTTTGTGTAATTTGTGTACTGTTATCTCCACCTTAACAAATCAAAGGGATGCTGTGAAAAGTTCAGATGATCTTGCTGAAGATGTTGTTACCATGTGGTTGGTTGTATGTAGTAAAAATGACTTCTATTCTCCTGCTGAGCCATTTAAAGGCAGCACATCTTGTGAAGCACGTGGTTTCCCACGTATGCTCAAGTCAGCTTCTGCTGCAATCATTTTTGTTTGGTACATACATGGACCACATAATGACTATCACAGAGAACATATGACCATTCCATGTTCCATGCTGAATGTTAATCAGTCATCTTGAGCAAAGGTATCTTTTTCCCATTTTGATGTTGTCACTCCTGCCCTCGAAATTTCAGACCAATGACCAGAGTGAGTGCACGCACATGGCTATTGTTTGTATATTTGGGGTTGCTTGTATTCTGTTTTCCTGTTGGAAACTATGCTGAACCAAGCAACAACATAATGTAGAATTGTACAGTGTGTTTCCTGATTCAGATCAAAGCAAACAGCAGGTCTGAAAAATCAGGTATTCAGATATAGTAGCAGTATCCACATCACTCTGCATCTCTTACTCTTATCAATTACAGTGACTAAAAAAGACTGAATTCCAGCTTCACAAACATCCCTCAATAAATCAATGGTTGATGATAGAGCCTACCTACTTGTTTGTTACTGTCTCTGTTGCCTCAAGGGACAAAGCTATCCAGGGAATTTTTTGTTTCAAAATCATAAAGCAATGATGGATTATGTTGAACAGAACATACTGATGATGTCGTCTAGTGTCACAGGATCAAATATCTTAAAATGTCTTATCTTATTAATATGATCTGTTTACCGACTCTGAGCAACTTAATATGACTGTAAATAATATATATAATATATATATATACAGTCAGTTGCCACATTTACATGTACAATCTGAAATAAGATGGTATTGTATTGATACCTTTTATTTTGAATGTAATACTTTTTCTACTGTTCTAAATCTCTCTCCCCCTTTCCTCTCTTCTCCCCTCTCTCTCTCTCTCTCTCTCTCTCTCTCTCTCTCTCTCTCTCTCTCTCACTAAAGCACTCCTATCTGGACAGAGAAACATCTCTGATTCTGAAAAACATAGCGGGGAAACCTTCTCACCTGCTGACCAAGGTGACAATCGTTTCCCTTCTACCTTCTCTGCATGTCTGTTGTACAAGCTACATAATGTGTAAATGTTTTGATGAAGAAAGTGCTTGCTGTGTGTGTGAAGAGCTGTGCTGTTGCACATTGCTTTCCCCATTTCATCCAGTACCTGTTTGTGAAAAATGTGATTCTGTTGGACATCCCAAACTTTGCTTCAGCCACTTTTGGCTTCTGTTTCACGTCTGCTTTGAGTTTGGCTTTGTGAGTCTGTATGTGAGATGTTTTCATTTGTTTTGTATTTGTGACAAATTCACTGCTATAATTAGTAGAGTTACTACACAGTATATTTATTGTTAGTCAAATTTAAAAAAGAAATGACTCTACAAAGGTAACATACGGTCCCAGTCTGAAAACAACTCCACTGCCTTTTACTAAATAAAGTTGTATTTCACTCTGTATAGAAATATATTTCACTCTACATAGAATTGTGTTTCACTACGTAAAATTGTGTTTCACTCTACAATTAAGGGAAATGCAACTCTATGCTAACTGACATAAATTCTAAACAGAGTTGTATATCATTCAAAATAGAATAAACAAGGTCAATACATCAGAGGTCAATAAGCAGACTTAATTCCAAATTTGTTTCTGGCTTCTGTTCTCCCTTTAATATTACCTGTAAATAAAAATACATTATAAAGCCAATATTGTAATCCAGTTAGGTTTGAACTAACTGCGCACATTTTTTTAGATCATAGGAAACAGTATGGGACAATAAACAAATTTGAAACATCTCAGCTGTATGACATATGACATCAACTGTCTAGTATTAACTCAATACAGCATCCAGGCCTTTAACTCTACAACCCTAGGATTCACCTTAATGTTACTAACATGAAATTCATAAATGGTGATTTGTAAGAAGTTGTACACATTTGCCAGATGCTGGTTATATGAGATACTGAAGACAAAATGAGCTTTGGAAAGCTCATCGAAAGAGGCACGATAGTCTGGTAACTAAAAGGTATATTACGTTTGTCGATCACAACAAGTAGTAGTGACTCACACTCTTCTGGGTCCCCACATCAAGCAGATTAGGTTGAAGGCTTTTCATGATGCTATCCAGATGCCCCTAGACACTGGTCCCAATCTGTGACACAAGAACTTTGTTAGTCTGCTATTGAAATTAGTCACAGTTTCACAAACAGTTTGAGAAGATTTCACCCTTGTGCCTCATATTTTGGGCTTTTTCATTTTTCAATCATTTTGAGTGTTAGCATACGGCATACATTTGGACAAGGCTGTGAAAATCACTAACATATGACAATTTTAGGAAGGGATACTATTGCGTTGATAGAACCTTTCTAGCAATAGAAATTATAAAAGCTGGCTGTAAGGTAATCACTGCAAGAAGATGATAGCTAGTATATGGTAGCTTTAGCATAATTGTTTATGGTTATAATTATAGATGCATTGATGCTATCAAACTGCAGGTTGGTTTAAACAGGAATTGTATCTCTTGCGTCTTTGACTCAAGTTTGGGCACAAATTCAGATGTATGCCTGTGTGACTCCTGTTCTATCTCACCACCATCCAGCTCTACTTTCATGGAGTGCTAATTGAATGTGTGTGCGTGTTTGAGAGCGCACAACCATAGATATTAACAACTCTGATTGTAGATTAGTAACCACGTGTTTAGTGAGTCTGTTTCTGCTGTAGAATCACAGTATACAGAGGTAATGATGATGGTACAGAGAAGTGGGTAAAGCATTGCAAACCTTTTGCCATAGTCAGATAGTGTTGTATTACAGTACTTTGGGACTAACTCTAGGACATACTGCAGCTTTGCGCAAGACAGAAAAGCTCACCTTCACATGTTGCTTCCCCTGTGTCCCAACTTCCAGGAAACAGTTTAAGTGTCAGTGAAGTGAAGAACCAAAATCAAGAAGTACTGTACTTTAGAGCAAATGGGGCACAGCCATCTGACCAGACTGAAAACACAGAGGTTATTCTCATTATTTTAAAAACACAATTTTGTAGTTTGACTCTACACAAAACAGACACTGAAGCATTGCCTGTTTAACTGGTAGAGAAATCCCTTGAAAAATTAATTCCTGTTGGAAAAATCAGGTGAATGGATGAATGGGAGGAATGAGTTTTGTAGGAATACCTGGTTATCTTATACAGTAGTTTTTATTTCTCCCATTGTCCCTGTGTGTGTGTGTGTGTGTGTGTGTGTGTGGCGGTGTCTGCACGTGTGTGTGGGTGCGCACGCAGGAGGAGCAAGCTGCCAAGCTGAAGGCAGAGAATATCCGAGTTGCTCTGGAGAAAATCAAGGAAGCCCAGGTTAAGAAGGTGAGTATGGCTACAGATCTAGACAAAGAGACAAACACTTACTTTTACTCAGTTACACTTACACTTACTTTACTGTATGTGTGTGAATGTAGGGGTGAATGTAGGCCGGCGTGGTCTGGTATGCCATATCGCTAAAACTCAATACTGTATACCGCCAAGCTCACATATACACTCTTTTTCACTCCATAGCTGGTGATCCGTGTTCATTTGTCAGATGAGAGCTCAAAGACGATGATGGTTGACGAAAGACAGACAGTCAGACAGGTATGACTCTCAATTCATTTTCCACCAGCAGTTTAGATGCCATAGTTAGAAGTCATAGTAGCTGAAGCACTGCTGTCATAGTATCTGTTATGAGTATTATTAATAATAGATCTCAAAGTGTCTTCTGCTCTTCAGGTTTTGGACAGCTTGCTTGAGAAATCTCACTGTGGCTACAGTCCAGATTGGTCCCTGGTGGAAACTATCAGCGAGCTACAGATGGGTAGGTACACACACAAACGCGCACACACACACACACACGCGCACGCATCAGAGGAAATACAGTTTTGAGTGGACTCGTAGGTAGGGTCACATATTGCGGCCCTATATGCTTAAGAGGACATTGTGTTGACTTCTGTATACTATCTGGACCATAGCTGCTATAAACATTATAATACTAACTAATACTAACTCTAACCCGAAAAACTGTTCATATGGAGGGGATCAGTTATCTGTGCCCTGATTTGAGGTGATTCACCACATAGTTGTTGTCCGGACAACGTGAGTAATTTCAAGCAATTGCAACTGCAATCATTTGACACACACACAGAGATACAGCTTTCTCTTGGGGGAGGGATGTGTGTGTGAGCACATTCTAACAAACACACACACTCTCACACACACACACACACACACACACTCAAACTCAGTCTTTATCTAGGTCCAGAGCAATGATGCATGTGATTGTACCCTCAATCTTCAGGGCCTCTGCTCAGCAGTATAATATAAAGGAGTGATGTGTTGAGATTAGGGATAGATTGCTGCTGTATTACCTCTGGTATATCACACTATTTACCCCTCTTTTTGGTGCAATGTTGGACTCTTCAAGACTGAAGTTTTAATGCTTTTAATGAAGCATTGAAATTGGAAATTTACGATTTGAAATGTGTGTCTCTCTGAGTGATGAAGAGAAGAAGAACCATAGCAAGGGGGGGGGGGGGCAGACATTTTATCCAAAACACATGTTCATATAAGAATGCAGTATTATTGGGATGCAATCTGATCTGTTTGATCAAATGCAAATGTTAACAAGTATGCAGGTGTGAATCCATACAGTGCTGACTGATGTGCATGGCTGATGGGCTTAATGTAGTAGAGGCAGACAAAAATTTATCACGAGTGAAATTGAAACAATAGTATGTTATAGTGACACCATAAATGCATAGTTTGTTAAACTATCCTGGAGACTTCTTTTTAAATGAAAATGTTGGTTCCCTCAAAAGTCAATTTTTAAAGGAGAATTTACTGGAGGCTGCATCTGCTTTTTAGTTAAGACTAGTAGATCAGAACAGGTAGAAAACATCAACTTGTTTTGGTATCATATCCTTTTTCAGTCTATCTCTCTCTTCCTTCTCCCCCTTTGCTGGATTTGTGCAGAGCGGATCTTTGAGGATCATGAAAACCTGGTAGAGAATCTGCTGAACTGGACTAGAGACAGCCAGAATCGCCTAATGTTCATCGAACGCATGGAAAAGTATGCTGTGTTTAAAAACCCACAGGTAACAAAGACACACAGGCACGCGCACACACAAACACACACACAATCATCCAGACAAGCTTTCTTATCCCTCTCTCTGTCACCTGCAGAATCATTTGTTGGGACGGAAGGAGACTAGTGAGATGACTGAAAGAAACAAAGAGGCGCTCTTAGAGGTTTGTTTGTTTTCTCCTCTTACCCCCAGCTATTTCTTCACCCAGTCCTGGAAGGTGACAGAAGGTTTCTGTCAGTGATTCCGTAGTAAACAGTAGAACAAAAGTTGATAGTTGAGAGTCGGGTCAAGCAGTCTGACTGTTAACACATTTCATCATAATGTGAATGTTCTGACTCTGACTCTTTCCTTCAAAGTGCAATAACAGTCACAAGTATTATTTAGTATTGAATAAGCATTAAATGCGTGTCACATTTAATGAGATAATATTGTTAAATGTCTATAATCTGTTCTTTTTCTGGACTGGACTGTATGCCTGGTGAATTGCCGTGTTATGACAAGTTGGACTGTGGAGATGAGAATGAGGCAAATACTCCCTGGCTGGTGAAGTTGGGACACAATACCAGCCACAGACAAGGAGCCAAACACTGAAATCAGAGAATACTGTCATCATGCTTTTAAACAATGGAGTTGAAGCTCACAGTAACAACATTGTGACATGTTCGCATGTGTGATTTGACCCTATAAACTTTCTATTCTATTCTCATCTACTCTATTCTATCGGCCATGGGGCAAGCTAGCCAACATTTAGGAACCCGAACTGAAAGGTTGACCACACAATTGAAGTTTACACACAATAATAATTAAAATCAGAAAGGATTACAATAATAAAATCATACAAAAATCAGGAGAATTCTTAATGTGGCATTCATTACAGTAACAATATTTCCATTTTACCACATTCCCCTTATATAAATACATACAGAATAGATATACAGGTGGCCCTGTGTGATTACATTGCAGATGGGAAACCATTTACCAGCCTCGACTGGATGTAATATCACGAACAGAGCAACAGTGCAGAGACTTATTTCAGAAATCAAGTTTGGAGAAGCAATCCAAATGACACAGAACACTGGAAGAAGAAGAAGAGGTGTTTGCTGGCTTACAGACTCTGACAATGTCATTCTGTGCTTCCTCAGTAAGGGCAAAACTTGGAATATAGTAAAATTTTACATCTGAAACAGTGCTATACGTATGTGTGCTTACTCGACATGTACACAAGGAAATACTTTAGTAACTCTTCAATAATTGCTAACTTAACAATAACTTTCTGCTTCTGCATGTGTATTAGGAGTGTTTTGGTGGCAGTTCTGTGTCCGTTCCAGAGATGGAGGGAGTGTTATGGCTGAAGGAGGATGGGAAGAAGTCATGGAAGAAACGTTACTTCCTCCTCAGGGCATCTGGCATCTACTATGTCCCTAAGGGCAAGCCTAAGGTATGTATGTATGTCTGTATGAGTGCATGTGTGAGTTAGGAAATAAAGCTGGGAAACAATATAGAAAATAAATGATACATGATATGATGTAAAACAGAAGATCTTTTATTTTTGATCAGGTATCCAGAGACCTGGTGTGTTTCCTTCAGCTGGACCACATAAACATCTACCATGGCCAGGACTACAAGAGCAAGTACAAAGCTCCTACTGACTACTGCATTGTGCTGAAGGTACATAGACACACACACACACACACACACACACACACACACAGGAGTGATGTGTTGAGATTACATTACATTACATTACATTACGATCATTTGGCAGACGCTTTTATCCAAAGCGACTTACATTACATTACCACCCTTCGCAGAGGGGGAGCAATTGCTGGTTCGGTGCCTTGCTCAGGGGCACCTCGGCAGGGGCTCGAACCAGCGACCCTCCGGTTCCAAAGCGGAAGCACTACCCACTGAGCCACTGCCTCCCATTAGGGACAGATTACTACTAGACAGTAGTTTGTAACAATACAATATCACAATTCCACCTACAGTAGTATACAGTAATTACTCCTTTTTTTGGTGCAATGTCAAATCTCATGTCATAATGTCATATCTTATATACTACTATAATTGGATCGCACATGTATGTTTGTTTGGACATTTATCTGTTTGTCCGGAGTTGCAACGAGCATCATTCCTCTGATTGACTCCAAATTTGGCAGAAACACTGTTTGAGGTCCTGCATGTGCATAGGGTGCTTAATTTCGTTTACTTTTTGAATTTAGTTTTATTTGCATTAGCAAATGACAGTAGTGGGAGATGATGTCACAGTTGTGAATGAGAGTAAGGCCACAGGGAGCCTGGCTTTAGTGCTGAAGGGTGAAGGAGCTGGATGTTTTGGGAGGGTCGGCAAGAAAAGTTAGAGACTTAACTTTCTACTGTTTATTGCTGTGTATGTTTACTCAAGAAGCTAATATATCAGAGGCCAGAGACTCACTTGACTTTTAAACCTGAACCCAACAGATAACAAATAGCCATTTTACCATAATATGCCCATATTATACTGTGCATTAATTATATTTTGAACATGCTTTTCGCATATTTTTCAATCCTTAAAATAGTTCTATATATATATTCATTCATTTATGCATCTTTTGAATCTAAATGGAAATAAGATGGAAGTACTTGTGTATGTGTGTGTGTGCATGCTATGTTTCCAGCACCCTCAGATTCAGAAGAAGTCTCAGTACCTCAAGTACCTTTGCTGTGATGATGTCAGAACACTCCACCAGTGGATCAACAGCATCCGCATCGCCAAGGTAACATTGTGTGCTGCAACTGCTGCTATTCAACAATAACAATGTTTGTGCTTAAGTCCTTGAAATATCAGACCGCTGTAACTGTAGTAACCATAGCAGCAGCTTATCATCAGCACTTTAGACCTGTTCACGTCAAGTCAGATTTTTTCTCAAGAAAATATTGGACTAGAGGATTTCGAAACAAACATTAATTGAAACAAACAAATCAAACAATTTTGAGCACCCTAGATTTTTATTTCTCTTTTGTCAGAGTGACAAGAAAAATCATCCAAGAAACAAGAAAACATCCGGAAAACATAGAATCAGATACAGACTTTCCATAACATGATACAAACAGATTGATGTTGAGGTGAGCTCAGCTGGCTACACTTAAGATACAAGGATACTCTTTATTAATCATCATTTTGCATGCAAAATTGAAATTTATCTTGCACCCCCTCATATCACACACACACAAACACATGCATTACAGAGGGGGTGCAGCCATTAAACAGCGCCCATAGAGCAGTTGGGGGTTCGGTGCCTTGCTCAGGGGCACCTTGGCAGTGCCCTGGAGGCAAACTGGCAACTCAACAGCTACCAGTCAACTTATGGGACTTGAACCGGCGACCCTCCGGTTCCCAAGCTGAATCCCTATGGACTGAGCTACATTACATTACCATCATTTAGCAGACGCTTTTATCCAAAGCGACTTACATTACATTACCACCCATTACAGAGGGGGGAGCAATTGAGGGTTTGGTGCCTTGCTCAGGGGCACCTTGGCAGGGACTCGAACCGGCTACCGTCCGGTTCCCAAGTGGAAGCGCTACCCACTGAGCTACTGCCGCCCCAGCCCAGCTTCACTGCAAAGTTTGATCAACCATGATGTATGTTATGAGACGACTGTGCATGCAAAGAGTTTTCCACCACAAGGTTCACAGAGTTTCCAGAACTTCCACGTCAGTGTAAGTTTTTGTATTGTGCCTGCAGACAGCGTTGTGTTTGGGAATGTTAGCTGGGGCTATAAAGACTCTTTCTTCGAGAAAGTCTTTCTTCCAGAGCCTTTAGTAACATTGTTTGACCTGCGAATTACCAACTTTCTGGCACGGTGATGTCTGCGTGAATGCAAAGACACATCTAAAAAAAAGTGCAACAAACTTTTTTGTAAATGTGTGGGCATTTGGGGAGACAGCGGCGTGTGCCTGAGGCATGAAGCCAGTTTGCTTGTTTTGTAACATATGTTTTTGAACTGAAGCTTTAACTGGTGCCGTAAGTTGGGCTGAGTCAGCAATAGCGGACAGTTTGATCAGGCAAAGCTACATACACACACACACAGAGGGAGA
This sequence comes from Genypterus blacodes, assembly GCF_046128005.1. NCBI lineage: Eukaryota > Metazoa > Chordata > Actinopteri > Ophidiiformes > Ophidiidae > Genypterus > Genypterus blacodes. Next base: position 3,176,721 of record NW_027466822.1, read on the forward strand.
TCGACATCATTGACAGTTAAGACAACAATATTACCAAATACATTTAAATAGATTATATACCTTTCACACATCTTTTCTTACTCTCCCACAAGAGGCATTTGCAACAGCTTGCAATCTTGTGTTGAGGATGTCCCTCACAAATTGAATGATTTTTAATTGATTCACACCAGCAATCACATTGGATTCTGACTTTTTGTTCCCCAGATTTATCTGCTATAATTACAGAAATTCTTTCTTTGTCTTAAGTAAAGCTCACTGCTCGCCCCGATGACATTTTGGACATACAAAAGCTCTGAATAAGATAAAAATTCTGGGGGGAAAATGTCAGGTTGTAAATTGTCGTTTCCTGTCCCTTCTGAAAGTCTTTCAGGGGTACCATGTATCCAATCATTTCACATGTAGCATTTGCTTTCTCATTAGTCTGTTCGTGTTCCAAGAAGAAGTTAAATTCCTGGGTGTTGAGCAAGACACTAAACCCCTGATCTGTATGTAGCGCCCTTTAGCCGCCCTGGCTATTTTGTAAGAATGCGCTGCCCGAATTCTAAACTAATTAAGGTGATTAATGCTATTGTGTTGTGCAACAGACGTATATACTACTTATATTATTGTGAACCAATAAGCTATATTTTGATATATGCAAAGGTGAACAATGAAATACGTTTAACAATTTATTTGAGCGAATAAGAGCAAAACAGTAGAAATTTACATATACACAACAAATGTTCAAGTAAAACCTATAAACCTACCGGCTCACCTCCGATAGCTGTATTTTAACCTATACAGTCTTTAAGGCATGTAGACATTATTTAACTTTTAACGGTATTAATTTCACTTTTCAGAATAAGACAAACAGAATAAAAATACACCAAATCCCCATAGGGCTACATGTAGGTTGTTGCCTGTGCCAGCCCCATGAAGGTCCTTTTTGAAGTTATTCATTTTTTTCTTGCCTTTTTTTCTTGCTGGACTCGGTGTGAACAGGATCTGTCTCCTCTGTCAGTCACATGAAAGTAGGGCTGAACAGAAGGCTTGAGACTGAGCTATGGCAGAGCTTCTAGGTTCCTACTTCCAAACTGTTTTTCATGTGGTCAAAAAAGTATGTATGCAGGTACTAACATAAGCAGTGCTGTGACTGCCAAGGACCTGTGACAAACACATGTCTTATTCTCAACCAGTGTAACAGCCAAACAATAGAAGTTAAAGCAGGAAGAGCAATGAGCAAACTTTGTAATTTCACCTGACAGTAGTGGACGATAAAATCCCTCCATCTCTCTCTGTCTGTCTGACTGTCTGTCTGCCTGTTAGTATGGGAAACAGCTGTATAGCAACTTCCAGGAGGCAATGAGGAAGACTGAGATGGGCTGGGACCGCTCCTCCCTGTCTTCCAATAAGTCAGGATCCAGCTCCTCAAGCCTTGCAGGTCTGTTGTATGTGTCGGTCTGATTATTATTATTATTACTTACTCTTATTTTAAACACAAATGAACTTTTCCTTCACCCCCAATGCTCTAGAGCCCCAGTCCATCCACTCCAGCCAATCAGACAGTGGTGGGTCAGAGAATATATCATCAGGCCATACGCGATCCCAGAGTGTTGTAAGCTCTAAGATCTTCTTGGATGCCTGGAGGAGAGGATCACAGGGGGAGGTAAACGCGCACAAACACTATCCATAAATTCTTCTACAATTCATATTAAACTACCATTTGTGCAAAGGTTGTAGTTATTTTAATTTCTATAAAACTGCATTTGTTTGAACTGAACTACTTTTAATGTTATTCTACTTTACTTTTAATAAAATTCTACTAATTGAATCCTGGATGTCACTCACTCACTATCATAATAAGTCAGACTGCTATGTGTCTAATATCTATCACTAACTTCACAGACTTAACAGAAAACATTCATGATTAAACAGTGAAAGATGAAATGGCTAGAACACACTTTCTTGCCTGAACCATTCACATGTGGGATGTGTTGTTCTATGATATGACCAAACATTTACCAGCCTAAACTATTTATCTAACAAATTGTTAGCATAGAAACATCAGAGTCAGACAATTCTGACTTGCCTTGTTTCCTGACCAACAACTTACAGCCTCACAAAACAGTTATTAGATACTTTTTTTGAAACATGTGGAGGAGACAGCAAATTAATGATAATACTGTAGTATTTCCATCTTTTTGTTTCATTTAAATATTTGATAAGATCCCTTTTCACAATACCAGAATCTGTCATCAAGTCTTGGAACCAACTCTTTAATTCTGTATATATATATATATGATGTATAACGGTTTCAAATTATAGTAACACAGTTCCACACTCTCCATTAGGTTGTACGTAAACAAGTACTACAATACCAAACTGGTTCAGTCTCAACAAGTCTTGCTGATGCCAGATAAATCGATGATAAATGTTTCTCCAGCTTGTTGGACACTATTAGAACTCTTTTAACACAGTTAAGAATCGATACGTTTAAAATACTTACATTTTTTTGTGTGAGTCCGCTACAAGGGCACCAAATGCACGTGTATTGGAAAACACACATCAAAGATATTTTTGAAGAGAGGTTGTGCGAAGCGGTCCGTCGCTGCTTGCATATTTATAATACCTCATTAAATAGTACAAAGACGTCCATATGTGCAATAACTTGCAGAGAGAAATTGCCCAGAGTTTGGGAAAAGAGAAGAGTGTGTATCTGCAGAAATTGAAATATTGGAGATACTGATTTATAAACGCAAGTAAGAAGCAGCAAAAATAAGTACTTGAAAAGTAAATGGACAGTTATTATATCTTCTTTGCGTTGTGGTGTTTTGCATGTTTTGTACTTTGTTTGTCAGAGTTTTTACATTGAATCAAACCACACTCCTATCTGTAAATACGCTGGGCACCGATCCACTGTGCATGTGTGGATCGAGTACTCCAAATGGACTCCAATCAGTGTAATCAGAACTACTGCACGTTGGGCTGTCCGCAGCTGTCTGTGAATGCATCGGCTTAGGGGTTTAATCCAGCCCTTGTGTGTGCATGGAGATGACATCACTGTGTTTTTTCTGTCTTTTCTGTTTCGTGTTTGACTTCTGCATCTTGTTTTGGATCTTTTGGTTTCCGATAAGATGTATATTTTAGCCTGGGTTTGTTCCTTTTGATAACAATTTCTTTCTCCCTCCCCTCCCTCTTTCTCTCCTCACCCCCTCCTCTCCTCTCCTTTTCTTTCTTAACCCTCTTATTTACAATTTTCTCTCCCAACTTCCCTCTCTCTGTTTTGCTGTCCTCTGCTTCTTTTTTATTCTATCTCTCCCTATATACTATCAATCTACTTATCACCGCTACCTCATCCTCTTCTTCATCTTCTTTCTGTTTCAAACTCTAGATGATGAAGATCGATCCTATCAGTAGGCCTATTCTAGTCGAGATCCCGACAATATCTTCCCAACCTCTTCCTCTCTCCCAGCATCAGACTCCTACATCACTGAGCAGCTGTAGTGACAGCCTCATCCTGACTGAGGATCCCTCCTCTTCTCTGTCCTTGCCTTCTCCACCTTCCCCTCCTCTCCCAGTTGACACCCCAGGTCATCAGCCGATTGCTCCCTCCAGCAATGTCAAATACAGCACTCTGGCCTGCCTGCAGAGCCAGAGTCAGTCCAGGACACAGCCAGCTGTCCCATCTGCCCAGGTTACCAAACTTAACTACAACAGCCTCCCTGCTACCTACAGCACCTCCTCTCCTCTGGCACCATCTGCTCCTTCTCCCCCTCCACCCTCTGTGTTGGCTACTGGTTCAGACATGTCTTTGGTTAAGCTTGGTCTGCCAAGCCCCTCCTGTCTCCCACTACCACCTCCATTCGACAAGGAGACACAGGACTCCTCATATCTTCTATCTCGTCTGCCGGAGAGCTTGGATGTCAATGACCTACCTCTTCCTCCTCCTCCAGAGCTTATTCCAAGCTCTTGCACTTCTCTCTCCAACATTGACCTCCAACAGTTCCTGGCACAGAAGTTTCCTCACATGGTGTATGACTTTACCCTGCCCATGACTGAAGATGATTCCCCTCCTCCTCCACCCCCTGCTGAACTTTCTCCACCTTCTTCCCTACAGATTGTCCAGCCTCTATCACCAACTGTGCCCCCTCCTGCACCCCCTAAAACCTTCACTGGTGGTTTACCCCCTCCAACTGCTCCCAAACCCTCAGGTCCCTCCTCCCTACCAACTGCCCTCTCTCCTGTGTCCCCAACTCCTGCCCATAGTGCCCATGGATCATTTAAAAAACAGCAAAGCTTCTCAACAGGACACTCTCCCAGTCAGCCACCTCCAACCCTGCCGAAGCAGCACAGCCTCTGCTCCAAGACCCTTGCCCTCTCTCCTCCTTCTTCCTCTGCTTGCATCTCTATCCCAGAGACTACCTCTTTGGTCAAACAGATAGTCAGTCACTTCCCAGGAAATTCTGCACTTTCCCCTGTCCCTGCATCCAACTGCATGGAAGGGTCCAAGTTCACTACCCCTACGTCTCCTCCAGCAGTCAAGACTAAAGCAAAGTGGCAGGCAGGGGGTGTTGTCTCTCCCCAGTCCCCACAGTTCCCCCCACCTCCTCCTGAGAGTTCCTTGTCTGACTTCCCCCCTCCACCTACATTGTCATCATCTAATACAACAACCTCCCCCATGAACAAAACACCTTCCAGCTCCACTAAGCGTGGGCCACCACCAGCCCCACAGAGAGCCTCTTCTATCTGGTCCAACTTATCAGGTGAGATCCAGGATGATAGGCCAAAGAAGGTTGAGAGCTTGGTCAGCAAGTTTGGTCAAGCATCTCAAACTGACATGTCATCCAGCTCCTCATCAACAACTGGCTGTTCCTTAAAAGATTTCTCTGCACCTTCTTCTGCACTTCCCAAGCCAGGGAGGCTGAACTTAGCAAACCTTCCTTTGGCACTCCAAGGGCTGCAGACAGGTTTGCATCAACAGCCCTCTGACTTCCCTTCACCTCCTCCTCCACCTCCTCCCTCTCAAATGCCACATGTTCACTGTTCCCCTGACTTCTTCCCACCTCCCCCAAGTGACTCAGAACTTTTCCCACTTCCACCTCACCTATCGGAGTTTCATCACCCTGCTAAGGTTGCTGTGGTGAACCCTCAGCCTCAGATGCCACCACCTAAAGTAACCGCAACCTCCTTTTCCTCATCATTATCAAGGAAACAAGGCTTGTTGAAGAAGGGGACAGTCTCTCAACCAATGTTGAACTGGGGGAGCAGCAACACAACACAATATGATGGTACAACTTCAGTCCCCCTCTCCCCTCCTCCTCTCTCTCAGACCACTCTTCCTTCCCTGTCCTCTTGCTCCTCTTCTCATGTTCCTCCCACTGCCCCAAAATCACCAGTGCTTGCCCCCCTGGCGCTGCAGCCCCATTTTCTGGAGGACCTTAACCGCACCCTGAAGAGGAAGTCAGTGTCTCGCCATACCTCGCTGACTTCTTCCCATCTTATCTGCCCCACCAAAATGGAACCCATGGCCACTATGGATGACATGGCGCTCCTCCCACTTCCCCCCCCTGAGCTCCAGCAGGAGCAGGGGGTCCGAGCACACTCCCACACCCTCTCTCGCCACCACAAACACTCCCACTCAACCAAACATACCAACATCTCAGCCTATGCAACTCTGCGGCGAGGCCCACCTCCTGCCCCTCCAAAGCGGGACCAAAGTACCAAACTGACCAGTGATTGGTGAAGAGTACAGACATAACCTCCAATTTGTCAAACTTGTTTGTCTCTCCTCTCATGCTAACCAAGCCAACACTGGTGCAAGTAGCAAATCCTTTTCCATCTCTAAATATCTAATTATCATCACTCCTATTATTACCATTATTACTGCAATTATCATCCTGGTTTTTCATAATGTCTGTACAGCTTTGCCAAGGGCAAAATGTAAAAGACAACACTTAAATGACAATGGCAATATAGACCTTTCCTGCAATATAAGTGATCCTGCAGAATGCAGTACGCATGGAGCAACGAAAGTACTATTACTCTGTTAAGGCATGAAGGATGAAGGCTATGGCCCGTAAAAGGAAGGAATTTAAGACAAAAAAAAAAAGACATAATGTGTAAAGGAAATGTGTGTTTTGTTAATTGGGTGGAGTGGGTGTGATTGGAGGGAGCTTATATGTATATAAAGTATATCCATATATTTCAAACTTTGTGATTTTATATTTATAAGATGATTTAATACCAGAAAGATGTTCTTGTTACAATTATTTTAATTTCAAACAAGTGTTGAAGAGAAAAAGAAAAGGGAAGTGTTTCTCTGGATTCTCCAAGTCTGTCAAAGTGTTGACCTGTGTTATCAAGCTACCGTACATTAGACAACTGCACTGATGACACTTTTTTACCTTATTACCTTATTTCTCCTTATCCTACTCATTGAAATTAAGTGCTTCAAGGCTGATCAGTTGGTGAAGTTAGTTTCATACTTGCCACTAGCCAGTTTCTCTCAAATCTAACAGATGTTTTTTGTAAATAGTCACTTTGTTAGCTAGAGAATCAGCCAGTTACTATGTTATCATCAGATTACAACAGTTTGCACATTTTGAAATTTAAGTCAATTCCATCGCACATGAGAAAAACACATTTTCTTCTTTTTCATTATCATTTATCACAAACACATTCAACCTGTTAAATAAAAATGTTATCTTGCTTAACTTACAAAAAGCAGTTTTGACCTCTGAACCTAAACCTCTGCAGGTATATCTGGTCCTGTCTGGACCAGATGTACCTACATGAAACATCCAGGGTTGAATGTGAGATTGAGAGTGTCATTGCAACTAGCAAGAAATCTAAATTTTAATTTAATAAGTTTGCAGCTAATTATGCAATCAGCAGATGTGCCCGCCTACTATGCACATAGTTTTGAAGGCGCAGTTAAACCGTGGAATCTATCCTACATGGAGCCCCAACAAGCTTGGAAAATAAATTGGAATCTAAATCCATAACATCTAGTGATGTTAAAATCCCAATACTAATCAATAAAGTAATTCAAAACATTTTACAGGAACACAATTCAGCTCCGGCTGCTAATAACAAATCTGTCACTTATAATAGCCATGCAACAGGAATCCAGAACTTTTTTTTAAAAGGCATCTGCTTCTAATCCCATAGATGTTGCTGTTCCTGAAGGTAAAAACTGTCAAAGACTAAGCTAACTTTATCACATTTGTGATTCTGTGGGTTGCATCACTACTACAACTTGCACATTCATAGAATGTGTATTTTGGAAATTTCACAAAACTCCTATTTTAAGATATCTGCTTTGGATATGGGGAAATTGATGGGATTGTGCACCAGGGACAATGTGCAACAAAGCACAGGCAATCTTTAACACAACTTTGCTCCTACTCTTATGAGGTGGAGAAATGCCATGCAGAATTGACCCCCGCTTATTGACCCCCGACACTTTAGTAAATTCAACGGAATATGTGATTATCTGCTTCTATGATTTACCTGCCCTCTATCTGTGTGATCCACCCTTAAATACATATGCTTAAAGAAGAGAAGTGCACCAAAACTGTTATTTGTGTCAGGTTTGGTTAGTTACCTGCTAACTGAATGAATTCATGTATAAATTAGTCAGTAAATTAGTTTAGCTCTGTTTTGCTTAACACAGGTTCTATGGTGAGATAAACAGAAAAGAAAATCTGTCTCTGGCCCCTTTTCCCATTAATGGTTGTTCTCCATTAAGGAGTGTTTTCTTTTCTTTTTTTTCGATTGAGAACAGTGTTAATAGCTTCCCAAGGGAGCTGTCTGTGGTGCTGAAGAGGGTGAATTCATTTAACTGGAAGACGTGTTTTAAATAAACACTGTATTATTGAAGACATACATTAAACAATGATATCAGCTGATCAGTAGTCTGAATACCTTTGTGGGTCAGAGGTCACCACCAGTGCAACCAGTAGCAACAATGGACTATCATAGATTTGTTTTTGTGACTGTGAAGTAATTGTACACATACATTTTAATTGGTTTTAACATTAAATCTTAGATGTATTTGCCATGCAGGAAAATAAAGTGTGTTCATATCGCAAACAATCATTGTCTTGCTCAAGGACAACAGACAAAATGGTTGTCGTGAATAAATACAACAAAGTAAATTATAGCTACACTTCTAGTGTGGAGGATGACTTTCCAGGTGTAAGGAGGCTGTGGATTGCAAAGTTTAAGGAAAATGTTCAGTCTTAATCAGCATCCAGATGTTTCAGAACTGTCATTACACATCTTGTCAAATCTGTACAAATCTGTACATCAGACTTCCCATTGTGTAATTCAGCAAATTGAGCCAAAACCCTTGTGTCTCACCTGGGTAACTGTAGAAGATAGAAACTCAAAGATGTTATGAGGGATAAATGGTCAGTTACTCAGTAAAAAGGGCACTGGAAAACACAGAGCCCTCTTGCTTGACAAAAGTCTGGTTAAACCTCAGAAAATGGCACTCAGAGGCTTGTTGTTACTTCCATAGTTGATATTCCGTACATGATAATACAAAGGAAAATTAGAGTTGGAGTATTGAAACATTCCAACACTGTTTGTATAATACTTACCACCAATAACTGTTATATTTGTAATTTTTAGTAAAGCAGAGTCCTTAGTCTAAATAAAGTAGAGATCTTGTGTTTATTATTTGTATTTCCTTCTGGCTGCTGCTGTCAGCTCAGTGCATTTTTGAAAAATTGAAAATGTCACATTCAGTTTTGGCCTGAATTCTATCCACTGCTGGGAGGCATTGAATGAACTTGGTTGAAGTCCTTAATATGTAAAGATGCACACTGTGTTCATAAAGATCAAACCAACAGAGCTTCTATAGGGTTGTTGACATTTTGGAGAAGCAGACCAAGCTTTCTATTGTCCCTTCCTGTGCCAGATGAAATATGGAGAGGATCAATGGAAATTCATCCATTTACTGCAATTTTGGTGTTAAAAAGGTCTTGTTCTGCAGTCAAGTCAACTCATTTAGAAGCTCCACCCAGGCTCTCGATCCAGTGTATGTTCTTCCAAACAGGAAAACACACCAAACTGTACGACAGAGAACGTGCTTCACTGCAAGAACATTCCAAAACTATTTTAATTCCTCATGAATGAATAGTATTGCACTCTGTCATCTCACTAACATCAGAACAGACTGGATGCATGTGAAGCACAGATGATATGGGAACTACAGACAATTTCCTGAATTACATGAAATGTGAAGGGAAATTGTGACAGTGATATGTGGACAGACAAATGTGAAAGGTGTAGTATTGGTAAAATAATTAATAACATTGTTTTGTTTTTTTATGAGATTAATATGATGTGAATTTATTAGTGTGAGCTTAACACCAAAAATGTATACAGAAAAAAACGAGCTCACGTTGCTGAATTGAAGTGTATTTTGATACAAAATGTGAGTGTTGGATATGTTATGGAACCTCGGCACAAAAAGCGCAGGATCCAAATGCACGACTCACGAAGGGCTTCATATAACAAAATATCCTTTACTCTTGATAAACAAGGCTTTACAAATATATACATGAGGCCAAAAAGTTGACTTGACGTGATACTTGGACTTGAACACTCAACTCGACATGACTTTACAAGAATATACATGACTTTGCAAGACAAACTGGCACAGGACAAGGGGAGACATGGACTACATATACATGAGGTAATGAGACACAGGTGACAACAATCAAGGGCGGGGCAGACGATCACAAGACATGAGTGACGGTACTTAACATAACGTGAAACAAGGACGAGACATTAAACACTGAACATGAACTAAAGTATAACACGGCGTGACTATGATTTAAGGACATGACTTGAACACTGAACATGAACTAAAGTTAAACTATAACATGGCACGACTATGATTTAAGGACATGACAAACACTGAACTAAACTATAACATGGCGAGACATGACAGGATATCAACATTTTGTAAATGTTCACACAAAAGACGCTTATTCAGCTGTTTTGGATGGAGAATCAGCCATGTGGATAAATGTTACGAATAATGTAAAACAGGAGTAGCTCTCGGACACTATAATTTTTTCAAAGTAGTTCCGGAGGCAAAAAGGTTGGAGACCCCTGATCTAGATGCAGACATCTAATTCTGTGTGTAGAGCATAGCTACAGTATCTCTCCATCTTAGGCCACTCGGAGATGGATTTCAATTAACTCCATCAAGAGACTCAAGTATGCATGCACTTTTATGGGTATGTAGGCGTGGCCAGCATAGCCAGTATGTCTTAAATAGAGTTAATCCACACACTTTGACAGGGGAAATTGCTCTGAGTACCAATGAATATGTTCTGTGTATTATTTTACAAAACAAATCTTTTAATTCTGTTTAACCAGTGTGATTTTCTGTTGTACAGGTCTTGGGAACATTACAGGCAGGTGCTTGTTTTATTGAGAGAGACTTGAAGACATTGCAAAATCTCTGGAAAACAAGTCCTAGATCTGCAGATCTTTTAACTTAACTGGTCCCCCTTATACGCCCCAATATGGTCACCAACTGTGAATCAGGCCCTATGGGATTTACACAGCTATTTTGCCTTGCCAATGCAATATGTTTTTATCTACAGTGTAAGCTTTTTCTAATCATATTTTAGTATTAAAATATATAAGAATTGAAAATAATGATGTGATTTGACAATATAAAAGCTTTTAAGCAAACTGACATATTTAGGGCACATAAAATAAAATGCCTCCCTGGTCTGGAAAGTCATTTGCAAGATTGCAAACATGAAATTCGTTGGATGACACAAAGTACTTTTAAAACTAAATAGATAGATTTTTATTCTTATGTGGTATTAGATCTCTTTTTTTTCACTTTACTTTTGCTACTATGCAAGCTTTGTTGCATGTAGGAATGCATAATCTGAAAGGATCAAATTAAAAAATGACTGACCACAAGTTTGCATTATAAAACTAGTGCTTCTATTGTGAACACTGCTTACCACCTTGGCGCTCTGGGGGTTTGCGACCTTAAAATTAGAGAAAGCTGCATCTGTAAAATGGGTTGTGTTAGTTCATATGTATTTTAGGGCGTGCTGATATGAAGCTGGAACAAATAGGAGGCCAGAGTGGAAATGTATTCATATGAATAGAATAGAATAGAATGTTTTTATTGTCATTGCACGAGCAGTACAACAAAATTAAAAAGTGCTTCATCTGATGCAGTGAAATGGTGCAAATCTTTAAAGAAAACAGTCACACAACCTCGGAGCCAATGCAAATAAATACAAATGAAATAAATACAGATAAATAATAAATAATAAATTAGTATTTTAGCACCTGAGATGCTGTATATAACAAAAGTGCAGAGAAAAGTTACTTTCAAGTATTTTCTTTTTTTGCAATTTTTTTATTGAAGCAAACATTTTACATGACATTGCGCATACAATTGTAGGATGAGTATTTTCATTTATGGTTCTTATAGCCCAGGGAAAGAAACTGTTTTTGAGTTGGTTTGTTCTGTTACTTGGGCTCCTCTAGCGCCTCTCAGTGGGCGGTAGAGCAAACATATGGCTTGCTACGGCCCATTTATCATGACTGGCCACTATTGCAGCCGTCTCTCAAGCAGGTGTTAAATTTTGCCACCCCTAATACAAACAAAGCTGTGGTCATTCTTGAGAAGAGAGAGTGTGTGATTTAAACATTGCTCGATCTGCTGCTGCTTCTTATTTATAGTACTTACTTTTGCCTGTCTAGGAATATCAGCATTTTTTTGCGGTTATACGTTTTACTGTATATGAAAAGTCTTTGGAACAGCTTTTGGAGGTTCAGTAAAGACTCCTTGAAAAGGCACGATGAATATATAACTAAATCAAATAACTATTGATGGTATTATAAGGTACACTGGTGTAAAATAGAAACATTTATCAAGAAATGGAGAGATATTCTAATGAAATTGAATGCACAATCAAATTTTGTATGACCCAAACACATTTATGAAGAAACACTAGGATAGTCATTTACGTAATCATTATAATACATTTCTAAATAAAAATGTGCAAAAAGTGTTGGTGATTTCTCTGATGAAGATCTTCCATGGAACAAGCTGGCAAGCAAGCAAATCACTGTCGACTGAAGGAGGATTCAGTGTCTGTTGTCATTCTGATCCAAACAGGAAGCAGTGTGATCCCACAAAGAGAAGAGAAAGAATATTGTGATGGTGATAAAGATATCATTGTAATTGAAGTTTGATGAACAGGTTTCAGAGGTCTCAGTTCAGCATCCGGATCTACATAACTGCCTTGTGGCCACAACGTATGAAGGTATGGAAACATACCACACAACCATTGTGTTGTCAAGAGATAATGATCTCAGCTATGATTTATTTACTATGATTGTTTTTATGAGCAAAGGATATCACCTCTACTCTTCAGAATTTCTTGTGAGTTTTGGATTTTACTTGCCACCTACTGCCCCCTCATCTCCCCTTCCTATAATATGAAGGAAAGAGACCTTCAGGACATCATGGACGCTGATGAAGCTATTTATGATGTGGTTTTTTCAACTTGGCAATAATAATTATTATGTGGCCAAGTGTTACTGTCATTCTGGGCCATTACTTGTTTGTCCTTGCCACATGTTGTAAGTTGTTCTTAACGACGTGTCACCATGTATGTTGTCATAGGACTGTTGATGTAAAACAAAAAAAATCAAAACAGGCTGATATTTCAAATTATGACTAGTGAGTGCAGTTGTGAGTTATCAGAAGGCCCCACTGCAAAACTGCAGTTCAGTTTATTCGCTATGTACTTCTTTATATCTTGACTTTACCTTCTTGTTTTTGGTAACTACTTTGCAAATTGTCCTGCTGAGAAACTGGAAATGTTTGCAACTTCAACATCCGATGAAGTTCTGAACACCTCACTCAAGCAATCTGAATAATTAAACCTGCAATAACTAATATTTGTATTTTCACAGTTATGTAATACACCACGTGTGCATTTAATGGGCTCTTTGTGTCTCTAGCAGTTCTTACCAGGACATTGACCCACTCAGATCCAGAGTAGATGAACAAAGCACGTCTATCTGTCCGAAGCACCATCCTGTTCTCTCCCTGCAGCCTCCTCATCTGTCTTTCTCCATCAGCTATAAAGATCTATAGCCAAAGAGACAGAAGATGTAACATTGGAAACAGTAACAAAATCAATTTGTCAATGATGATGATATGATGATATTTTGATGTGTTTGGGGCGGTAGTGGCTCAGTCTGCAGGGGACTTGGCTGGGAACCGAAGGGTCACCAGTTCATGTCACAGGGGGACCAAAAAGAGGGAAGATGGAGATGCCCTTGAGCAAGGCACCTAACCCCCAAATTGCTCCCGGGCTCCTGCAAGGGGTAGCCCCCCTCACTTTGCATCTCTCCACCATTACTTGTGTACTTGTGTACGTGTAAGGACTATGTTTGCATGTTTGCATGAGAGTGTTTTTATATATAGCTGTTTGCATGTTTCATTACTCTATCTGTGTACATGTAATGTATAAGACAACCACTTAGCATTCTTTATACTAATGTCAATATGACTGATACTTGCTATGTGACTTGTGCAAAGTCATTTGTGCAGAATAGCAGCACTTCATCAATCTCTACTGTGAAAGTAAAGGGGAAGGAAAAGCAGTAAGAAGAAATAAATACAGTATTTTAAATCTCTTGTGGAAAATGGATGGACGCATGACAACAAGCTGAAACAAATCAGTTCATATACTGTATACAAAGTACCTAACTTGTTGTTGATAAACTGTATATTGTAACTTCGTTTAATAAGTTATTAACAGGACTTCAGGAAAAGTATGATAAAAATAGACAAGAAATACAAAAATAACAGAAGAAGCAGGTGGGTTACTTGTAAATGAGGGAGTTGAGTGTAGACTGGAAACAGAAAGTTAATGTACCGTGTGGATGCTGTCCAGCTGTTGCTCATGGGTTTGAACCTGTGAACAGTTGCATGTGAATGGAGGACCTTGACTCCCTGCGTCCCCCTGCAAGCCTGGTAGGAAATACACTTCACCACCACCACCACAAAGAACAAGAACAAGTCATACACAAAAAGTGTTCACTTTCATAAAAATCACAATTAATTTCAAGATCCATTCATTGGATTACTTGTGAAAACCTTGACTGGTTATTATTCAACTGACTGAACTTTTTGAAGTGTGTGGATGGTAATTTCTGGTGAACAAGTAAATAACTGGATATATTATAAGCCGAACCTGCCGCATGCGGCTCTTTGCCAGCTGACGTGCGGCTCGGCTCCGGCTCAAGTGCTCCCGGATTTTTCTCTTGGTGTACAGCATTTTAATATTGTATAATACACACATAAAATGCATATGCTATATTTGGCAATACAGACAAAAAGTTGTCTGATTTTAATATTTATTCACGTATATTTTGTCATCACGCGATCTTGAGAGATGTCTTAGTAACGTTATAAGAGGTTACGGGTTACAGTGTGAAGATATGAATGTGCAGTATGCTAGCGACTGGTGAAAATAAAGCTGACAGCTTTCCAAGGACCACCGAGTTTCCCGTGCGTTATTCTGCTGCTGGAAATTAACAGTAACTTTAATGTTCCAGACGTGAAACATTTTTATGTGCACACGCAGTCTCAGAGTGTTACTAGTCAGACTAGCATTAGCTACTGACGGAATCCCCATGGATGCAGGAAAGCTATAGCTAAATCAATATATGAAGATGACCACCGGACGTTTTAGATGCGCTATTATCTCTCTCTGTCTCCGCTGTAGGCTGCGTCATGCTGGTGTTGTGAACGCTGATTAAGGGTTGGGCCGGTCTCTCACTCACTCTCCTCCCGTCCGCTCTCTCTGTCAGTCACTGGCCAGCTCCTCGCTGTGCCTTGCTGGCACACTGCGCTTTGTGTTTATAGTAAGAACATTCTTTATTAGTTCATCTTAAGCACTTTAGAGGTTATTTTACCGCCACCTTGCTTTCCTGTATTTTAATTTATTCCCCGTCACCTCTTCTCTATTGCTCTTTTGTTATGTTGTGTTGAGCCCAGAAAGGATCAGGATACCTATCCTGCTTGCAATGCAAAATAAAATCATTCATCAATTTCATGCGTCTATTGGCATCTCATATCGCTAAGAAAGAAATCAATTATTATTATTGTGTTATTCAGTAGGAAAACCGCCATTGCGCACACTTCCAGTATGGCTTCTGACACCCAGTTGAGGTGCCAATCACAGTGGGTGGCAGTAGAGGAAGTTGAGTTTGCTGCCACACACCTTGTCCAGGAAGTCCAGGCTCTCCAGTCATACCTAGCAGTCCTGCTGGCCCTTGATGGCCCAGCATCCCTGGATACCCAGACAACCCTTTCAGCCCCTATAGACAGTAATTGATTAGACAGAATGATATATTGCATAAGGCTGACTAAGAAACTGGTTTGGTAATAGACAGGCAGAGAAACATAGTCACATCCCACAACCAGCTGTGTCTCACTCATGGATCACTGCGTATATGTCAATAATCTCTAAATCAGTCTGAGGGTTTTTTTAGACCTGTAACTTGTTTTGCCTTGATCCAAATTGGTAAAAACAAAATCCATCACAACAGAATATATAAACAAAAGCCATGTAAGATGGAGACAATAATCATCACTGAAAAAGGTTTCCTATTCAGGGATAAGTAAATAAGCACAAGTATAGACCGGCCACCAAGACATACTAGCTGGCCCCCCCTGACTGACTTCAGGGGGACACTTTCTTTGAAAATCACAGACAGCAGCACTTCAACTTGTTTCTCAGCTTAGATACAACTGATTAAGGTATATGTTCCTGCAAAGTAACATAACACTATTAGCGTAACTCAGAGTTGTTAAGTTGTGCTCAATGTTATACTTAATTTTGGAGCAGAGATAGTTGTACGGAATACTGAGCTAGCTCACTAGCTATGATTAGTCATAGTTGTGCTGCGTTATGTCAATTAGCAGAAAATGAAGATACAGTCCACAGACATCTCTTCTTATTTTAAGAAGAAGGAAGGAGAGACTGAGCCGACAGGGGATCAGCAGTAGGGGGTTAGTGGTGGAGGGTCTAGAGCACATCACACACAACTCAAGGCCCGCACGTCATTTTACAAGACATGCAGCTGTTCTCCCTCTGGCAGCACTGTTGTTCAGCTGAAGACAGCCTGGCCCTGCCTGTCTTCATTCCTGCAGATGTCCGTCAAAACAGATGGCCATAGCAATTGGAGGGCATCAGCCACAGAGGAGGGATACCAATCGCTCACTGTAGTGAGTGTTTGGAACTCACTAGAGTAATCAATAACCCGCTAACCCCCCTGGACCAGGTGGAGAGCTATTGCTCATGTTGGTGTGGAGCATTTGCTTGAGCTGCCATCTCTCGCCACATATTCTCAGAGTCAGCTGGGTTCATTCTTGGCTGATGAGAATGATTGCACCATCAAGATATACAAAATGCAAGACAAGAACCCAGGGCACTACACAGAGAGTAATTCATAGTAAAGTCTGGGTAAATGAACAAACCAGCAATGGTCAAAAACAGGTAGACAGCCAGCTAAGGCAATTAGTGGCAGGCAAGGGGTAATCCAAAAGTCCAAAAAGGGACACTAAACCGGCTGAACAGAATTACAGGGAAGACCGCTGGAAAGGCAAAACACATTCAATAATCTGGCAGAGAACAATCGAAGTGAACCAGTGTATATCCTAGGGAGCAGGATACCCGAGTGGAGAGGATAAACACGTAAGTGGAATCAGCAGGTAATGCAGAGCAGGAGTCTTAAATGACAGGACAGTAAGTGAATTGCAAAGCAGAGAGCAGCAAGACTGAACAGCAGACTAGACTGTTTACCCTTGCAGGGTTGTTGGAGGGGTCATGGGCGACTCATCCAGTCTTCATGTGTTTTGTGGACTTGGAGAAGGCTGTCCGGTTGGGGGACCTCAGAACTGCATCTCTACTTTTTGCAAATGGTTCTTTTGGCTTCAGACAATGTCCTTCAGGGCTGGTTCGCAGCAGAATATGAAGGAGCCGGGATGAGAGTCAGCACCTCCAAGTCTGAGGCCATAGCTCTCTGCCAGAAAACGGTGGAATACCTTTGCTGGTTTGGGAGTGAGTTGCCGCCTCAAGCGAAGGAGTTCAAGTCTCTCGGGGTCTTGTTTAAGAGTGAGGGAAAAATGGAGTGGGGGATTGACATATGTGTCCACATCATGTGGACGTACCGGATCTCTGCGGTGAAGACCGAGCTGAGCTGGAAGTCAAACTTCATGATTTACTAATCGATCTATGATCCAACCCTCACCTATGGTCATGAGCTTTGGGTAGTAGCCAAAAGGACAAGATTGTGGATACAAGCAGCTGAAATGAATTTCCAGGGTGGCTGGGCTCAGCCTTAGAGATAGGGTGAGGAACTCAGACCTCCAGAGAGACTTCAGAGTAGAGCCGCTACTCCTCTGTGTTCAAATGAGCCAGTTGAGGGATGTCAGGAATACTCTGCTGAGCCTGATGCCACCGTGACCCTACTCCGGATAAGCAAGAGATAATGGATGGATGGATGGATAATGTGTGCCATCTCCACTGTCTTGTGTTTAGCAGAAATCTCAAAGAAAGCATGACAAAGAAACATTTTGGAGATTGTTTTTTTGTACACAGAGAGGGGGAAAAAGAAAAAGGAAATGAAGACTCATTGACTTGAGCTAGTGACGTATACAGTCGGTTGTATAGATGGTGTGAATAATGTTATTGCTGGTGAATAATTGTGTTCTGTACCCGAGTGATACTAGTGAAGCCACATTGTCATGGTTCTGCTAGTTGGGTCCATGTGTGAAACACATTGGTATATGCAGATTATTTTCTTTACATACAGGTAAAGAAATCAGTCTTGTTAGTTTGGATCTTCATCGGTTTTGACCTGTCATCAGCTATATGTTAAGTAGACGGACACAAATGAATTGGGTAAATTAACAGAAACATCATGTTTTTTCAGTCCTCCTTGTCAAGTTCACATGCGTATGCATGTGCACACGAGCACACACACACACAGTCTTAAATTTAACAAGCATTGTAAAATTTAACAGGCAAAATCGAACAGTAGATTTTATATTATAACATATATAATAATTATATAATATATTTGTCACATAATAATAATAACTGTTATATGTAAGGCTGTGTGTGCGTGCGTGCGTGTGTTTGAAAGCCTACCATAGTTCCTCTTTGTCCAGTCTTTCCTCTGGCTCCTTGCTCACCCTTTGATCCAACATCACCCCACTGGCCTGGGTCACCCTGGAGCCACGCAACATGGAACAATATGATTTTTCAGCATCACACAATTTTTTTACTTGATGTGTAAATACTGATGTACCTTCTCCCCTGACTTTCCAGGAATGCCATGGTCACCCTATAACAAAGCACACTCCAGTTTTGATCATTTGTATGATTGTTGTATGATTATATGAGCAGCAGCAAGCAAAATGGAAGAGGGTTTGTCCTGTTTTCCTCACCTTCACCCCGCTGGGCCCTCTGTCTCCGTTTATACCTTTATCACCCTGATAGATACATGGATGGATGACAGATGAGCAGACAGAGAGATACAAGTCTTCTGTGAGATGCTGTAATTATGACAACCATCTTCAAATTGAACATGTATCTCAGGTTGCTCTTCAGTATACATTTGGCAGATGCAGTGTGACACTCACTCTCGATCCCTTATGGCCCTTACTGCCCTGTAAACACACAGAAGTGAAGTTAAATTCTTTTCTGCTGTTTAGTTATTTCTGTGTGGTGCTGCATTCTTATATATTTCCAAAGCACCTCACAGTAGGAACTGACTTTTTCTTTGGAGTCTAGCAGAGACTACAGAAAGATTATGTTCATAATCAGGTCCGTTACTTCACAGAGTAAGCAGTCAGTCAGATCTGGAGAAGCCCCTCAGATGGGAGGCTTCTTCAAGTCCAAGTCCAGTTGCCTGAGAATCAACTTTCCTTAGACTTTCACTTTGTAATTTTTAGATTTAATTACACATTATTCACCTTAATCATCCCAGGAGTTCCGATTTCTCCATACAGGCCCCTCCAGCCTCTGTCTCCCTTGTCTCCCTGTGGAAACATTTGAAAAGCTGATTAGCAAAAACAGAAAACTTGTTTCATGAAATGGTAAAAATCACATTTTGGAATGTATGTGAAGTAGCAGAGAAACACACAGAGGAGACTGACGCATTTGCAGCTGCTCCTGAAGGCCATTCAGTTCATGAAATCCCACCCAAAACCTCCCACACAAACATTTGGCATTAAAATCTAAGTAATGTGTATAGAACAGGGGTCTTCAATGTTTTTCAGGCCAAGGACCCCCAAACTGATGGAGAGATGGAGCGGGGACCCCCTACTATATATATTGTATACAATTTTGTTTTAAATCAAACTGGGCCTAGTGCCTTGTATAAACATAGATTTTCCCGTCAATGTCTGTTGACCTTGGAGGGATTTGAGACTAGTTTTGAAGTTTCCAACAGGTTTGTCTTTTAAGTGGCCGTGGAAATAGATGAAAGATAACATCTTCTGCCTCCATTCATCCGTTCACTACAGTATGTTGGATTCATGGTATTGTGTATTTAAAGCAGTGGTTTCCAACCTTTTTGCCTCTGAGAGCTACTTTGACAAAATAAAAGTGCCGAGAGCTCCTCATGTTTTTCATCATTAGTAACAGTAGTCGACATGGCTGATTCTCCACCCAAACCAGCTGAATAAGCGTCTTCTGTGTGAACATTTACAAAATTTTCGATATCCAACACTCACATCTTGTATCAAAATGCACTTCAATTCAGCAACATGAGCACGTTCTCTGTAGTACAGTTTTGGAATGCACTGGATTGAGTGGACATGACGGCTTATTTCTGCGAATTCTGCATTCTGCCTTTATGTTGTCACAATTGTTAAAATGCATCCAAATGCTGCGTTTTTCCAGCTGTCACTCATCTCTGCTTCACTCTGTCCTGCTCTGTACCTGTAGTAGACCGTCAGCACGTCCCGCCCCTCCCTGCTTGATGTTATGATAGTTGTCTGTTTTCATGTGAATTGCTCGAACGGCACAGCATCAGTTCAAACGTTCAGTCTTCCCCGTGTTCATGGCATGGAGAAGACCAACGATCATTCTGTCTTGTTTTAAGTTGCAGAAAAAATAAAAATGGTTCGTTGAGCCGGTGCGTTCGCTAACGACACATAACACCCTGCTGGCAGTCGAAAAGTCCCATGAAAAGTTGCTGTGGACTTTGGTGAAGTGGCGCTCCACAGACGTGTTTGCACCGCAAACGAGACACGCACACACTTGTCATTCTTGTTGTAAATTCCTTATGAAAACAGTATGTTTGTTGCCTTTTATCGGGGCTATTTTCCACCATCATCCTCAAATCTGGCGTGCGCTTGCTAGCTGAATGTTATGGTGTCACGTAGCCAAACATGACAGCAGTGTCATTTGTTGGACTGACAGCTGATTGGCTTATAATCCTTTTGTGTTTATTGTCGTTAAGTTGTTGAAGACTGTTGAAGACCCCTGGTATAGAAGGTCTCCTTCAGGAATGCTTCTACATTCTCTTCAGAACCTCACTTTGCCCCACCCAGCAGGGTTCTATTGAATCTCTTCCTTGATGATGATGTGCACCCTTCTAGTCTCATTCTCTGCTACATGTCAAAGGTCATACTTTTTGTGCATGGGCTGCTTGGATTTATACATAGGTGTTGATAAGTGTTCTCTGACCTTCTGACCAGGTTCCTGCATGGGTCCTGGCCTACCTGGTTCCCCATCTGTACCCATTACACCATGTTGGCCCTGAAATACACAAAGCAGTTTTGATAACAGTATGGGTTGTATATAACTGTTATCCCTTGTGATGTGTGCTTTAAGTGTTTCATTGAACTCCATACATAAAGGTATAACACAACTAGAAGGGAATTTTTGTGGGTGTGTGTGCTGCACCTTGGTTCCCCTGGGTCCTCTGCAGCCCTGTAAACATAAATACCACTTTATGTGCATACTATATCTTAAATGTCGTATTTTTAGATATATATAGCATGCAATTAAGAGAGAGAGAATTATTCATCTCTAACGTGGCATTGTTGAAATGTTAATTAATTAATTAATTTAGTGATGATTTACATTTCCTAACTATTCCTAATAAAATGTAGTGTCCAATGACTGTGACCAGTCCCAAGCCACGTTTCACTGCCTGCCTGCTGACTTCCTCAGGCGTGATCAAGCATAGCAGTGGTCACTGTTTCCTGTACTACTAGATTACTACCACAAGAAGTTCTTTTACTAATTATTTTCGTATGTATAGTACTAATACTAATGCTAAAATTACTGATAATACTAGTGCAAATACTGATACAAGTAGTTTTGACAGTACTACAATACTAATGCTACAAGTGCTGCTAATATTGTGTGATACTGGTACTACTGAGGCTGTTACTACAACTACTACTATTGCCACAGTACAAATATTACCAGTGGCGGGCCGTGCATTTCGCACCTAGGCCTTCAGTGATTTCCTACACAGTCCTACCTGAATTATTCCACCTCTTAATACTATCATTATGACGCCATGGCTATAGAAACTATACAATTTGACAGAAACGCAGTATAACCTGGCGTTGCATCACCTTAACATAGTCAAGTACAACAGAGTTATATTAATATTTCCAAAGCATTTATAATCAATAAATCTCCATTTACAATCAAGTGTTAAACTACCAACTTTAAGATTGCTTGGATGCTGACTCTTCTCACGATGTCTAGCTTTTCTTGAAAAGTTCGTCTTGAAAATGGCGTTGTAATTATATCTGCAACCAAATCATTCTTTTCTCCTTTCTTCAGCCATTGTGGGTTGAAAAAAACAGCTTGTAGAAATCTACACAAATTAGCTCTTTCAAGTTCAGTTTGCTAGCTCTGCCTCTCGCATGTGCTGACGTTATCGTACGCCTGCTAGCTGGCCCGTAGTAGCCAACTCGAAATCTGATTGGTTAACGCCACAGTTTTGTTACGTTCACTTTAAACAACAGTGACCGCACTGTTGATTCTGAAGGCCTAAGTGCAGATTTCATGGACCGTGGCAACACATTAACGCTGAAATATGATTGGATAAAAGCTCTAACATAAAGCCCAGCCCCCTCCAAATCTTGTTCTGAGGCTGGAAGCAGCGCAACCAAGAAGAAAGCTATGAAATGAAGAGAATAGACTATGGGGAATAATTTAATACATATTTGTTTAAAAGATATGTCAAAATAAATGTATATTCTGATGATGTTTAGGCCAGCAGAGAAGGCCTTGCTGGCCCAAACGGCCCGCTACTGAATAATACTGCATATTACCTGCATATTTTCATTACTGTTTTTCCCTCTCTATGTATAAAAACTCCAAAATGTTTAACTATGTTTTATTGTCTTCAGATGCTACCTTAAATAAAAATATGGCAAAAAAAACTAAAAACTAATTCGACTTGGAGACCTAAAAACGGGGACGGCCTGCACTTTATGTGTTCAAAAAATGTGTATAATGACAAATGCCTTTCATGGGCCAGACCAGTCGTGAGGCAAAAACATGTTCCTCTCATAAAATGTGTGTTTTCATACAGTATATTCTTGCTTCTTGACCCAAAAGGAACCATCAGACTTAATGAGATGTCATCCTACCTTTTCCCCTTTAGATCCGGTGATGTGTTCTGTTATATCAACCTGAAAAATGGCAAGCAAATGGCCTGTTTTCATATGTTACTGTGCTGAACGTGTATGATCTTAACAACTGCAATTTGTTGGTGTATGACAAGTATCAAAAATGGCTTAATTTGCTTTGGTCTAGTACCGTCTAGTATAAGTGGAAAGTGCTCTATATTATAAAAATGTGAACATTTGGTGGTTTGTGTAAATGAACCATCAGCTCTTCTTTCCATTTCATTGGAGGAAACAGAGGGGGAGGAAGAGGAGGAGGGATGAAATGTTGACATTTCAGAGATGACCGTAGGTTCTTCTTGCTGGATGGAAATCCTGAAGGCAGACAAAAGAAGAAATGTTTCTTCTGAGAGATTTGGAAGGAATGTGATAAAATATAAATGTAATCACATTGGAGCTGCAGGAAAATGACTGAAATATAGATTTAAGAGGAAAGTTTAATTGAGATATACAGGCAGACTGGACAAGTAAAATGATACAGGTATGTCGAACCAGGCTTACATTTAGGAACCAGCAGATATGCAAGAAGAAACAGTCCAATAAGTGTAGAGGCTGATAATCACAACCCATATAGCAGACAGAATGTCTTTGAAGCTCAGGTATAGTGGTCCAGCCATTTAGCCATTTACCTGCCTGTGACCTGACTGCAGTTGGACAGGTAAATGACTGGACTACCATCTTGCAGGCACTGGGTGATGGCACTGGGTGATACTGGTTGAGATTCATGCTGGTAAGGTGATGACGGCAACTGAGAACAGGGGAGGTAGGTGACTGAACAGAGGCGATAAACTCAACTTTGATCGACAATAGTAATCTAGTTTCAAATGTATCTACTGTGGGAAAGAGAAGTTATGGTGACAAGGACTGGACTTGTCTACCTGTTAGGATCTGTCTTGTGTGCTTCCTGTTTTATTGTGAAACTCTGTCGTGTCCATGTCCCTGTTATCTTTACTTCCTGCCCATGTGTTTCCCATCATCGTGATTACCTGTCTTCCCTAATGTGTTTCACCTGTGTCTCTTTGTCTCCTCCCCTGTTTGGTGTGTATATGAACCCCTGTGTGATTTGTGTTCCTCGTCGGATTGTTGTTTCAGTTACCTGATGTTACGTCTGCTTCAGTTTGCTATATTAGGTGTGCTTATGTTTTTCTTGTTGTCCTCTGTGGCATTACCTCTCGTGATTCCTAGTTTCCTTGGATATTTTTGCCTCGTCTAAATAAAGACTTCCCGGTGAATCTTCATCTTGGGTCCTCTATTCTGGCAAACCATAAGCCTACCATAGGTTTCATTCCAAAGCACAGAACAATGGAGAAGTGGATAAAAACTAGACAGATTGGACTAGCAGCCACTAAGGCACAAACAAATAAAAGAGTCGAGCAGGGCAGTTTTCAGCATTGAGTCGGGCTTGCCCCACAGTCAGGCTAACGAAAGCTTCAGCATATAAAGAACACTTCGTTTGTGGAGGCCAACAGATGAAAAAATCAGGAAAACAATGGGCTGTTTCTAGCAGACTATGTATCCATGCTAAAATTCTAAGCACTTCTTGTATTAACCAAGTAATGGATTCCTGAATTGATAAATGCAGATTTTAGATATATTTTCTTCTCATTAAAGGGGAGTTTTTTCCTTGCCGCTGTTGCCAAGTGCTTGCTCATGGGGTATCGTTGGTCTTGTTGAACATTAAGTGCCTTAAGATAACATTTGTTGTGATTTGGTGCTATTTAAAAGTTTAAAGTTTAAAATTGAAATGTTAAAAAATGTAAGTCGTGGTAAAGTTGGCTGAGGATCTGAAGGAGGATTTAATACAGAGAGAATATTGTTGCTAGTATACTGTCAAGGCAATATATAGATGACTTATATAAAGACTTGAATACATAACAAGAAAGCAGGATAAGCACTACTCAGAATCCCTATGTCCCAACCATCCCACCTCGACCCGAGGTAGCTTTATTAAACAGTCCAATGGCCACAGGAAGAAAGGATTTCCTATGGCGCTCAGTAGTACACCTGGGGGGAATGAGTCTGTTACTGAAGGTGCTCTTGTATGAGGCCAGCACCTGGTGGAGAGGGTGAGAGTCATTGTTCAATATTCTCCTTAGCTTGCGCAGCATTCTCCTCTCTGACACACGCTCCACAGTTCAAGTTCAGTCCCCAGGACGGAGCCAGCCTTCCTGACAATCTTGTTGATCCTGTTGGCGTCAGCTGACCTCGCCCTACTGCCCCAGCACACGACCGCGAAGAAGATGGCACTGGCAACCACAGACTGGTAGAACATCCTCAGCATGGTGTTACAGACATTGAAGGTTCGAAGCCTCCTCAGGAAGTAGAGTCAACTCTGTCCCTTCTTGTAAACAGCCTCAGCGTTCTTAGACCAGTCCAGTTCTTTGTCCAAATGGACTCCCAGGTATTTGTATACCTGCACAGAGTCCACAGTCACCCCATTGATGGTCACAGGTGTGGGGGGTGACTTCTTCTTGCGGAGGTCCACCACCAGCTCCTTGGTTTTGTCAGTGTTGAGCTGCAGGTGATTCAGCTCACACCACTCGACGAAGGACTCCACGACACCCCTGTACTCCTCATCCTTCCCCTCGGTGATGCAGCCCACTATCGCAGAGTCATCTGAGAACTTCTGCAGGTGGCAGGACTCCGAGCAGAATTGGAAGTCGGATGTGTACAGGGTGAACAGGAATGGTGATAGGACCGTACCCTGAGAGGCCCCAGTGTTGCACACCACAGTGTCAGACACACATCCCTGCAGTCTGACAAACTGCGGCCGACCAGTTAGATAGTCCACTATCCAGGAAACCAGGGGAGAGTCTACCTGCATCGCCGACAGCTTACTCCCGAGCAGGGCAGGCCGAACGGTGTTGAATGCACTGGAAAAGTCAAAGAACATGACTCTCACAGTGCTGCCGGGTCTGTCCAGATGGGCGTAGGCACGGTGAAGCAGGAAGATGATGGCGTCCTCTACTCCCAGTTTCGGCTGGTAGGTAAACTGGAGAGGGTCAAGTGATGACCAGGGGACCAGGGGTTTGACCAGGGGCCGAAGAAATGACAGAACCAGTCTCTCCAGTGACTTCATCAGGTGGGACGTCAGCGCCACCGGTCTGTAGTCGTTGAGGGTGCTGGGACGTGACTTCTTTGGGACTGGAACCAGGCAGGATGTCTTCCACAGCACCGGGACTTTTTGGCTGATGGGGGGCTGAGTGGTCTCAGTATTGGTGGGGGGAGGTGGTTCCAGGGGGAGGATGGCTGATATTGTGTTGTTGTGGAGCAGGGGTCAGGAACCTTTTTGACTGGGAGAGCCATGAAAGCCAAATATTTCTAAATATATTTCATTGAGAGCCATATAGTATTTTTAACGTATAATAAATTAAATATGTCTTACTTTTAATGCGACTTCTGGTGCTGCATGGTTTTGCTGATGGCCTTGTAGTCTGGTTCATACGTGGTGAGGTTGAGCTTCATGCAGGCGTTGAGGCTTCCATCAGTTAAACGTGAGCGTAGGTTGGTCTTAATGTTCCTCATATGCGAGAATGACTGCTCACATGCATATGTAGAGCCAAACATGGTCAATACGGCAATACTCACACGCTGCATTGTGTGGTATGTCACAGGAAGCTCGTTCCAAGTTTTAAGAATCAGCTGGTCTTCAGGTTCATGCTGACAGGGGCATGTCTTTTATTCGTTTGATTATCTTGTCTTTACTTGGGAAGTCATCAAACAGTTCATTGGCCACATCAAGCATGAATGTTTTGGCATACTCGCCATCTGTGAATGGCTTTCCATTCCTTACTATTGCCAAAGCACCCGCAAAGCTAGCGGAATTCCCGTCACCTTGCTTGGTCCACACACGTTGTTGCTGCTGACCCGTCTGCACTCTCCGCTGTAGCTCCTCGCATGCCCTTTTCCTGCTGTCCCCCGCTGGGTATTTCGATGCAAATGAAGCATGGTGTGTATCGAAGTGCCGCTTTATATTTGACCGTTTCATCGATGCAATTTAATCATTGCATATTAGACATACCGCAGATCCTGCTCTCTCCACAAATGCAAATTCCTCTGTCCACGCAGCCTGGAATGCACGGTAATCATCGTCTTTTTTTCTTTTTGCCATCTTTTCCGTTACAAGGGTTGAAGCGGATAAACTAGTTGGCTATCTGATAAAATTGATTTCTTCACCTTTACAATGAACCGGACATGCTCGCGAGCCATTGGTTCCCGACCCGACCCACGGGTGACTGGTGACCCGTGAAATTGATCTTCAAAACTAATTTCTGTTTACTTTAAAATGACACAGTATTATTAAGAAATATCACAAGTATTTTAAAATCAGTTCTAAACTGATTTTTTTTTCAACTCAAAATTGTCTGGGAGCCATATGCCGTCGCCAGAAGAGCCATATATGGCTCGCGAGCAATAGGTTCCCGACCGCTGTTGTGGAGGAATGGTGGGGTAGGGGAGTCAGCGTGACTGGAGGGTTGACGGGTGTCGATGGCTGACGAGCTGGCGGAGTGGTTAATGGGCCTCTCATCAAATCTGTTGAAGAATAGGTTCAACTCGTTGGCCCAGGCCTGGTCCCCCTCTGTTGAGTGGCTACCGGTCCGCTTGTAGCCAGTGATGGTTCTCATGCCACTCCACACCTCCCTCAGGTTGTTTTGCTGAAGCTTTCTCTCCAGCCCCCTCCTGAAGGTGTCCTTGCCCTGTTGGATCTTCTCCTTCAGCAGCCTCTGGACGCGCTTCATCTCCTCCCTATCCCCGACCCGGAAGGCTCTCTTCTTCTCATTCAAGAGGGCCATGATGTCTCTGGTCACCCAAGGTTTGTTGTTGGGGAAGCAGCGTACAGTCTCTGTGGGAACAATACTGTCTACACAAAAGTTGATGTACCCTGTTACACAGTCCGCGAGATCATCAATGTCCTCTCCATGCGAGTCACAAAGCACGTTCCAGTCGGTAACCTCAAAACAGCCCTGCAGCGCCTCTTCAGCCTCCTGTGACCATCTCCTCACTGTCCTGTACATGGGCTGCAGATGGACCAGGTTATGGTCGGACCTTCCCAGTGGTGGAAGGGCCACGGAGCTGTATGCCTCCTTAACATTGGCATACAGCAGGTCCAGTGTTTTGTTGTCTCTGGTTGGACAGTCAACAAACTGCTTGAACGTGGGAAGTGTCGCTGCCAGAGAGACGTGGTTGAAGTCCCCAGATACCGCGATGAAGGCGTCCGGGTGTTGATTTCGGAATCTTGTGACCGATGAGTGGATGACGTCACTCGCGATCGCCGCGCTCGCCGAATGAGGAATGTAAACAGACAACAGGACAACATGTTAGAACTCACGCGGCATTATACCTGTAATCCAATGGTTCCCAAAGTGGGGGGCAGAGCTATTGCAGGAGGGGGCGCTGTGCGGGATTGGAAGAGGAGCGATATGTCTTTTTTGTCACTTTTTTGTCAAATTCTGCTCTTGGGGCCTTTCTCAGCAGAGAGGTGCTCTTAAACATCAGCAAAACAACTCCAGCGGTTGTTTCCCACTTTTCTCCTTACATCTGTGGAACTCCTGGACAATCTGGTCAAGGGTTCGCTAGCCCTTGTCCACGCAGGGAAACGGCGAAGGAGAGGTAAGCGAGCTGGCGCACTTGTACGTCTCTGTCGGTGCGGATCGCGCACACTGCTTCCAGGGATCTCTTTCGAGGAGACTTCTCTACATCTTCAGTTCTGTGCTTTACGGAGACCTGGCTAGGTGGATTAACACCTGACTCCGTGCTACAGTTGACAGGGTTGGACTGCTCCGAGCGGACCGAGACACTGAGCTCTCCAGCAAAGTGAAAGGTGGAGGTATCTGTTTTTATACCAACAGTGGCTGGTGCAACGATGTGTTATCCTACAGCACTGCTTTCCTACTCGGGAACCGGCACTAAGAAAAAAAAAAGCAAACTAATCACACCCACCAATTGTGATCACACAGTCACACACATACAAACAATAACGACGAGCTATGACTTAGTGCCGGATTCCCACATACAGGCAGAGACTCAAACTGTGTAAACCTGTTGTGAGGACATCTAAGAAGTGGACCAGTGAGGCTCTGGAAAAACTTCAGGCATGCTTGGACTGTACTGATTGGGACGTTTTCAGGTCTGACATCAACAGTCAGTCATACATCATCTTCTGTGAGGATAGCTGTGTACCGACAAGCACCAGAGTGAGCTGCAACAACGACAAACCCTGGTTCACAGTGAGACTCAGGCAGCACCCCCTCTGTAATACATGTGTTTCTGTTTGTGTGATATGAGGGGGGGCAAGTTAGATTTCAATTGCATGGGATTTGCTGTGGATTGCATGCAACATGATGATCAATAAAATTCTATTTTCTAAGGCGGCGGAAGGAGCAGGCATTTAGGGGCCAGGAGAGAGGCGGGTCAAAGAGGCTACATACAAATTTAGCAAGGCGGTAAGAGATGCTAAAAAACTGTACTCTGACAAATTGAAGCAACAGTTTGCAGCTAATGACACTGCATCTGTGTAGAAGGGTCTCAGAGAAATCACGAACTACAAGCCAAAGCCCCTCAGTCTTTAAATGATCTGTGCTTGCAAACAGACTGAGCGAGTTTTACTGTCGCTTCGATGGTCAAGCTGCCAGCCCTGACACCGTCCCCCACGACACCTAAAGCCATCACCAGCTCCCCCTACCTCCCCCCTCCCCCTCCACACAAATTGCCCCAACGGTGACCCCCCTCCCCCTCAAACTGTTTCAGTGTCACTTTATAGCAGGTTTGCCCAATACGTCGATTGCAAAGGTAATGTGGGTAGATCGCATGGCATTAAAAAAAAAAAAAAGTAAGCCTATCGTTAAGTTAGCCGACACCGGCAAGAGCCCCGGCGACGGCTACACTCGGCCTCGGCCTGGGCCTCGGCACACTCCGCGGTGGCAGCACATTATGTACTTGTACTGTGTACTATGTACTTTGTTCCCCTATTGTATGTTGTCGCGGGGTTCTACCTCTAAACTCCACAAAACACCAGGCGTAGTCGAAAGATAGCGTTGTTGTTCTTTTATTTCCGGCCTCCAAGGTGCCAAAGATACAAAAGAAAAATGCACAGGACTGCCAAACAAAAATTACCTTACAAAACAGGTTTCACACTCTAAGGAAAAGAAAAAAGGAGTTCCTCAATAACTGTAACAGGTTTCCAATGTTTCCCAAAACTAAACTTGACTCATTATAAAGCACGTCACTGTTACCTTCGGTGTAACCCAACCACGACTGCCCGCTCCCAGGCCGAGGCAGTCTCCTTTTATTTCCATAGCCCCTCCCACTAGGCTTTAAACAATTTCTTAAATCAATTAACTAAATATCTACTCACAAAAACAGCAGTCACAGTTACCTTAACCTCAAATATAAATTACACAAATTATCCCTACTATATCTCATTCTACAGAAATGAAAAGCAGGTTATTTGTAACTCAAAGAATGGATTCTGCAAACAAAAACAAATTATTCCCTTTCACGTCACCGTGCAAGGGCGCGAAACCATTCCATTTAAACAAAGCAAATGTGACACCTCTGGTTGGCCAACCCACTCCGGCTGGGACATCGCGGAGCGAGCTCGCAGCACATCTCAAGCCGCATGGTGCCTAAATGTAAGTTGCGATCACCAGTGTGCTGCTTTGGTTGCTGTGAAATTGTAACAGGGTTATTCAAACTGAGGGAGAACGGATAGGAGAGAGGGCAAAAGTGCGTGTGTGCATGTGTGCGCTGACCAGAGTCATTGCCGGGGCTGCGCTGGCACAGTGCCGCTCCGTGACATATGTACTTTGTACCCCTTATTGTGTCTACTTTATTATCTGCATGCATTTTTGCACGTTTTTTTTTATTGCACTAGCATAGGTGATTTCTCGTTCTCGTTTCGTTCCGCACTGTACTGTAACTGTTGCACAGTAATTTCCCTCAGGATAATAAACTTTTATCTTATTTTATCTTATCATCCCCATCTCCAGAAGCCAAGCACCACAGGACTTCACGACTACAGACCTGTTGCTCTGACCTCTGTAGTTATGAAGTCCTTTGAGCGCCTGGTGCTGTCCTACCTGAGCCAACAGGTCTGTAGACGCCACCGTCAACATGGCCCTCCACTTCACCCTCCAGCACCAGGACTCCGCAGAGGCATGCCATGTCAGAAGCCACGAACAGCTGGGGTTTTAGTATCTTGCTCAACAGCACTTCGACACGCTCTTTTAGAGGAGCCCATATTTAAACCAGGAACCTTCCAATCCAACATTGAGCCCATATCCCCTGCCTGCCACTTTAAAACGAGTATTAACAGTATAACTCCATGCATAAGTCTCTTTCTCTAACAAAAATAGCAAATGGCATTATGTGCCTTACATTGAAGGATAAGATCTGTGATAACAATATGGCTAAAATTAATAAATTGCTTACTGTCTATGATGGATGGAGAGACTAACTGGAAGCCGCTGAGCAAGGCAGCCCACCCCAGAACCAACTGAATCAGCATCTCCTCTCTGTTTGCAAAAACACAAAATGAAAGTCTTTGCAAAATAATTAAATATAATAAAACACAAACTATATTTTAACATTATATTTATCATATAATATATATCACACCAAAGTTGCTCTCTGATGAATGCAAGCCCTGAAATAGGTACCTAACCCGGGGCACTCTTAGAAATCACATGCATTATAGCCTGCGCTGTGTCTTACCTTATGTTTCCTCTTCACTGTGGAAGCTCACTGCCTGCAGTGGAGATACGTGTGAACCTTCTCTCTGTAGTTATTGTTGGCAAGAGCTGGACCTCAATCTGCTAAGCTTGCATGCTGAGCCTGACTTGCCTCAGTAAACTGTAGAAATGCAACGGTGCCCCTGGCAGCACTCTGCAGAAATAATCAGATAATTAGTTGTGTGCTGAGCCAAAGGAAGGGTTGCTTATCAAGCCCTCACTGTGGATATGCAAAGTCAGTGACACAGGCAGACTCATCTAAAGCTAGGGCTGGGACTGTTGCTTCTCAGAGCAGCCCACTATGGCAGAAGTAAGGGTTCCACAATGAAAAATACACTGTTTTAGCTCTTTTGATTATCTTTTTATCATTAATTTTTATCCTACAGAATCTCCCTTATGAGGGATTTACAATGAATAATAAATGGTACGGAATAATGTTAACACAAATGGATTAGATAAAATAACAAAACCCTCAAATGTGAAATAATTCATAATAATATTAGTAATGTACTCCTCCACAATCATGTTATACACATTGTACTGCCCTACAATCATGTTGTATAGTTAAACAGTCTTCTTGCCATAATCATCCCGCTGGGGACTACACTGATTTAATAAAACTTTATTTTAAACCTTACACACAAGACACATTTCTGACACTGAAATGTATAAGTTGGCCATAGGATATTAAACAATTAATTATCACATTATAGCAGTGGTATCCAAAGTGGGGGGCGGCACGACAACACAAATGGATGAGGCGATACTTCTTTGTGTCTTCGTATATATAAAGATGTGGTGATTAAGGTGAAATTTTTGCAAAGAGGTTGGTTAGCGGTTTTGTGGTTGGTGGCGGCTGGTTGAGGACATCTGGCCAAAGATCCCTAGGAAGACGCGGAAAAATGAGGAAACCTTAACGCATTGGTTCCCAAAGTGGGGGTGGTTTGTTCAGGCTTTAGTTTATTCCGGGGCTATTCAATTAGCGGCCCGGGGGCCACATCCGGCCCGCAGACCCCCTTTGACTGGCCCACCCCCCACTGACCCAACGTAAGCCGCAAAAACGCATTTAAATCATATTTGCTGTGAGAGTTTTTAAAATTCCCACCCTTCCTCTTGTACTTGAACGCACCACTCCCGGTATCGTAGCAACGCCAGCCCAGAATACTCTCTCCAAGTACGACAACCGCGAAAAGATGTCACTGACAGGTCAGAAACGTAAAATTGACAATGAAAATCGCCGTTTTAACCCTGCCTGGACTGATAAATACGTGTTTATTTTACCCCAAACACTGAACTCTAAGCCACTGTGCTTGATTTGCAATGAAAGCCTGTCCGTATTAAAAGAATATAACATTCGGAGGCACCATGTTGAGAAACACCGAGCTTTTGGGACAGCATTACATGAAGGGACAGAGGAGAGGGCGACTAAGGTGCAGAGCCTGCTAGCATCTTATAACAGGAGTTGTTCCATATTAGTAAAGACATTTACAGCACAAGAGAGGGCCACGGTCGCCTCACTGCGAGTGTCGTGGAATTTAGCAAAGAAAAAACGACCCTTCACTGATTCTGAAACTGTCAGAGACTGCATGATTATGACTGCAATATTAGACGAGGTAATACATGACGATAAAATCAAAGCCAGTGTGACATCTGCAGTCAAAAGCGTGCCCCTATCAGACACCTCAAACATGCGCAGGGTGGAAATATTAGCCACAGATGTGTTTGAGGCTCTGCTGAGCGACCTGAAAAAAGTTGAAATCATGTCAATCGCAGTGGACGAGTCAACAGATTGGTGTGACACGGCACAGTTATGTGTGTATGTGCGCTTCTATGATGCGGGACACCAGTGTTTTCGCGAGGAGCTGCTCTGCCTTCTGCCCCTCAAAGGTCACACTACAGGTGAGGTGTTCTTTGATGAAATCTCGGCTTTCTTTCAAGACAATGGGTTAGATATGACTCGGGTCTGTATGCTTGTGACTGATGGTGCTCCATCTATGACTGGGAAAGTGAGTGGACTGAAAGCGCGGTGGACAGCTGTTGCTCCGAGGATGACAGCATTGCACTGTGTTGTGCACCAGACCCTGCTGTGTGCGAAACTAAACGGACACTTCAAAAGTGTAATGGACAATGTTATGGCGACTGTAAACTTCATACGCGCAACCTCAAGCCTCCATCGCTTGTTTCGCCAGCTGCTGTCTGACATGTCCGCAGAACATGACGACTTACTTCTCCACAACGACATTAGATGGCTATCCAAAGGGAATTCGCTGGAGCGCTTCTGTGCGCTCAAGGAGGAGATTAAAGTTTTCCTTCATGACAGCAAGAAAAAAAAAGCAGAGGCGTAACTAAACCGCATAATGGACACAGGCTTTATGGCAGACGTGTGTTTCCTCTCTGATTTGTTCAAACACTTAAATGACTTAAACCTCGGACTACAGGGCAGAGAGAAAACCAGTTGGCCTTTAGTTCAACAAATGCACTTTTGCAAATACATCTAAAATGTTATAGAAGACTTTACTGTTCCAAAAAAAACAAAAATGTATTCAATTTACATTAAGGACCTTGTTAAAAATATTCTGGTCAAGGCTTTGACCAAATGTTAAAATTTGCACTTGAATTATTTTGCTCATCAATAAATGATGCAGTATAAAGCCTTTATTGTGAATTCCTTTATTTTTTTTTATGATTTATTTCAGGTGGTGGCATATTTAGAGGTAAATCTCGAGAAGTAATATAAGTAGGGGTCTTCGGCCCAGTGGCATCTCAAAATGTTCAAATCTGGCCCAGAAGAAAAAGTAATTGAATAGGCCTGGTTTATTCTGTCAGGGAGTTGGTTAAGTTTGATGTTGAAAGCAGAAATGCTGTTACACAGTAAAAATTACACAGTGTTACACAGTAAGACATTTAATAATTCCACTGTAAAGGATGATTTGTCACTGCATTGTTTATTATGTTTTAAATCAATTCCAGTGGAGTTTGGAAGCTAAAGGTGTGTGTGTTGTGTTAACTGCATTGTTTAATGCGGTGAACCACTGCATCAAACAATGCAGTGGTTCAGAATTCAGCTTAATTTGGTAGTTGTAAAGTTACAAAAAGGATAAAGTGCATCTGTCTGTCTGTTTTGTGCCTCTGTGCATAAAACAATGTATTCTA
This sequence comes from Genypterus blacodes, assembly GCF_046128005.1. Classification (NCBI taxonomy): domain Eukaryota; kingdom Metazoa; phylum Chordata; class Actinopteri; order Ophidiiformes; family Ophidiidae; genus Genypterus; species Genypterus blacodes. The sequence goes on from NW_027466822.1 coordinate 3,211,329, forward strand.
TTCATAATTCGCTTGCTCATAAGCCACAGAGAAGGTCAGCTAGGACCCCAGAGAGTCAGAGCTATTGGGGACCTTGTGCTGTGGGACGGACCACTGGCAAAGACAGTCAGAGGCACGCATCTTGAACTCTTCGAGGAGCTCACTGTGTCAGCTCACATGTCCAAAATGCATTTTGCAAGGTATCTGAGAGCAGCTGCTTTCAAGTATGAGCAACTCACTAGCACCGTCCCAGAGCAATCTTCACCAAACAATCAAGTCACCATTCAGGTCCAGATATAAAGTACCTCAGCCACCAATTGGGACTTTCTAGAGCTTTGGAAGTGGGACAGCATGTGAGCCCAAGTGCGGAGCTTGCCGCTGTAGAAATTGCCAGCCAGGCAGCAAAGAACAGGGAGTTGAGGTAATAAGAGAAGGCCTCACTTATGTCACAGAAGACAGCCACAGCAATGATCCACATTGGCACGCCGGATTCCCATGGGTAGAGAACCTTGCTTCCTTGACAAACAGTAAAAGTACAGTTGAGGCTACGGTTCTCAGAACTGAAAAGCAACTAGCCAAAGAGCCAGAGTGGAAAGTTGCCTTTGCTGCTAAAGTGTATGACATGGTAGATCGAGCAATGCCACAATCAAGTTGTCAAACGACATAATTTGCAACATCAGCTTACCTGCACGGAACCCCAACCTGCTCCATGGGCGCTGGCTGCTGGCTGCCTGCAGTATCCTCTCCAGTGCATGTGCGTGTACGACGGGGGCTTATTTTCGGATGTGTGAGGATTGCATTGTGTGGGTGCATGTAATAGTAATAATTAATGCATCATTCTGAAACAGGGAATTTCTCATTTGTGAGATTAATGAAGGGGTCTTCTTCTTCTTCTTCTTCTTCTATGTCTCTCATTTTCCCTGTTAGGGTTAGGCCTGTCCACCTCTCCCTCGTCTCTGTCTTGAAGCTATTTCCTAATAATGCATGACTGTTCGCATGCCTCGAATATTACCGCTAATATTACACATCCCAGAGTGCTCTGCTAGTGCGTTCTCTGTGACATCACAAGCCATAGATGCGCTCAACCTGCAGCTTCAGGGGTGGGGCCATGTCATCACAGACATGTACTCTGCGTTAAGGGCTTTTCAAACCAAGTTGTTCCTGTGGGAGACACAGATGCTGCAAGGAAACTTGGGCCATTTCCTGTGCCAAACCATGAAAGAGCAGATCTCTACCTCCGTGTTGCCAAGTGCACAGTTTGCTGAAAAACTCTGCGTAGTCAGCGCCGAGTTTACTCGGCGATTTGCCGACTTTGGACTGCTTATTAATCCGTTTGCAGTTGACGTGGAACGTGCACCAACCAACCTCCAAATGGAGCTGATTGAACTCCAGTGTAGTGACACACTCAAGTCAAAGTATGACCCTGTTTCCTCGTTTCATCCCCTACTAGACAGTGTTGGATTTAAACTGAAAGGTTTTTGGGGCCCTTATTGACTTCCTGTCCTGCCTAACCAGTCCAGGGGATCCAGGGACATCAAAATGTATATGAATTAACTTAATCAAATTAAAGTTTCTTGGGAACCACCCCTTCTTAAAATGGGGAAAAGAAAGCGGATGATTGATTTGGCCCCCATTAATAATCAAAATAAAAGGGAGCTTAGTGTTGAAGTAGATGAAGAAGATCCTTTTTTAATCAAAGCGATTGAGAAATGCTTTAAACTGTTAACAGTCACACAAGGGACTTATGCCTTGAGCAGAAGGCGTCGGACATGCTCACGCTCTATGAAGTCCATCACATCAGGGGCAATACTGTAGATCTCTCTTGTTCTTGATTGGACTGATGATGCATTTCCCATTAGTTTCACTATGATGTCTTGAACTGGGCAGAAACAGACATCCTTCTTGCCACACTTGGGCTTAACCTTTGCTGTTGGACCATGGGGATGCAGAAATTCCACTTTCACATCTTGATGCTCAGTATCCACAGCAATGGTCTTGGCTAGCCACCAGTGGTCATCATATACTACTGCTAACCAGTCTCCATTATTAAGGCTGCTAACAGTCGTTACTGTCACAGTACCCTCAGGACCTTTCAATGGCTCCTCATCCAACTCTTCCATCATTTCCACATCCTCTTCCATCTCCCCTCCCATCTCATTTTCCATCTCCTCCCACAACATGTTTAAAGGTCTTTTCTTTCTTGCCCTACGGGTATCACTCTGCTGTTCATCTGGGCCCTGAAAATAGAAGGTAGCTGGGCAGAAGCACTGGCAATCCAACATCTTGCTGCAAAAGCAGGATAGTTGTCTGTAGTGGATCCTGTTCTCATGGGCGATTACCGGCATTATATTTGTCTTGTTGAGGGAACCGGTCTGAGAGGATCTATGAGAAGTGTATCATATCTTTCCATGTCTTCTTCTACAATGTAGTGCAGCTGAACACCCTTCAGACTGTTTGAGACCTTCTCAAAGAATGTGTGTCCATCTGTCACCTCATTTCCTCTCAGTACCAGGTTGTCAGCTGTTCTTTTTACTGTTCCTCCAATGCCGTCTAGTGCGCCTTTACCTTGGGATGTGGGGAAGAAGTTCCATGTTGCTTTTTCAAACCCTAGTGTAGGTGGAATAGCAGACAAAAGTAAAAAGTTCTTCTTGTTCTTATACTGTTTACTTGGTCCATCAGACCAGAAGTGCACAGTGGTGACCTGTGGATATTTAGTCTTGATATCTTTTAGGACAGGTTCCATGTGTGTCCAGATTGCCGCAGCATCTTGTCTCTTCGATTCAGACAGTGTGCAAAATGCTGCCTTTTCCCCGTTTGTGTAATACATTCCAGTATGGAGTGTTATCTGTGGCAGATTTTGTCCAAAATGGCATTAAACCTGACGGAGTTGACGAAATGGCATGTTTTTTCCCGCTGCAGAAAAAAACACTGCAGCTAGCTAGCTAGGTTGTTGGCTATTGCTAGCTGTCTCCATAATCTCAATAAAATACTTTCATTGAATCCAATATGGTTTATTAAAAGGTATCATAACAGAGAGATGGTGTTGACATGCTCCAGCTGTGACCATAGGAAAATTGACATTGTTCATCTAAAATATAAAAAAATGTCAAACATACCAGACAATGTGTGGTATTGATGTATTCACCACAGCCAGGGGAATGAAAAGGGACCCTCAGGGATATACCTGACCATGCTATTACCTGATTTAATGAGGTTATGACAAAATCTGACGGAGTTGACGGAAACAGAGGACACAACTTTGATAGGCAGATTTCTATGGAAAATATTTTTAGATGTTCATGGCATGCATTGTTTTATACATTCATAACCCTTATGTTTGATTTGATATAAATGTTTTCACAATTGTAGAGGTTTTTAAAGATTTTGGGGGCTGGTGAATATTGTGACCTCTTGCTGAGGACAAGAGTAATAACATGGGCCGGGTCATTCCAGAATTGGAGGACATTTTACGTCCCACCCATCAAATTTTAAATAATCCATATACAAAATACTAAAACATGCAGTTTCTGAGTAAATTTACCTGTCCTGAGACCAAATCTAAAAGAACTGAGAGAAAAGAATGCTTGGAAATGGTTTTAAAAATACCAAATAAGTCTGGAGTACCCCCTAAAATGCAAATTTTCTCTTGTCCCACCCCCCTAATGACCAAATTGAATCTCAAATAAAACAGTTAAAATGAAATTTAAATTTCATTTTTTTGGTATTATTTGTTTCATTGCTGTCTCTTGTAACTGTGGGAATATTTGTTTTGATAAACATAATATTTCAAATAATAATAATTATTGATGGAACGTGTGTCCCACAACATGCACGCAACCCTGTTACCATAACTTTTTTAGCATGGTAGAAGAAGAAAAAAGCACTGAATCACATGATACGCTGGACTTGACATCATCAAACAGTTATCCAAAAGAATTGGTAGAGCAAAGGTATGTCCTCTCTTCTATTTTTCATATTTTTATAACATAGTTAGCCTTTATTGAATGTCTCACTCTACCTCATGCAACCCTGTTAAGCATATGATCAGAATAAGACAATCATTTTTTTTTTTCTTTACTTATTACATAAGTCAATAAGTAAGTTTGTCCTCTTGGTCAGCAGTAACAGCTAGCTAAACAGCTAGCTTCTACTCCTGAGATAAAGCCAACATTAGTACGGATTTGCAAGCCTGTTACCTGCAACCCTGTTGCTGTGATTAGAGTAACAGGGTTGCACTACATTAACAGGGTTGCACCTCCTCCAGTTTACTCAGACTTTAGAAACTATTATTTGTAATTCAATTCAACAATTTACATTATCTGAGATATAATTTAGTTACTCTACATGTTGTTAACACATTTCTGAATTTTACATACTAAATTGTTTTCCTTTTATTTCCTAATGGTAGTCCAAATGGATTATTGTTGCAGCAACTATGTTAGGATCTGTCTTGTTGCAGGTGCTTCCTGTTTTATTTTGAAACCCTGTCGTGTCCATGTCCCTGTTGTCTTTACTTCCGGCCCATTTTATGCACATTTCATTATTGCACTAGTTGGGTGATTTCTGATTTCTGGTTTTTGTTTCATGCTGTACTGTAACTGTTGCACAGTAATTTCCCTTGGGATAATAAACTTTTATCTTATCTTATCTTATCTCTTATCTTATGTGTTTCCCATCTTCGTGATTACTTATCTTCCCTAATGTGTTTCACCTGTGTCTCTTTGTCTCCTCCCCTGTCTGGTGTCTATATGAACCCCTGTGTGATTTGTGTTCCTTGTCGGGTCGTTGTTAATGTTATGTCGTTTGTTCAGTTAGCTGATGTTGCGTCAGCGTCCGTCTGCTAGGCTAGGCGTGTTTTTGTTTTTTTCCTGTTGTCCCCCCTGGCATTGTCTCTCGTGATTCCGAGTTTCCTGGGATATTTGTGCCTCGTCTGAATAAATAATTGCCGGTGAATCTGCATCTTGGGTCCTCTATTCTGGCAAACCGTAGCAAACTACCTCGATGGAATGATTAACTTTACATAAATAAAACTGTATTCAAACAATGAGTTACAATTCATAATAGGGGACACTAAATTAAGTTAGATAAATTGTATTTCATACAGTGTGGCCCACCATTGAGTGCTGCTGAAAAGCAGAGACGCTACCGTGCCAAGCGTGATGCTGATGTACAAAGGAGACAACAGTACTTACTCAAAGAAAGAGAGAAATGGAAAAAAGATGTAGAAACAGGAAAGAAGTTGCTTCAAAAAGACCGCAGTGGGAGAGGACAGCGAGCCCAACAAAAAAAGTGGAGAGAGGCTCATAAGAGGAGTAAAGCCAGGAGGAAGTTACCTGAAGGGTTAATAACCCCTCCAATCACCCCTGAACCTCCAGTCTCACCAGAAATCCCGATTAGGGCAGAATATCCAGAATCTACCTCCAGCTCTCAACCTGGGACTTCAAGGTAAGCATACAATAAGGTTATTGAGTAATGTAAGTTAGTGTAAGCACAAAATGGTAAAGGCTGCTAATGCATATTTTGCTGCAGGTGAAATTGTTATGGAACAAAATTAATGCTTATATGTTTCTTTTAGGAAAAGTGATGCTGGGAGAAGAAGAACATGGGCTGCCCAAAAAAGATCAAAAAGAAAGCAAGAGGAACTAGAAGAAAAGTTGAGAAGAGCAGAACAGAAATCAGAAAAATACAGGAAACGGCTTCAACGATTGAAAATGGCTCGTCCATCTCCAAGATCCAAAGTCAACAAAATACTCAGGGAAGCTTCGCACACATCCCTAAGAAGAACCCTGTTGTTCCATACAGCAGTAGCTGAGGAAGTGCGTACAAAGTACAAAAAATCAAAGAGAGAGAGTCACAGACAACTCATTGCAGCAGTAATCACAAGCAAAATCCTGAAGAAGTACAGGCTGCAGAAATTGGCACAGGAGGTACTTGGATTTTCAAGGAGAAGATGGAAGAACCTGGGAAATGAAAATGTCTTCAACTACAAGAGGAAGGAGAACACTGGAATTGGTGTGAGACTAAAAGAAAAGGTAATGTCATTCTTTGTACGTGACGATGTGAGCAGGATCACTACTGGAAAAAAGCAAACGGTCACAAAAGGAAAAAAGAAAATGCAGAAAAGACTACTTCTGGATTCAGTGAAGAACCTCCATTTGAGGTTCCTCGCTGAGCAGACCAACATCCAGCTGTCATACTCGCTGTTTTGCACACTTCGTCCCTATTGGGTTGTGCACCCAACGCTGGCAGATCGTGAAACATGTATGTGCAAACAACATGAAAATCTTGGCTTTATTGCTAAAAAGCTTCATCAGATGCACATCATTGACACGTTCAATTTGGAGAGCCTGACAGAAGCCATCACGTGTGACATCACAAGAAAGCAATGTATGTATGGAGAATGTGACAAGTGCAGCAATAGGAGATATCCACTCACAGGCCATTACAAAGCTACTGATAGTGTCTCCTACCTTCAGTGGGCAACTGTTGACAAAAAGCACAAAGATGACTCTGGAGCAACCTCAAAGGTCACTTTGAAAAAAGAATATGAATCCTCACAAGAAGAGCTCGTGGAAAACATTTGCCACTTTGCTCCAGAAGTTTAGGCGTCATCTCTACAACATCATGCAGCAGTATGCTTTCTTACGGGCCCTGAAGCAGAACCTCCCTGCCAACCAATGTGTAGTCCATGTTGATTTCTCAGAAAACTTTTCTTGCAAATACAGTGTAGAAGTGCAGTCTGTTCATTTTGGTGCATCCCACCAACAGGCCACTTTACACACTGATATTTATCACGTGGGGGGAGAATCGGCTCCTATCTCCTTCTGCACCATATCGGCATATGCAAAATGTGTTAGAGTAAATATTGTACAATAAATACTGAAATTGGTAAAGTGAAACATGCCATTATTGAAAAGTTGGGTGAGACAGATTTAGAAAGTTGTTAAAATTAATTTAAATCAAGTCATATGTGAAATCAAATCGTTATTCAGAGAGAATGTTACTTTTTTTACTTAATGGAAAAGGAATTATATTTCAGAAATCAATAATGTACTTTTTTCAGGTTGCTCAGTGTTGGACTTGCACCAAGTATTGTAAACACCAAATAAATCATGTAATAAAAATTGTACCATTGATCTGTAAGCTGAGCTAATCAAGCCTTTGATAGTTTATTACCTATTATTGATGAATATGTAGCAGAAAATCAGAAAAGTGAAGGTTTATTTTTCAAGAATTTTGAAGCCCAAATGTCCTCCAATTCTGGAATGACCCGGCCGTCTAACCACTGGTCATACATTTAAACAAATATCCCTCAAAAAAGTAATTATCTATGCTAAAACAGAACATCAGTATTCACAATTCCTTTAGATCTAACTTTGTGAGTATGTCAATCATTATTAATTTATTTATTTTTGATATAAATAAGACTTGTCTATGTGGGACATATTTTGTCCCGACTCTCAAGAATCAGTGAGGTATCTCTTCCACATTACCCATGTAAGAGAAATAACACAATACTACAGCAATACTTCTGTATTTACACTCGTTGTTGGGGCACCACCTTCCAATCTGTAAATGAATAGATTCATTTGGGACAAAATTAATCAAACCCAATTGTATTCAATTAAGACAATTCAATCAAATCAATCTCCTATCGGAAACAGTGTAACTCTATAACATTGATCCTTTACACTCTGCTTTAAAAAAATAAAGCCCTTTGTGACATTGTATGTGATATTGGGCTATACAAATAAAATTGACTTGAATTGACTTGGAAACCCCCTAAAGATACGTCCAGGGGATCCTGCAAGAACGGTGATGCTATTTTCCAAATGAGTTGATCGGTCAAGAGGCAGCGCTTTATATTTCAGCCCAACTTAGCTCCAACAAATTCTGCTACAGACCAGAATTGCTGTACAGCAGCGACAGAGCCAGATCAGAAGTGAGTCAGGGGTCCAGGGTTATATTATGTTATCATAACTGTCTGACATATAAGAACCATTGGCATACCCAAGGAAACTGCTTAAGGATGCCTTACAGCTCGGAACAAGTTTCTCACATCCGCACATCACACGACCCGGCTAAGGCTAAGACCCGGAGACCTTGCCCCATTTTTGCCCGGTTCATTTACTACAAAAATTCTGTCAGTGTCCTACAACAGGCCAAAGAGCTTTGTCAGATTGACACCAGTGGCATGAGATTCTCAACCATACACCAAAGTTGCCTGTGCTCAGTCTGCTTTCAATACCATCAGGAACCAGCTACTAGAGATGTGACGTTCGCGAACGATCCAGTTCTTTTGAACGGCTCATTAACATGAACAATGAGAGCCAGGTCGCGATTGGTTGGGAGCCGTTCTTTTTTTCGTTCAACGTCGTTTATGTCAATAACGTGCCACTTCATTGAAGACTATCACTTGTCTTCCTGCCTCCTGGACTGCTTTGAATTTAATGAGCGGCACACAGCAGACAACCTGGCAACCAAGCTCCTCAGTGTTGCAGCAGAGTGGGAGGTAGATAAGAAGGTGGTGTGCTGTTTAACAGATAATGCAGCAAACATCACTAAGGCCTATGTATTTGTAAGTATTAAGGTGTTGGATAAGTAAAATAAGTCAAAGTAGGTTTACGCGCGTACACACACTTTATACAATGAGTAAATTGTCATCTCACTGTCAATCAGACTTAAAAAATCTTGTCCACACATGTCAAATGAAGCTATAATCTATACTATAGAATAATTCAAATTCAAATATTTGTGGGAAATCTAAGTTAGAAATTATTCTGATCCAAATCTCAGCCCATCATTCCTCCCTTTTTTCTTATTTACAGGATAATAGGAATTAACCCCAGACTGGCTTCTTAAAAAGTGAATATATAGAAAAGAGCCAAATGAGCCAGTTTTTTGAACGGCTCTTTGAAGTGAACGGATCCCAAATGAACGGCTCCCTCCAAAGAGCCAAAAATCCCATCTCTACCAGCTACGTGGCAAAAAAAGCTGTATGGTCTCTTCTACCTGGCATCTCCAGATCAGCTACAATGGTGTGAAAAAAGGATTTTGTCTTTGCTGACACCACCTGTTATTACACAATAAGCCACTGCAATATAATGGTCTCTTATCATTTGTATCTGTTCAATCATATCTATGCTAGGACACATTAAGGTCCTTCTTGTAACAGGGTTATATTTTATTTTATTTTACTTACCCAATAGGAGTCTCTTTATATTTGTAGTCTGTTAAGCCTATCTTTGTTATGGTCTCTGGCCTGGTCTCTCCAAGTTGCTGCCACTACTACAACTGCCATCTGAGTACAGGTCAAACAAAACGAAAACAAAACATTGTATGCCTTTGTGGTGCAATGCTGAGAAGGAAGAGTCCAAGAATGAGGGGGGAACATGTGGTTGTTGCGGACTGGACCCAGGGGCGATGCGTTTACGAATTTAAGGTGTTTCCTAAATTGGTACCAAATCATTAGCGTATTAAGAACAACAGGGTTCTTGGTGAAGCAAGGCACCGAACCCCCAATTGCTCCCCCCTCTGTAATGGTCGGTAATGTAATGTAAGTTGCTTTGGATAGAAGCGTCTGCTAAATGACCGTAATGTAATGTTGTCAATATGGAATGCCCAGTAATACGATTGGAGGTTTGGATGGAAGTCTGTTTGGTGCAGAGGCAAACTTAAAGTATTAATGGGGTAACATTCGCTCTATTGATTTTGTAGCCAGAAACTGCTTAATGTATCAAGGATGGACAGCTGGTAGACTAGATATGGGTAAAGTATTGCAACAAGTAGAGCAACATCATCCGCATAAAGCGATAGTCGGTGTTCGACACACTTACGGATAACAACTTTAAAGAGAGTGGAAGACTGTAATGAGATGGCCAATCGTTCGATGGTCAGGCAAAGAGGAGTGGGAATAAGGCAGGCAGGCAGGCAGGCAGGCAGGCAGTGGGTAGAGCTTCCGCTTGGGAACCGGAGGGTGGCCGGTTCGAGCTCCTGCCGAGGCGCCCCTGAGCAAGGCACCTAACCCTCAATCGCTCCCCCCTCTGCGAAGGGTGGTAATGTAATGTAAGTCGCTTTGGATAAAAGCGTCTGCCAAATGATGGTAATGTAATGTAATGGATAAGGGTCAACCCTGGCGGGGCCCCCGTGGTAATATGAAGTATTCTGAACAAATATTGTTTGTGTGGACACTGGCCTGTAGTGATGAGTATAATAATCTAATCCAGCTGCTGAATTTGTGTCCGAAGCCAAATTGCTTCAGTACTGCAAATAAGTATTCCCATTCTACCCTGTTGAAGGCTTTTTCAGCGTCCAGGGAGATTACAATCTCTGGTGAAATTACAGAGTGAGAGGAATGGATAATATTTAGAAGGGTGCGAGTATTACAAAATTGTTGTCAACCTTTTATGAAACCATTTTGCTTGCTCCGTTCCATCTTAGTCTTCTAGTGGGGTTACCATTTTAATTGATAAGAGAACTCAATTTTCACACACTGTTATTGCTTATGAAAATGGTACATTTTACTATAGTGGGAGGCACACTGATGCAAACCAAGGTGTTATTGGTAAATGTCTATGCACCCAATTTTAATGGCGTTGAGTTCCCCAATATATTGTATGAGCAGAAGCAGCCAAAGGTCCAGATAAACCAGTGCCGGAGGAGTGAGACGATTGAAGTGGCATGTAGAGGCTTTGCTGGCCACTCAACTCATTATATAATACATATTTCAAAACTACAACAGTTAGTGTCCTCATTTCCGAAAACAATTGCTGAGTGGTAAACATGCCAACCATAGTAGGATTAATTTGGCATTAGCAGCAGGAACAGTGTCGGTAGTTAATATGCTGGGTCAAAATATTTTGGAATTAATGTCTATGTAATTGTTGGTCGCTAGTGTGTGCATTGAGGTTGCATCATGTGTAAATTTTATATTATATGTTATCTCTAATTGGGTTGATCCCTTTGAGTCTAGACTTTCCATCATTTAGCAAAAAGAGGTGTGAACAAACACCTTCACTGGAGCCAATGTCATTAACTCTAAGTGGATGTTTGTTTTGCTCATTGCTCATAGCAAGTCCAGTCTCATGGGCACACGTGTGTGTGTGTGTGTGTGTGTGTGTGTGTGTGTGTGTGTGTGCGCGTGTGCTTGTTAGTTATCAAAAAATGTGTCTGCTGAATGAAACATAACACGTAGTTTAACTCATGGGTTTGTTGTATGAGTTCTGATTACTTTTTAGAATGTAAAGATTAAATCATAACTATTTTGTGTTCATTTCAAAATTTATTACAAAATGTCAAAAAGTTTTTATTTATTTATTATATATGACCTCTTGCGGCCCACCTGCAATACCTTCACGGCTCACTTTGTGTAACCAGGTTAAAATTGTAAATATGTTTGGTTGAAATTTCACCAAATCTTTGATCTATGTCTGGTTATTGTTCATGATTTGGATGTTTTGTTTTGATTTGAACATATTTTATTTTGTGTGTCGATACCTGTACTGTCATTTTATGTAGTCTCATGTTAATGATGTCACAGCTGCGCGGCTTTCAGTTCGGAAGAAAGGAGCTGTTGAGTCGTGTCTGGCAGACTATAAATTGTATTTTATTTCATTTCATTTGTACAGGTATGTGTTTTATTTGTTCATTGTTTCATGGTTGATGCTGGTCATTTTCTGCATTCATTAGTTCGTGTACGGTCGAGTTTATTGCACTTTTGTACCTTTATTTCGTTGTTATATGACTTAAATGCATGTAATGAATGCTACGTCACTCGCAGTTCGCGCCACGCGCCATGAAGAGAGGAGCTGTCGAGTCGTGTCTGGGAGACTATATGTTGTATTTTATTTCATTTCATTTGTACAGATTATCGTTGATATTAAAGGGAACAACCAGCAGTTGCCTGTGGTCCGATTCATTCACCCGACAACAGAACACAACACAGAGGAGGCCACAGTGACAGATGTGCTGCTGGCCTGGTAGAAGACTACAGCGGGCCAGACACACCCGTTACATTTGGTAAACACTGTTCTAAAACACACATCTAATTGTTGGATGGATCAAATGAGGAGGATCAAGGTGATGAAGTGTGGATCAGTGGAAGGATGCACACTGGCTAGGCCCTCTTTGAGATGTGTATTTTGTGCATAAATGCTAGATGTGCATAAAGGGTAGAAGTAGGACCAAGGTTGTTTGGGACCACGTAATAAATGATGAGTCATAGCGGCTGTTTTAAATTAAACAGTTCCAGAGTTTTCAGTTTAGAGCTTTGTTCCAAGGACTCGGTGGCAAACATGTCCTGTTAGCTCAGAGAAGGGATTGGCATATGGCTATCCTCCTATGTGTCAGACAGATTAGATGCAGAAAGACTCCAATGTTTTCAACAACTTTCCCCAATGGCTACCTAGTCAGTAAAAGTATCCCAATAATTAGTTACTTAATGAACAAGTAGTCAACTCAAATCAATAATTTGATGCGTTTTCCACACAACTCAGACTAATCCTGTCCAGTGATGACCGAAACAAAAAGTCTATTGAAATTAGTAGAATAACTAGAGCAATTGCTAAATGTTCAGCAAATAATTAGAGCTAAATGTAAGTTTACAATAGGAAGGAATGGGGGTTCTTGTCTATTCATGTAGGTTAAGCCTAAGATCCCTTTTGTCAGGAGGGAATTCATAAAAATTGTGCACTTCTGGAAAAGTTTTCGATTTTTGGCAGGGTGTTAGGTATAGGCCTAAGGTTTTTAAAAATCTGTGGATGCAAGTTGGGGCGGCCCCCTAGCGGCCGGTATACATAAAAATCCAAAATGGCCCCCGTTGAAAAGAGAAAAGGTTATATCTCAGCTTCCTTTAGTCTTAAATTGTTGTATAATGTATTTTTTCTGCTTTGTTTGATAAAAGGAATCCAATTCTGATATAGTTTTACTATTTTAAGTCCACTTCTATGTTAAATGTATTATCATAGTCCTATTTAGCTCAAATAAACTGTCAATATCTCTGAAAAAGTCACACTTAAATATTAGTCAGGGCACTAGAGCCATATTTTTTACCTCCAAGGTATGCTTTTCTTTTTTGATTGGACCGGTCACTAGCACTATTGTGTCAGAAAGCAGACGTGGTGACCAAAAGGACCATTGTTGAGGATTTAGATCACAATTTCAGAACTAAGCCACAGTGAAGTTATATTTGGCTTTTCAACATGTGAAGGATCAATATCAAATTTTAGTGAAATAACACAATGAACAATACATACTTAAACATTATATATTTATCTAAAGGTTTCTGTTGTGGCTGAGGCCCTCCCCTTTGCCCTGTCTTCCTTGAACCCTCTTCCTTCCTCTAGACCCTCGCCTCACTCTTCATCATTATTCGTACACACTTGCACAATGTAGTACAGCGAAGTCCAGCTCGGTGGCACTTACAGTTGCCCTTACAGGCAACCACACAGCCACAGTTGAGGATGAGTGAACATCCCTTGCTGACATCTTCCAGGTCTGTCCAATACTGCACCCAGACCTTGATTCTGTCATTCCATTCTCTGGAGTTTTGGACAGGGATTGCTTCCAGACAAAAGCTGCAGTGTGCTGGGCACGCTTCCCATGCTGGAATAAAGCATGCTTGGTCGGGGGGATTGAACCCAGGGACTTAAGGCCATGGGTAAAAAGAATTTTCCGGGCTTCATTGACTGACTTGACACTGCAGTTCTTACTATACATGAGTACAGTTCAGCATTCGAGGACTCGCACTGATTCCAGTGTGAGGCTGGTTGGATCTAGGGTGATCGCAATGAGGGCCTTCTTGACTTCTGGGTAAGCTGCCCGTGCATTCCATGCAGTTTTCTTGCCAATTCCATACATTGCTGATACCACATCACATCCTTCACATCCTGTGAACGCATGGAAGAGGGGCAGTGCTTGGCATTCCCAGCATTCCTGAGATGAGGTGGATTGGGATATCTTTGTATGCCTTCCCTGATCCAAAACCAATCCATAGCTCTGAGAGCCCCAACTCCTGGAACAGAGTGATGGCCAGCACAACCACATCACTGTCTACTGTCAGTAGGTAAGCCTTGGTGTGACCCTGTTCAGCAGCATGCCGTAAATGTAACATCATCCGGGTGTCTGCTTCCTCCTGCTGACATGGTGACAAAGCTTCTAGGTCAGCAGTTTTGTTGCTCAGGACCAAGTTAGCCTTTGTTGTCAGGAGGAGGTACTTTGAGCCAGCTGTGGCCTTCTGAAGTTCGTCACTGATGTACTGAAACAGCGCATCTTTATTCTGACTGTCTTTGAGGAAATTCTGCCATTGAGCTCCCTTTGGCAGAGGTATTTTAGCACTCTGCTGTCCCACCACGCTTGACACGAGTCTGGGATTTGAGACTTGCCTCTATATACTTGTCCCAGACTACGTCCACTCTTGTCATGCTGTCAGTTATCAGGCTGTGTAAGTATGGCATTGAGTCCTTCTGAGTGTACTCTCCAAACACTCTGGCACACTGGGATTTGATGATGTGTATGACTGCTGCCATATCAAGCACAACCACAGAAGCTTCTTTGGCTGATGGAGAGGGGCCAGAACCTGGCATTCCTGGTAAACACCCAAGAATATCTGACTTGGTTCCTGACCGCAGCTTGCCTTGATCGGGTAAAGATGGCGGCTCAAGCTGATTTTCATGCTTGAAGAAGTCATCAATGTCCAGATCAGGACAGGCTTGTAAGGACATGAGGAGCTTGGTGACAAGAGCAGTATTTGCCTTGGCAGACCTCAACTTGCTGGAACCCTTCTTCAGATCCACGGGTGGCTTGTTCGTGAATGTGTACAAATTGGCCCTTGGAATGACATCAGATAGGGGCTTGGTGGCTTTTTCTATTCTGTCCCTTACAAACTCTTTGAACATGGATTTGCCGATATTGGGAGCTTCCCTGAGGCAATTGGAGATCTCATGGTCAATGACCTCACCAGTGTCTAGGGTAAAGAGCTCTGTACCCGTTTCTTTGAAGGGATTGATTATTTTATCTTCCTTTGCAATATTGCATAGTTCTTTCAGATGGTGCAGGAACTTCTTCTGTTCAGCAGCTGAGGACTCTGGATGTTCCAGACTTTCCTTCATGCTTGAGGCAAAAAAACAGGCAACCTCAAACTCGTCCATGGCCCGTATTACTTCTGGTTTCGAGAGCTACTAGGACTATGATAATACATTTAACATAAAAATGGACTTAAAATAAGTAGACTATATCAGAATTGCACTCCTTGTATCAAACAAAGCAGAACAATTACATTATACAACAATTTAAGACTAAAGGAAGCTGAGATATAACCTTTTCTCTTTTCAGCGGGGGCCATTTTGGATTTGTATGTATACCGGCCACTAGGGGGCCGCCCCAACATGCATCCACGGGTTTTTAAAAACCTTAGGCCCATGCCTAACACCCTGCCAAAAATCAAATCATCACTTTTCCAGAAGTGCACAATCCCTATGATTTTTCACAAATTCCCTCCTGACTATTGGGTAAATGTCTCCCACCACACTGAGACCATTCTTATGTCAACACACATGATTAGTATCATGCACACAGATTTCACAGGAAAACGGTTCAGGTTCAAATGTTGTATCCTTTAGTGGTCTGCTGTCTTGCTTCCTTAGTAATTTTGATATGGCGTCATAAGAGAGATTTAAGTTAGTTGTTTCCTCTACACCTACTATAGGTGTAGAGGAGGACCTATCTGTCTATCTTTTGATGGATAAAACTTAATAATAATATACAAATACTTTGCTTTGTATGATGCACTCACAGATTGTCCCTAAATGGCTGCAGATTAGATCATCTTCCTGTGATGACGATGAGCAATAACTGTTGCTTATGCAAATCTGAATTTATCTGGGGCAGCTGGTCAATAGTTCTGCATAGTGCTGCAAATTTAAGAAAGTATAACAATCAATTGGCATGATAATAATAACAATAATCATGGACAAGTAGTGTTAAGTGTGTTCCACATATACTGTATGTTAACATCTCAGTGTTTCTCTTGTTGAAAAATGGTCTGTGGAGGTGAACAATTAGGGACCCCCCACCAAAAAGTACATCAAGTATATATACAAGTATATAGTTAAAAAGTAAATACACAGAACAAAACTATAAAGGCGACACTTCAAAGGTAGTGAATATAAATCAGTCAACTGAAATAGATTAATTAAGCACTTATCTATTGATTTCATGTGACCGGGGATACAGGTATGCATTTGTTAGTCACAAGAAATCCCAACAAAGAAGTGACCCTGAAATGTATGTAACATCTCCTTTTCATTGAATTGATCAAAGTGTTGATTGTAGCCGACTGAAATAGACAACTCCTGTTCAATAACTGTTCCAAGTTGTTGGATATTGGTGGAAACTGGAACACGCTGTCGTATGTGCTGGTCAAGAGCATCCCCACCCTGCTCAAAGGGTGTCTGGTGAGTAGCAGGCCAGAAAAGTGCCTCAGCAGCTAGGGGCCTCAGGATCTTATCTCCTTATCTCTGTACATTCAAATTGCAATGGATAAATAAACTAAAAATGCATTTCAGTTTGCTGTGGGTAGGATATACCAACTCGTACCATAACCCCACAACAACAACGCAGCATCAGCAAACTGCTCATCCACCCAGGATTTTCAGGTACTGAATTCCCAAACGGTACCGGAGTTGAAACAAGAAATGGTGACACATTCCCAAACGATTGCGGCCTAAATGATATATCGGCGCTGAGACAAGAAATGGTGGGACATTTCCAAACGATACCGACGATGATGAACACAGCGATTGGAGGTAGAGTGCCAGTCCAAGCTGAACAACAAGTAATAAAAAGTCAACAGGTTACCTTCGAAACCCGTCTGACTACCGCTGAAGTTGCTACACAATCCGCGTTGACCAAGTTAGAGATCAAATACGAAGAACTAGCAGCCTATATGCGTTGCAATAACATAAGAATCATCGGCATACCAGAAGAAATCGCCATTAACACCACCACCACAACTGCCTTGTTGAAAGAAACTTTCCAGCTCGACCAAGAGCCTCTGCTGGAGTGGGCACACAGCACGTTCCAGCTGAGGCCGAGAGCCGTGGATCATCCCCGGCCCGTCATGGTCCAGTTCTTCTCTATCAATGCCGCTTATATCCTCCAGCGGGCTCCAGTCTTTATTTTTGTTGTCGTTTCCTTGTGAACCATTAAAATTTAGTTTTTTCCTCATTGTTTTTGCCAGTGTGGATTTTGGCCTGAATATAGTTTAATGTTGAGGATTTTTTTTGCGCAACCAGCATTAGAGGAATTTCATTTGTGCACTAAAGACAACTTTGTTTTACTTGCCGATTACTTGGATGTTCCTGTTGTTATTTTGAGAGACAGTGCAGCCTCTCAATCTGCCATTTTGAAGGGGGTGTTACTGCTTTCTGAGACTCATTACATTACGATCATTTGGCAGACGCTTTTATCCAAAGCGACTTACATTACATTACCACCCTTCGCAGAGGGGGGAGCAATTGAGAGTTCGGTGCCTTGCTCAGGGGCACCTCGGCAGGGGCTCGAACCGGCGACCCTCCGGTTACCAAGCGGAAGCACTACCCACTGAGCCACTGCCTCCCTCTGACTCCCTCTACTGAATCAGCAGCGATGATTTGTGGGTTTGGTATGGGCTTTGTGGGTGGGCTTTGTGGGTGTGCCATTGCTTACCATTTACCTGGAATCTGACTTGGTTAAGGGGCTCGTGGTTGTCGGGGTCAATAAATAATTTCCTGTGTGGGGTGTGTCCTTCATCCTGGGCAACGATCGGGCCGGTGGTAGAGTGTTGCTCAATTCTTAAGTGACAGCTATGCCTCGGCCCGAGACTTTGTATGTGTTGAGGAAGAAGCAACACCACCGCCGACCCAACAAGATAACAAGAAGCATTTCAGGTTTGGGTGTCGCATGGACGATGACGGCAGCGATACCATTGGGAGAACAGGGAGCCCAGTTGTGGAGTTTCTCCAAAAGACTTTTCTTGTACCTACGGGAAGTACCACGCTGAGAGCCAGAAGAAACCAAACAGGAGCTGGTCCAGGAGTACCAGGAGCTGGAGAAGCGCATGTCTCGGCTGGAAGAGGAGAACAACCGGCTGAAGCGCACCGTGAAGCGTGCCATGAAGCTCAGGGGTCGTGCCATGGAGAGCTTTTGGTCCGTCTCAGTGTGCAGGAGAGAGAACTGGAGAGACTGAAATGTTTTTCTATTTAGACTGTAAGTGCCCTGTTTAAGTTTTTCCAAGCCTGGCGGACACGTTGTCGCGTCTTTCCGTTTCACAATTTTAGGGTGGGGGTGTGACATGAGGTCATGCTGAATGTGTGTGTGTGTGTGTGTGTGTGTGTGTGGGGGCTGTCTCCGCTGTTTCCTTGTGAACTATTAAAACAGTATTATGCTTTGTTTACAACTGTGTTGGCGTCCTTTGTATATGCTGCAATCCTTTTGAGCTTGTCAGAAGACAGGGACCGTAACACTGACCATACACCGAAAGTTGCCTGGGCTCGGCCTGCTTTCAATGCCACCAGGAGTCAGCTACGAAGCATGGAAGAAGTCTGTTATGGTCTTTTCAACCCCGGCCTGTGTCCAAATCAGCTTCAAGGGAGTTGAAAAGGGTTTTGTCTCCGCTGAAGATGCCCAAGCCTATGTCAACACCATGGCCAAGGGGTAAGGTTTGTACAAAATAATACACTGCATCACAAGGTGATACAGTGATACAGGTCTTACTCTGTTTTTCTGATAAAAAACCTATACTTGTATAGGTTATGCTCCTACTATGAACAAGGTCACGTCTCATTTCATTTTATTTACCTATTATGGGATCTCAAAAGACTAATTCAATGATTCTCTAAAGTAGGGGTTTGGGAACCTCCGGCCCGCGAGCCGATCCGGCCCGCCCGGCCGTGAGACAGACCGGCAGATCGCAGCGTGAATTTTGAGTTTAGTATAGCCCCTGAGGGCTGATGGCAACATCAAAATGGCCCAAAAATTGGTAAAATAAACGTGATCAAAAGAAATGTTCTGCTGAGATTTCTTTACCTGTTTCAATCTCTTCCTCTAATCCTACCTAAACATTTCTCTGACTCTTTAGACAAAAGATCAGTGCCTTCATCTGGGGTGCGAAGTCCCCAAGGATCCGCAAACCACTACAAAGATGTAAGTTCAGTTGGCGTCTCGCCCTACCAGACCTCCAATCCTATAACTGGGCAATTCATATCGATAGATAGATAGATAGATAGATAGATAGATAGATAGATAGATAGATAGATAGATACTTTATTAATCTCCAGGAGAAATTCACGTTTTCCAGCAGCTTAAACAAGGTTGAAACATAAGAGGCATGCAAGGTGAAATAAAAAATAAAAAATTAAATAAAAAAATTAAATAAAAGAATATAAACATAAAACATGAAATATTGCACTGTGTAAGTATGTATGAGTCCAAGTTCTGTTATTGTTTTATGGCCCCCCCTCGAGAGGTGTTGAAGAGCCGCATGGCGTGGGGGAGGACAGCAGTCTGTCACTGAAGCTACTCCTCTGCCTGGAGATGGCGCTGTGCAGTGGATGGTGTGGATTGTCTATGATGGATAGGAGCCTGTTCAATGCCCGTCACTCTGCCACAGATGTCAGGCTGTCCAGCTCTGTGCCAACAACAGAGCCTGACGTCACACGCAACCTCCGCGTCGGCGCGCGGAGGAATGTAAACAATCACAACAATGGTGTAGCTGAACTCCCTGGGCAGGTAATAGGGACGTAGACTCACTGCCAGGAGTTCAATGTCCCTACAGCATGTGGAGATCTTAATGTTCACATGCCCAGGATTACACCATCGTTTATTCACATACAGTGCGAGTCCCCCTCCTTTGCGCTTGCCACAGGCTCTTGTGTCTCTGTCCGCTCTGACTGTGCTGAAGTCCGGGAGCTCCATGTTAGCATCTGGGATGCTAGCTGTTAGCCACGTCTCAGTAAAGCACAATAAACTGCACTACCTGAAGGTCTTGTCGTTCTTGGTCAGCGCAGCCAGTTCGTCTATTTTTTTCGGCAGTGAGTTCACATTTCCCATGATCAACGAAGGTACCGGAGGCTTGAATCTCCACTTCTTCGCTAGCTGCATAGCTTTTAGCATAGCGCCGGCTCTGCAGCCTCGGTACGGCTTCCTCACGTCGTCTGGTAAACACGGAGCCACGCCGGTGTGGGACTTTGCTCTCAGAGCGTGTAGAAAGTTGCTCGAATAAGTGAGTCTCGGGGTAGGTGTCGGTAATCCATATCCATAGGATAGAATAATGCGTTTCTAGAGAGACCGCGAAACTTGCCTAAAGGATAAGAAAAGGAGGAAAAGTGCGAGAGATACACGGAGCTTCTAGAAAAGGCTGCCACTCGCGTCTGCGCCGGAAGTCGGGTAATTCAAACATTTATCATGCCGATAAATACGCTATTGGGTTAACTCTCCTGAGCTAGCCTGGTGCAGGCTGGAAGCCCAATCCTGCTCCTATTCCTCCTCCTCCTCCGCTGCCCTTATATTTGCCCTTATATACTCCTCTCTCCCAAACAAGATCTCTCAGTTCACCAAGAACCCTATTGTTCTTAATGCTCTAATGAATTGGTACCAATTTAGGAAACACTTTAAATTCTCAAGCTCATCCCCCTGGCTCCAGTCCGCAACTACCACCTGTTCCTTCCCTCATACTTGGACTCTTCCTTCTCAGCAAGGCACCACAAAGGCATAGGCAAAGGCAATGTTTCCTTGACCTGTACTTGGACGTCAGTTTTACCAGCTTCTCCAATCTGTCAACTCAATATAGACCAATTATTTAAGTACTTCCAAATCAGACACTTTGCCTCCAGCATTTCCAAAACTTCCCTTCCCCACCTCCTCAACTCATGTGGGATGACCTGCTCATGTTCAAGACACCACTAAGAGGGACCATCTCTGAGATCTATTGCCGCATTCTGCAGCTCGAGGACCAAAACAGGGGCCGCTGGGGGGCTGAGCTCAAGCTTTATCTAGACTTAGACTGATGGGACGAAGTCATACGCAATCTACAAAGTGTCTCGTCCTGTGGTCGCCCTGCTCTCATCCAGTTTAAGGCCGTACACAGGGTCCATTTTTCTAAATCCAGATTGGCCCAAATGTACACAGAAGTGGAGGACAAATGTAATAGATGTTTGAATCCTCACTGTAACCTAAGCCGCATGTTTTTCTCTGCCCCAGTCTGCACAACTACTGGTCTGGCTACTTCAATACATTGTCTACCATATTGGGAACACAGGTTCAACCCTCTCCTCATATTGCCATCTACGGTACCCCACCTGACTCATGCCAACTTAACACTGCACAAAAAGAAATTGTCATGTTCACCTCTCTGCTTGCTAGACGCTGCCTGCTCCTGCATTGGAAATCCCTCATCCCTCCCTCTATTTCACAATGGCTGAGGGTTATGATTTCTTTCTTTTTTTCTTAAACTCAAGAAAATCAAGTACACTATGAGGATCAAACTGATAAGTTCTATCAGAGATGGCAACCATTTCTTTCTTACTTCACAGTTCTACATGCTATGCCAGACCAATAACTGAAAACCTAACTTTGCTTCTCTTTGTTTTTTTTGTTTTTCTCTTCTCCTCTTTTCTTCACCACAGCCTATGATGTGATCTGTAGTTGTCTACATTGCTGTTTGACATCATCCTCAAAAAACTGTACCTAGGAGATCATCACAACAACATTACTGATGCCATCATTGACCCTGTGTCTTCACTACTGTGCCATGTTCGCACAACCTCCAGCGGCCGTGTCTTCCTGCTGTTTCAATTTCAATCTACTTGTACCTCATATTGCCTATTTTACTTCAGGGTCTTCGAAAAAAGTTAACCAACAACAATGATAATAATTCTCTCATTAAAACTGCTCATCCATACAGCACCATACCATATGCTGCCCTGTCATCTGTCCATTACAACTGAAACCACAATCCATTTGTGAAGAGGAGTGTTCTCCAATGTGCTGACGGCCATCCAAGGTGAGCCGTTGCCCAATCACATCGATTGTGACGCAGAACTGTCCGCGTGGCTGGCCTCAGATGATTCTTTGGTTGAAAGTGGTGGTCTGCGGGTGTCGGTGGTCTGCGGGTGTGAGGCCTTTTGGATGGACTTCCAAAATCTCTGATGCTGGATGCTGTTTATGGTGGAGAAATAAACACCCATTACTTTGGCAACAGCTCTGCACACATTCCTCCAGTCAGGATGACAAGATGCAAGCCTGGGTAGGATGTATAGATATGTATGCCCAGTTCCAATGCCCCTTTTTTTCAGCCTTCCAGTATGATCCAGAGGAGTGCAAGCATGGTGTTAGGTACTGGTTAAACTGCATGATTTCCCAACTCTGACTGGCAATTCTCTGGTCTCTGGTCTCCAATCTGGGTTTTTCCACTTGGTTTGCTACCGAGCAACCTTGCCACACCACTGGTACGTCTGAGGCAAGATGGCTATTTGACCCATAGCTGGGCAGAGGCTGGTGTGATGCCCCATGGACATGCATACCATTCCTCTAGGGTCCTGTACTGTACCAAGATCTTTTATAATTCAGCCTGGGGTTATATGATGCCCAGTAACCACGTGTTACTGTGCTGTGAGTCCTTACACCTCTGCTAGAGGTGGTAGCTGACAACAGATAATGTGTGCCCTCTGGCTATGCACGCCTACAGAAAGGGATAAACACACTTTATATATTTTTTTAAATCATGACAGTGACTCCTTCATGCATTCTGTACATTGTTTGATGTGACTCGAAGTTCACTTACTACGTACTATGTTCATTGTTAAGAGCATAAAGCACATGACCAATAGAGGTTCACTGTCAATAGTGTTTTTAGACAATGAGGGCAATAAATTGCAGAGTTATTGTTGATATTCAATGCTGTTGCCATGGCATGACAATGACTATGTCATTTTTTTATTTCATCCAATAGATAGATAGATAGATATAGGGCTAAATCTTTGCATACATGCTAGGAGATCTGGGGATTGTAGTATGAAAAAAGCTCAACAGACCTCAGCCTTGTTTGCTCAAGCTGGCTTGACAGAGTCGAAACCTGGCAATCATCATAGTAGTTGATATCACGATGCAGGTAATCATCACAGTGAGTTAATGTCGGCTTTCTTAATGCTGTGACATGCATGCTCCCATAAAAGGGACAAAGACAAGCCAATGGGAACAAGATGAAAAGGCCACGTGACGCCTATGAATTTCACAACAGAAGAGCTGTGTGTATATTGTCCTACTTGTTATGATTCTATGTTAAGTATACTCAAACATTCACATTCAAACATGACAAAAATGTCACCTTAAATTTGAAATCAGATTTGATTATACTTAATTCGCAAAATATATAATATTCAGTGCCATTACTGTATCTTGTTGATTGGATATCAATTATTATTCTCATCATAATTGCTTGTTGCAATCCCAACAGTGTGATACCACAGCAGAGCAAGTAAGAAGCCTAAATAAATACTGTCCCCTTCCCGGTGATAATCTGTAGCGTTAGTGAAGAAAATCATCTACAAAATCAAGGATCTAAATATCCTCAACCCGCCTTATACCGACAGACCCCCTGAAGATATGTCAACAGGATCCTGCAGAAACAGTGATGCTATTTTCCAAACAAGATGATTGGTCAAGAGGCACTGCATATATTACAGAAAACATGTGGTGGAGGAGAGGAGGGGTAAGCAGAGGGAGGAGAGTGAAACATAAAAAGAGCTGGATGAGAGCCTTCATGAGATAGCTGCCAGACAGTGGCTTCTTCTCTCCTCTCACTGAGGATGACGACTCTAGAAGGAACTGAACTCTGTCTTCCTCAACTGCTTAACACCTCCTGCAGGAAGCAACTACGTCCTCACTCTGAAGTCCTGCTTATTTCCATTTTTCTGTCCTTAATTTCTTTTCTCACTGCCATTCTCAACTTGCTTGTCATCATCTCCATCGCCCACTTCAAGTTAGACAGTAACTTAACTTATCACACTGGTAGACCTTTAGAATTACAGAGATGTAATGTGTAAGTGTAAAGTTGATGGAAATTATAAAATAGATACTAACAACCCTCTCTCTCTCTCTCTAGGCAGCTCCACACCCCCACCAACATCCTCCTTCTTTCCCTGGCTGTCTCAGACTTCCTTGTTGGCTTCCTCATGTACTTTCAGGTTCTCCTCATAGAGGGCTGCTGGTTTCTTGGTGACCTCATGTGTGCCGTGTATCACTATCTTGCCTGTGTCATCACCTCTTCCTCAGTTGGTAGCATGATGGTGATATCAATTGACCGATATGTTGCTATTTGTGATCCTCTGCGTTATACCACTAAAATTACTCAGAGAAGAGCTGCAATATGTTCTTTCCTTTGTTGGCTATTTCCAGTTCTCCATAACAGTCTGTTGTTGATGGATCACCTACAAATGCCAGGGAAGTATAATTCTTGTTCTGGAGAGTGTGTGGTTGCCATGAATTATATAGCAGGGATTGCTGACCTTATGTTGACCTTTATTGGTCCTGTTACTGTCATCATCATTCTTTACATGAAAATATTTGTGGTGGCTGTGTCTCAGGCTCGTGCCATGCGCACCCACATTGCAGCTGTTACAGTCAGCCTAACGGCAAGGAAATCCGAGATAAAAGCAGCTACGACTATTGGCGTTGTCATAGCAGTGTTTCTAATATGTATCTCTCCATATTTTTGTTTTGCTCTGGCCAACCAGAATGCATTAATCAATGCTTCAACTGAGGCCTTTGTGATCTGGCTTACATATTTTAACTCTTGTTTAAACCCTGTCATCTATGCTCTTTTCTACCCCTGGTTCAGAGTATCTACTAAACTCATTGTTACACTTCAGATATTGCAGCCTAAGTCATGTCAGGCCAAAATACTGTAGCCTCAGTCCTGTCAGGTAATAAGTAATAAAAACCTCCATATTTTAAGAGAAATGTATTTAATAATTGTTGAGTCAGTCTAGATACTTTAATGAGCCTTAAACTATGTAGTTTTGACATTTGACATTGTTAACGAGGCTGTGCAATGACTGAACCAAGGCTGTTAATTCTGAAGTGATAAAACTTATCTACCTTTGTTGAACCCACTTATTGGAAGTCGCTTTGGATGAAAGCGTCTGCTTAATGTAATGTAATAAAATACTTGGCCAAAGAATTAAACATTTAAATACCTGGGTAAAGTGAAAACAAGTTGGCATTGTGTGGTGATAGGCTTAGAAATTAAATAAATTATTGTCATAAGTAATATGCTTTTTTTGGTCTCGTATTTTCTTACTTCTATTCTAAATAAATTGAATCTGTAATATAGAGCCAAACTGATGGAGAGATGGAGCGGGGACTCCCTACTATATATATTGTATAAAATTGTGTTTTATATTAAACTGGGCCTAGTGCCTTGTATAAACAAAGATTTTCTCATCAATGTCTGTTGACCTTGGAGGGATTTGAGACAAGTTTGGTAGTATTCAACAGGTTTGTCTTTTAAGTGGCTGTGGTAATAGATGAAAGATAACATCTTCTGCCTCCACTCATCAATTCACTACAATATGTTAGATTCATGTTATTGTGTATTTAAAGCAGTGGTTTCCAACCTTTTTGCCTCTGAGAGCTACTACAGAGCTACTACAAAATAAAAGTGCCCGAGAGCTCCTCATGTTTTACATTATTAGTAACATTTATCCACATGGCTGATTCTCCACCCAAAACAGCTGAATAAGCGTCTTCTGTGCGAACATTTACAAAATTTTCGATATCCAACACTCACATCTTATATCAAAATGCACTTCAATTCAGCAACATGAGCTTCTTTTTTTCTGTATACATTTTCAGTGTCAAACTCACAAAAATGAATTCACATCATATTAATCTCAAAGAAAACAAATCAATGTTATTACTGATTTTACTAATACTATACCTTTCATATTTAACATTTGTCTGTCCACATATCACTGTCACAATTTCTCTTCACATTCCCTGTAATAAAGGGAATTCCCTGTAGTTCCCATAACATCTGTACTTTACATGCATTCAGTCTGTTCTGATGTTTATGAGATGACAGTGAGTGTGGAACTGTTTTCATGAGGAATTAAAATAGTTTTGCAATGTTCTTGCAGTGAAGCACGTTCTCTGGCGTACAGTTTTGAAATGTTTTCCTGTTTGGAAGAACATACACTGGATTGAGTGGACATGACGGCTTAATTCTGCAAATTCTACATTCTGCCTTTATGTTGTCACAATTGGTAAAATGCATCCAAATGCTGCTTTTTTTCCAGCTCTCACCCATCTCTGCTTCACTCTGTCCTGCTCTGTACCTGTAGTAGACCGTCAGCACGTCCCGCCCCTCCCTGCTTGATGTTATGATCGTTGTCTGTTTTCATGTGAATTGCTCGAACGGCACAACATCAATTCAAACGTTCAGTCTTCCCCGTGTTCATGGCACAGAGAAGACCATCGATCATTCTGTCTTGTTTTAAGTTGCAGAAAAAATAAAAACGGTTCTTTGAGCCGGTGCGCTCACTAACGACACATGACACCCTGCTGGCAGTCGGAAAGGCCTGTGAAAAGTTGCTGTGGACTTTGGTGAAGTGGCGCTCCACAGACGCGCAAACGAGACATGCACACACTTGTCATTCATGTTCGTAATTCCTCAAGAAAACAGTACGTTTGTTGCCTATTATCGGGGCTATTTTCCACGGCCAAACTCAAATCCAGCTTGCGCTTGCTTGCCGAATGTTACGGTGTCACGTAACCAAACATGACAGCAGTGTCATTTGTTGGACTGACAGCTGATTGGCTTATAATCCTTTTGTGACAAAAGGGGGTGGGATGTCTGAATTTGGATGAATAGAAATTCAAACAGCTTTACCAAGAGGCGTGTTGTCAAATGTACGTATTCTTTGAATACTTTTGCGAGCTACTCAGAAACGGCCGGTGAGCTACTGTTGGAGACCACTGATTTAAAGACATTTCAAATTGTGGGAGAAAAAATTGTCTACCACAAATTTCGCGACCCCTTGCAGTACCTCCACGGACGCCCTGTTGAAGACCCCTGATATAAAGAGTTAGTTAAGTTAAGAGTAAGGAGTGCATGCATATTACATTAACTACTATTACTATCAAATATATCTCAGTATTTCGGTCAAAGAGAAATGGATTTTAAAAAAAAGGATATCATCAGGATATCATCAGGCTCGTTTAGTAGAAATAACATTACCACTTGGACTAGGAACTATATGCGGTATAAACAAGTCTGTACATCAGACAGTA
Organism: Genypterus blacodes; assembly: GCF_046128005.1. NCBI lineage: Eukaryota > Metazoa > Chordata > Actinopteri > Ophidiiformes > Ophidiidae > Genypterus > Genypterus blacodes. Next base: position 3,238,632 of record NW_027466822.1, read on the forward strand.
TAGGTACCAGTTATGAACAACACCTCTCAACCCCTCCATGATACTGTGGGAGCTCTAACCAGCTCCTTCAGTGGCAGACTGCTGCAGCCAGCGAGTAGGACTGAACACTACCGCGGGTCATTTATGCCAACCGCAATAAGACTTTATAACGGGTCATAACTGTGTGCATGTGTTGAATATATATATTTAATTTTTCGACAGTGCAATGTGTATGTATAATATAGTATATAATAATAACAATATCAATATAATTCAGTCTTTTTAATCTATCTATCTATCCATCCATCCATCCATCCATCTATCGCACTTCACAACATTATAATGTGTAAAACTTATAAAGACTCATGAATAAAGAACATAATCTACCCATGTAATAACATGTGCTCAAAACATGACATAAGTAGCAAGCAGAAAACATGACATAGGTTAGTAAGGTTGTCTTTGATGGCAGCTTGGTCAGGGAGCAGGTTAAACATTCACACACACCTCTCACCTATCACAGCATTACTTAGCAGCACCTGGCTGCCAGTGATTTATATTAGAACTTACTATGTCCCAAAGCAGTATGATTTAACGTAATACTGTCTGAACTGAAAACTCGTAAATAAATCCATTAAAGTAAATGACAGCAGTGATAATACCACAAGTCACTTAAGCAGCTGGGCTACATATCCATGCACTAAAGTTGTAGTTCATTTTGACGGTCGTAGTCTCTTGTGTAGCCTCGCCAGGTCCTGTTAACAATACATTTACCATAAGGTAATATACAACAATTTGCCAGTGGAGCGCATTCCATTAGCTGGATGACCTCACTGTCAGGATCTGTTCGTGATTACTCAGTTTTGGTATTTGTTTCTCCTCTCACTTGTTTCCCTGTTGTTCCTGGCTGGGCGTGGCTACCTGGTTCCTTTTCCCGCCATCTCATTACACACATCTGATGCCCATCAACCAGCCAGTACTCATCAGCTGCAGTATTTAAGCTCCAGGTCATCCAACCAGTCTTGAAACGTTGATTCATCAATTTGATGCAGTTTCCATTGTATTGCATCAAGGGGCTGGACATACTTCAAAGACCGATTCGAATTCAGTGAGGGACAATCATATATTTTTGGTAAGAAAATATGCATTCTGTCTAAGTCAAGAATGCCTACAATGTACTGTACTTATATCAATTACTGACGGAGAAAATTTAAAGAGCACATGACAATATTAATAGATCAATCTAGATATCCACAAGGAAAATTATTATCTTTTTTTTTAATATGCACATGTATGTTTCCTCTGCAGCATTTAATGACAAGTCTTTTACAGGCAACATTTTTTAATATTTGGATTACTGTTACAATTGCTGTGTCTGATAAAGGTTACAGGAGAGACGACTTTGCATTACCAAACACTGAACAGCCTGAATTGCATACTGGTGTTGCAATAAAAATGTACAGCTTTCTGAGCTTTTGTAATGTACAGTTGAAGTAAACTAGGAATATATCTGAAACTTGTGTCTCTCAGAACTACCAGAAGGTTATCATAGGTTGTCTCTGATAATACTTTAGAGGCGGCAGTAGCTCAGTCCATAGGGATTCAGCTCGGTTCCGTATAGACCAAGAAAGTGGACTGGCAGCTGGAGAGTTGCCAGTTTGCCTCCAGGGCACTGCCCAGGTGCCCTTGAGCAAGGCACCAAACCCCTAACACTGCTCCACGGGCGCTGTATAATTGCTGCCCTGCACCCCCTCTGTAATGCATGTGTTTGTGTGTGTGTGTGTGTGTGATACGAGGGGGTGCAAGACAATTGCATGTGAATTGCTGTGAATTGCATGCAAAATGACAATTAATAAAGTATCATAAATCTTAGTTTGCCTTACATTTATCATTACAGGTACATGTAAAGGATCTTCAACTCTAAATTGAGCCCTATGTGACAAAAGTCAACCAGACTATCATTTGTGTAAAGTATACCAACAAAATGTCACTGTGGTACTCGCAGCAGACCTACAGTATGCCTGATCTACCAGACCATGTTTGGAAAATACTTCCAGTGTACCTCACACCAACAGTAGGCTCTAATCTCATTCAAGGCATACCTATTACAATGCAGGTCCTCCTCTTTTTTGGTACTTTTCTCAAGGTAATACATCCACCACTGGACACAGGACACAGGAGGAGAGAAACATAACTAATTTTGAATTAGTTTGTATAATTCTTATATTAAGACGACATAGGCTAAGATACATATTCAAAACAAAACTGGAACTGCCAGCTGGAGTTAATATGGTCGAGCGCTGGGCTTTTCTCTCTATTTACATATCTTACCAGCTCTGCTACTTTTCTAATGTTCTTGGATTAGTAACTATATGCGAGAAGCAAAATCTTCCAACACTCTCTGACCTGAGACATACTGTCGGACAGACGGACGGACACACAAAGTGAGACCAACATAAACAAATGTGTAATGTCTTCATCTCTAAAGGACAGACCTCGACAAGAATATGTGAAATGAGAGAGCACAGAAAACTCTGGGGAAGAAGTAAAGTTAGTGCAATGCATTAGTAGTACGTGGAAAGTGTCTGATATGGAAGTACTTACATAATTGGTAAGCAGATAGTATATATTGAGTTGACAGATTGGAGAAGCTGTTAAAACTGCCGTCCGAGTACAGGTCAAGGAAACATTGTATGGCTTTGAGGTGTCATGCTGAGAAGGAAGAGTCCAAGAATGAGGGACGGACTGGACCCAGGGGGATGTCTATCTTTAAGCCTACTCTTAAACATAGTGATTCAGTCAGTGATTCAGCCAGATTCAGTCTGCCCCCTGGACTAAATCTGGAAGATAGTTCCACAAGAGAGGAGCCTGATAAGTGAAGGCCTTTCCTGCCATTCTGCCAACCAACCTAGTTTCCGACTGTTGAACTGTTGAGAAAAGTTGCAATCTGCAAATCTCTGCATGTTTTTTTACGTTATTTGGATAAAAGACTGTGTATTTTGGTTCATATTTTCCAGTTTCCCTATTTATTTACTGTAATTGTCAAGTTAGCGATTGTTATTTGTGTAACTTCAGAAAAAACTGTTATCGACAAAGGTTTATTTGCCAGCCATACTGCTTCAAAAGAAAAAGCAAAGGTCCTTTACTTGGATGCTGTGTATTTTCTGCTAATGGTATTTTCTCATTTAGAAATTTCAACCACAGACAGATTAGCAACACAATTGTTTCCTGTTATAGTTATCTGAAATAGTTATCACTGGCAAAGAGGTAAAAGTGTGAAGTTTATCACTGATAAATGAGTATTGCAGACAGACACTCCTTCATAATATTGTCTGTCATTCAATTATGAAAAACATGCAAGACCTTCAACTATTTCCACAATATGCTGCTTTTCCATAACTTTTAATAGTTTGCAAACATCCTTTTTTTAAATTTGCTACTTTTTGTCACCCAACTACTGTACTTCCGCGTTGTGTTCTTTCCTTCCTCTACGCCTCCTGCCTGGCAGTTCCCACTTTAGCATCCTTTTCCCAATAAATTCACTATCCCTCCATCTCAGTCTGGACATGTACAGTCAGTTATCTCCAAAACATCTAACATGTGCCTTCCCTAGAATGAAAGATATTCTATAAAAAAGAGCTGGAGTTAAAGATGAGATTATATGGGAGCAAAGGGGCCCGGATCCAGTGCTGCCACTGTGTTGAAACAGAAGAAATAAACAACAAACAGGGACGGTACACCTTTCCTTTCATTCTTGCTGATACTCTTTTGTCACACATCACTCCTGACACTTTTTCTCCACCCGTTCCAACCTGCTTGCACACGTTTCTTCACCTCTCTGCAGTCTCTGCTGCTCTGGACTGTTGACCCTAAGTACTTAAAATCCTCCACCTTCTTTATCTTATCTCACTGTTCCACTTGTGTCCCTCTCATTCACACACATGTACTCTGTCTTACTGCAGCTAACCTTCATCCCTCTTCTTTCCAGTGCATACCTCCACCTCTCCAGAGTTTCCTCCACCTGCTCCCTGCTCTCACTACAGATCACAATGTCATCTGCAAACAGCATGGTCCATGGAGATTCCTGTCTGACTTCATTTGTCAATCTGTCCATCACCATAGCAAACAAGAAGGGGCTCATACGGCTGATCCTTGATGCAGTCCCACCTCCACGTTAACTCCTCTGTCGCACCTACGGCACACCTCACCACCGTCTTGCAGCTCTCATACATGTCCTGCACCACTCTAACATACTTCTCTACCACTCCAGACACACCACTTCCTCATACAGTACCACAGTTCCTCTCTTGGTACTCTGTCATAAGCTCTTTCGCTCTACAAAGACACAAGGAAGCTCCCTCTGTCTTTCTCGGTACTTTTCCATCAACATCCTCAAAGCGAATACTGCATCTGTGGTGCTCTTTCTTGGCATGAAGCCATTTGCTGCTCACAAATGCTCACCTCTGTGTGTAGCCTAGTTTCTATTACTCTTTCCCACAGCTTCATTGTATGACACATCAACTTTATTCCCCTGTAGTTGCCACAACTCTGCACATCTCCCTTGTTCTTAAAGATCGGCACCATCACACTTCGCCTCCATTCCTCAGGTATATTCTCGCTCTCTAAGATCTTGTTGAACAACGGGGTCAAAAACTGTAGTGCCACCTCTCCCAGGCACTTCCATACCTCCACAAGTATATCATCAGGACCGACTGCCTTTCCACTCTTCATCCTCTTCAATGCCCTCCTAACTTCACCTTTATTAATCTTTGGTACTTTGTGGTCCACAACGGTCACCTCTTCTACTCTTTGTTCTCTCTCATTTTACTCATTCATCAATCCATCTTCCTATCACACTTCTGGCTCCTGTCAATGCATATCCCTCTTTATCCTTCACCACCCTAACCTTCTGCACATCCTTCCCGTCTCTGTCTCTCTGCTTTGCCAATCTGTACAGATCAGTCTCTCCGTACCGTCCAACCTAGCATACAGATCATCGTACACCCTTTGTTTGGCCTTTGCCACCTCTACCTTCACTTTACGCTGCATTTCCCTGTACTCCTATCTACTCTTCTCCGTCCCCTCAGTGTCCCACTTCTTCTTAGCTAACCTCTTTCTCTGTATACACTCCTGTATTTCTTCATTCCACCACCAAGTCTCCTTGTCTACCTTCCTCCCAGATGACACACCAAGTACTCTCCTGCCCATCTCCCTGATCACATTCGCTGTAGTTGTCCAGTCATCTGGAAGCACCTCCTGGCCACCCAGAGCCTGTCTCAGCCCCTCCCTGAAAGCCACACAACACTCTTCCTTTTCAGCTTTCACCCCTTCGTCCTCTGCTCTGCCTTTGTCCTCTTCATCTCCTTCACCACAAGGGACATCCTACACACCATCATCCTATGCTGTCTGGCTACACTCTCCCCTACTACTACTTTGCAGTCACTAATCCCCTTCAGATTACATCGTCTACACAAAATGAAGACAACCTGTGTGCTCCTGCCTCCACTCTTATAGGTGACCCTATGTTCCTGCCTCTTCTGGAAGAAAGTATTCACTGCAGCCATTTCCCTCCTTTTGCAAAGTCTACCACCATCTGTCCCTCTGCATTCCTGTCCTGGATACCAAACCTGCCCATCACTTCCTCATCACCTCTGTTGCAGAGATGCAACTGGCACAGATGGTAATTGGACAACCAGACTTGTTCCCCATTCCAGACTACATGCAGGATACAGATGCTGACTCAACGGAGTCAATGGAGACGGTCAGACGTCTGTCTGAACACGAGTTGTGAGCTCTGAACTTTGGAGGACACAGAGGACAGTTTTATTTTTATTATTTGTACTATTCAGTCGTTTACGCATCTGAAGGTTAAAAGCTCCAGAGTGCCCATATGGACGTACATGTGTTACATGCTCTGTACGATGGTGGGGTGATGCATAATGAAAGTTTATTATTTTGTTTTCCTATTAGATTGATAATTGCCATGTATGAGGACATCTATATCACCATATATGAACTTTGTACTTCCTGCATCAGTATCGGGTTGATATACGTATACTCTGTATCAGCATATTAACATGCATTTGTTACTTATAGTGTTTGCACTGTATGGGTAAGTGAAGGAACTACAATATTCCTATAGGATGAAGTCTTGAGTGTGTAAGTTTATGCAAATCTCATTTTGAAAAATGCTGACTTGACAAGATCTGCCAGGCTTACATTCCATTTATAACCTATTTTTATGTATGTAACCTATTTTTATGTATGTATTGTTATGGAACCACTACCAGCGCAAAAGCGTGATCGCCAATGATTAAGTTGAGAGGCAAGGGGGTCGTGAGGGAATTTTTCTAGCATATTGATGCTAGTTTTTGCCCGTCACTGGTTGTTTGGTTCCAGCTAAAATATGTATATCATCATGTTGGCGATATTGTATTTGCCGAAGGGGGGATTATGTGGAAGAAAATGTACTATATTCAGGACAATAGTATGCAAGTTAACCGTGTGTTCTTGCCAATCATTTAATATTATGTAACTGTTCAATATTAGAAAGGAAGTACACAAGTTGTTTTTAACCTTGAGTGTTTTACCAGAATCGTTCATCCATTATCAGCGAGGAAGCAACATTATGTCTTGCCAGGTCACCGTGACATGGTTACTAAGGTAGCCAGGGCCAACAATAGAACAATGGAAAGGCCCCCTTGATATAAACTGATGTTGGCTCTATGAGGAGCCAGTGCCTATATTCACTATGACGTGTAAGGAAGCACTCATGTGTGAATGATTAAACGAAGATACGCAGCTTCAACTGTCTACACAAATTGATATATAGAATTATACTTTAAGGACCGGCACAATGAAGGCACTGGCTCGTGCCCCCCTTTAGGCTGCATTACCAGTATTAACAAAGGTATACAACACTTGCTTGATTTGTATTTAGATGCTATTTTTAACAGCTTTACCGATCTGTCATCACTACATGGATTGCCTGGAAACCACTTTTGTTAAAGTAGTAGTATTTTCAAATCAGACAGTTTGTTGTCTTGCACTAATTCAGTTTAAAGTTATACAGAGGGACAACTTCTGCAAAGTCAGACTATCTGAAATTTACCCTGAGGTAAAGGATGAATGTAATTGATTGAACTCACGTTCACATCTGAGCCATATGTTTTTCTTCTGCTCAAGTTCACACAATTATTGGTCATATTTAGATATAATGTCTACCATAATGGGAATATATTTACAAGCTGGCCCATTTATTGCCATGTTTTGGATCCCAGACGACTCACTAATATATCAATAACCAATTTCGCATCTTTATAAGCCAGATGTTGTCAACTCCTACAGTGGAAATCCCTCCCTCTGTTTCACATTGGTTTAAAGACACTGTGCTCTTTCTTTAACTTGAGAAAATAAATACACAATGAGGACACACTGATCGCACCCTTTCATAACATACTTTACAAATCTGCAGGGTGTGCCAGACTAAGGGCTGGTATATTTAATGCAGAATATTGTGTATATTGTTTTCATATGTGTAACTTTACTCTTCGTTCTTATTGGACCAGGATGGGGTGTGTGAATGATCGGGTGCTTGTTGTGTACATGTCACCTTTTGTTGCTATCATTGTTTCCCTTCCCTCTCCGTGGTTGGGGAGAAGAAGATTCACTTTATGTTTAACTGCATGTACAGTTTAATGTCACCTGACACTGTCCTCATTAATATACTATTGAATGGAAAAGAAGCTCAACAGACCTCAGCCTTGCTTGCTTAAACTGGCTTGACAAAACCGAAACTGCGCAATCAGGCTTAGTCGGTATCACAATGCTGCTTATCAACACATTTTTTTAATGCAGCCTTGTTAGTTAGTTAGTAGTTAGAGGAGCTTGAGTGCTGGTATTGTCCTATTTTATTTATATATTATTATTCTATGTAAAGTGTTCTGAGCCATTCGTGTCAAATGCACTTTGAATATAGCTGGATTTGATTTGGCTTCATCTGCATACATGTTGTACATGTTGCATATGTTCATTACTGTATCTTGTTGATTTGATATCACCTGGGATCAATACCTTAGACTTAGCATTATGGCATCATTATTGTTTTAGTTGCAATACCGACAGCATGAAATATACAGCAAAGCACATAATAAAGCTCACATTAACACTGTCTTTATGTATTTACAGTATGGTTAAAATATTCTTCAACAAAGCTGCCTTACCCCTTCATCGTTCCTCACAGTACAGGCCCCTGAACTGGCAAAGGTATTATTATAATTAGTAGTAGTCGTACTAGTGTTATTATTATTATTATTATTATTATTATTATTATTATTATTATTATTATTATTGTTATTGTTATTGTTATTATTATTATTACTACTACTACTACTACGAATAAGAATAAGAATAAGAGGCGACGTTGCGCTTTATAAGGCAAAAGAGGCGGTCCTGTGTGACGTAATGGGGTCAGAGGTAATTTTGCACGTCAGCGTGCTAGTTTGGCGCCAGTAATCTCGCGACGCAACCCTCCAGTTGTGCCTGTATATGCATATATATATGGCGTTTGGATTCCAACCGTTTTGAAAGTGGACAGTGAATGTGCTGCTTTTCGTGGTGTTGCTGCGTCGCATTTGTTCCTTGTACGTCGCCCAAAACATCGAGGTGAGAAGTTGGCGATTGACGCTTTTGTTTGTTTGTCAATCACGCAAGTGTTTGTGCGATAGGTCAGTTTATGTGACGAGTATAGCGAGTTAAATGCAACCCCTGCTTAGCAAATATCAAGTTGTGTCCGTAGGAACTGGGTATACAGTTTGCTGGTCGTAGTTTGTGAGAGCTTTTAGATTAGCAGGCTTCCCAGCATGGTCTCTGGTAGGGCTCTGAGCATATAGCGGTTTTCCTCCCGTATAGTCATTCCGTGTTTACAGGTTTGAAACCTATGGGCTTCTTTTGGCTCCTTTAGAACTGTTGTTACTCTGCAATGCTAGTTAACCTTAATACATATTGCCGCTCAGATATGCCCATACATCCACTTCCTATATGTTCGTAATCCCCTACACTGACATTTACAGACGCATATCTGTCACTAATTTGAGGTCAAATGCTACCTGGATTTACAGCTATAGTCTAGACATTCTGCATTAAGTTATAAAGATGTTAGTGTTGACTTGTGCACAAAGCTGCATTGGTCACTACCTCTTCTCTGTGCTGCAGTTTCAATTTATTTCACCCTTTGATAACTCTGGTCCTCATTCTGTGTAATTTCTCAAGGTTTGGAATAGGTGAGAAGAATGGTGGAGACGACAGGGACTTTGAGCAGCTCTGGGTTCCTCTCTTTGTTGGAGACGTTGGAGGACAGTGCATCCGGACAGTCTGAGCAGACAGATGCCTGCCTCACAATTGCCAAGTAGGTACCCTGATTGTTTCTCTCCAGAACGATCTGGATGCGTCTTCTGCAGCCGTCTAGCTTGCTCTTGGAATTTAAAGGAAATGACTGTTTTCCTCTGCCTTTGCAGTCGCCTCAGTGGAGAGGAGGGCCGCCAGTTTCTCCCTGAAGTTCAGATGCACTTTTCTCGTCTGGGTCAAACCCTCTTGGTGAGTGTTGTAAACCTCAGAAATACATACAGACTTAAAGGTCCATTTACATCTTTCATTTCTAATTGTTCATTCTAGACCCACATCCCCAGTCCAAATGCAGAGCTAAGCCAAGCTGCCCTCCAAGCCTTGGGGTTTTGTGTGTACCACTCCCAGGTGGTCTCTAAAGTCCCAGGTACACGTTTTTCATATTATTTGAATACATGTTACTGCGATTACATTTCATCAACTTGATCCTACTCTGCCTTTTAATTAATAAAACAATGCTGATCTTCCTGCCTTCCCCCCAGAGGATATTGTGTTCAACATACTATCAACACTTTGCTCCGTGGTGGTGAATGCGACCGACAAGAACACAAGTACCCGAGCGTTATGGGTCATCTCCAAGCAGAACTTCCCTACCAATGTGGTTGGCAAAAAAGTGAGCATCTGTACATGTCAATGGAAGCCTACATTTGGGACAGTATGAATAATAAGGGGTTGAGGTCAAATGGTCAGAGATCACAGGTTTTGAACTTTTCATACATGGCGCTGTGGCTCTTATCCCTCCCAGGCGTCTTCTATTTTGACTGCTCTGGAGAGTGTGTGGAGCAGAAAGGACATCCAGTCTGTTGTAATGGAACACGAGGCTTTGAATGTTATCATAAGGTAAATAACTGCTATTATACTGTATTTGTGAGTGAATATTGTCATTCAGTCTCTCTTCTTTCAACTTTCTAACATTTAATTTTGATTTCATAAAACAGAAGGACCACAATGATTTTTTTATTTGGTTTTGTTACTTTTAACAAAAAATAATAATTTTGTCTCTAGTATCTACTTCTTCATGTTCACGTATTTTATTAATGATTGTGATTATTGTTGTTATTTTAGGATGTTGGAGCAAGTACCAACCCAGATGGGGCATGGGGTGGTACGGTGGGCCAGGCTTGTTATCCCTCTGGTGGTCCACTCTGCCTCCAAGGTCCGTTTGCGGGCAGCAGCAGCCGTGGAGATGGGCTTGCCGCTCCTCCTTGAAAAACAACCGGAGGTGGCCGCTGTCATTGAACCAATAATGTCTTCAGTGAGTACCTTGTGTTGGTGTGCATTGCGTGTGTCTGTTTGCAAACTGTCCTTGAATTGATTTGTTCAGACCGTAACAGTTACCGCTTGTCCAAGATTTGTAAACACGTCACGCTTACAAACTGTTTTGGGATTGGTCACAATTGTCCAGTAACTTGACCCCTTATCCTAGAAAAAGATGTGTTCTTTGCCCCCACAAAAAACCCTCAACTTTTTCTGATTTCAATTTTGATGCGATATTATTTGAGAAATGCTGCATCAAGGAGACCAATCGCGTCTTTCACATTATAAGGTTCTATCTGCCCCAGGCGTATTTAGAGATAAGGGCTTAAATGTTTTGCCACTCTTACATTTTTGACTTTTCAAATTATTAGATCCCAACATTTCAAATAACAAGATCATAAACGTCCTTGCAGTACAGCCAGTGAGTTGTGTCCGTTTCATTGAGTTGGTTGCATTCTCACTTCAAACAAATCACTCTGTGGAGCAATTGCCAGTGTGACGTCCAATTACAATTCAGCGTATTCCCCAAGCTCGATACTTCCCTACTGAAGAATTCTTTATTTTTCATTGTCTTCAAACAACTGTTTGGAAAAAGGAAGTGGATAGTGTAAACTAGATTCTGAGATTCTGTTGACTTTGTCTTTGTCTTTACAGAAACTCATTCCAGAACTGCAAAAGCTATTCATGTCAAAGAATGAAACAAATGTCCTGAAGCTCTGGCCCTTATTTGTTAAACTTCTAGGGAAGGTAAGTTGAACTTAATCTACCGAATCTTCATATTCTGGCTTGTTGTATGTATTAATGCATAAAGAGCAGGACAGATTGTGTCAAGCATAGTCCCTGGTTTATGCATCAGCTGTCAGTCCAACAAATGACGCTGCTGTCATGTTTGGTTACGTGACACCGTAACATTTGGCGATGTTGGCAGGCTAGATGAAATCGGAAAGTAGTCCCGATAAAAGGCAAAAAAATATACTATTGTCATTCGGGATTTTAAAAAATTTAAGAATGTGAATGACAAGTGTGTGCCTGTCCCATTTGCGGTGCGAACGCATCTCTGGAGCGCCACTTCACCAAAGTCCACAGCAACTTTTCATTGGACTTTCCAGCTGCTAGCAGGGCGCAATGTGTTGTTAGTAAACAAACTGCCGCCTTTAGGTGAACGAAGGGAGCCGGTTCACGTCGGAGAGCCGTTTCTATTTTTTCTGGTAACTAAATACAGAATAATAGGATGGTCTTCTCTGTGCCATGAATACGGAGAAGACTGGACATTTGAACTGATGTTGTGCTGTTCGACCAATTCACGTGAAATCAGACAAGGATCATAACATCAAGCAGGGAGGGGCGGGGCGTGCTGATGGTCTACTACATGCTTTACACCATGGTAGTGTGTGAAGCGATATATCAACAGCCTATTCATCAGTATATTCCTATTTAGTGCTACTGATGCAGCTTCAGTCACTTCATGCACTTCAAGCACAAAAACATTCTGAAAAAGAAAATCAATGATTCTGAGCCAAAAGAAGGAAAGGCTCTTAATGATGACGTAGCAAGTAATACAACCTCAATTTATCTGCGTGGTGGCAGTCTATCAGTAAAGTTTAGAGTTTAATCCAGGACATCATGAAGTCATGTAAGATCTGCTTGTGGCGTTCACATTGTGCTTCGACTAAATGAATATTACATTCTTGAGATCGATGGGATGAATGTTCAGTCAGTTTACAGTGACAATGCTATGCTGACACCATTAAAAATTGTATAAGAACCTGGTGACCGGTTCATGTTACATAGTTACTAGATACAGCTATCAAATGGTCACAAAACATTCACAGCAAAGTCGCATGCCTTCTGTCAGAGGAGAAATGTGATTTTTCTTTTGCCATGACAATAGCCATGACATCTGAAAGCTGTGGAAGGAAATGACTATCACTAATTGCAAACAAGTACAATAATAAAACATGTACTGACTCATGGAATTGCCTATCCGGCCCGCAGCGCAAATATCAAACCGCGCACCAATGATCACAAATGACATCTAAGTTTTCTACTGTCATTGTTCCCAGCTGTTCAAATTGGCCAAAAATAACAGATGCATTAAGTGTGAACATATCGTAACAACCTCTGTACTTTCAACACAGCTACTCCACAAAGGAGGCCCCTTCATCAACTCCCTGCTGCATCTGGAGGAGCTTGGTTTCCGTAGCTCCTCTCCTACCATCAAGAAGATTGCTTTCATTGCCTGGAAGAGCCTCATAGACAACTTTGCTGTTAAACCAGGTGCATTACTAACTGACTGATCCCTGGCTCTGACATTGATATTGTATTTCAACTAGACCTATTTGTGGTTAGCTTGGCTGCCTTTTAATTTATTTATCTGTATCTCTTTGAAGAAATCCTGTGCAATGGCAAGCGACTGAAGTTACTGATGCAGCCTCTCACATCCATCCATGTACGGACAGAGGCCCTGCTGCTCACCAAAGTGGAGGTCTGGTGGTACCTCGCTGTTCGCCTGGGACCCAACCTAGCATCCAATTTTGAACAGGTCAGACAGAAGTACCTGTCAACTACATTTTTGATCTTTATTGCGTTTGTGGATTCCAAGTGAAGACAGGAGACTCTTTACTTAGCTTTAAAGCAGATTTATTGCTGACGGAACAAAGTATATTTTCACTCAGCTGAGGGCTCTCAATGAGCGCGGAGTTACCGCCAGTCAGTCCTGAGCCCCTTGGCAACGCAGAAACCCGCCTCTTCTTCTCTAGTGTTTTTCCACAGGGCTCTCCATTTTCTTCCCTGGCCGTCATCTCCTGTTATTCTGTATTCTGACGGTGGTAAACTTGCTGCATTTATCTTGCTACATTTAGCTGCGTATGCACAGCTATGGTCTGCTCAATGACTCTTTTGTTCTGACTATTCTCTGCTCCGTTGCCTAGCTGCAGTCACGCCTGCGTGAACCCTCTTTTAAGCATTTCACACACACATACAGTTGTTGCTCCCCGGGAGGGCCCTGCTACTGGTAGCTTTTGCATCCACACATACATGTACGTTTATATATATATATCCCACATCTGCTGCAGCCAGTCTTCATGACCTCAGCTCCATTTCATGCAGCTCTCAATTGTGACATAGATCCAGTTTCATTGGCTTAAGTTGATCATATGAAGTTTGACTCATATTCATATTCAATCTTGTATGTATACAGAGTATTGTTTATTACAAGACATGTTAAGTTTTCATCACACATGTAGTTGTAGTTGGGCACTGTTCCAAAACTGCTGTTTTTTACTCGGTTGTACAGAAGGAAAGATTTCTAATTTTAGTGAACAATTTTTTTTCTTTTCAGGTCTCTCTGCCTTTGCTCCAGTGCACATTTGGGTCAGACATCTCAGCTCTTCCAGCTACACCTTCTAGAGGGGCAACTCAAAGTGGTGCAGTCTACTTAACTTTTTGTACATTGACGGATGATATCACCAAAACAAATGTTTTACTAAGCTCATCCTATCACTATACCTAACACTGCCCGTTTGCACTACCACAATTTGCTATGGCTATGTATATTGTATGGACCTGCCACCCCTGTGTAGTATGCAGTGGAGGAAATAATTATTTGATCCCATGCAGATTTTCTAAGTTTGCCCACTAACAAAGAAATGAACGGTCTTTAATTTTAATGGTAGGTTAATGTAACAGTGAGAGACAGAATATCCAAAAAAACCACATATAAAAGTTATACATTGATTTGCATTTGAGTGAGGGAAATAAGTAATTGATCCCCTACCAACCAGCAAGAATTCTGGCTCTCACAGACGGGTTAGATTAGTCCTCTCGCTTTAAGAAAGTACTCAACTTGTTACCTGTATAAAGACACCTGTCCACAGAATCAATCAATCAGATTTTAACCTCTACACCAAGGGTAAGACCTAAGAGCTGTCTAAGGATGTCAGGGACAAAATTGTAGACCTGCACAAGGCTGGAATGGGCTACAAGACCGGAATATACAAGACCATCGGCAAAGCAGCTTGGTGAGGAGACAACTGTTGGTGCGATTATTTGAAAATGGAAGAAACACAAAATTATCATCAATCACCCTCGGTCTGGGGCTACACGCAAGATCTCGCCTCGTGGGGTATCGATGATCATGAAAACGGTGAGGGATCAGCCCAGAACTACACTACAGGAACTTGTTCCTGATCTCAAGGCAGCTGCGACCGCAGTCTGTAGGAAAACCATTGGTAATACACTGCGCCGTAATGGATGAAAATCCTGCAGCGTCCGCAAGGTCCTCCCGCTCAAGAAGGCACATGTACAGGCCCGTCTGAAGTTTGCCAATGAACACCTGAATGATTCAGAAGAGGCTTGGGAGAAGGTGATGTGGTCAGATTGGACCAAAATCAAGCTTTTTGGCATCAACCCGACTTGCTGTGTTTGGAGGAAGAGAAATGCTGACTAAAACCCCAAGAACACTATCCCCACCATCAAGCATGGAGGTGGAAACGTTGTGCTTTGGGGGTGTTTCTCTACTAAGGGGACAGGACGACTTCACCACATCGAGGGGAAGGATGGATGGGGATGTACCTTGATATCTTGGGCGACAACCTCAGCCAGGACACTGAAAATGGGTCGTGGATGGGTCTTCCAGCACGACAATGACGAAACATACGGCCAAGGCAACAAAGGAGTGGCTAAAGAAGAAGCGCATTATGGTCATGGAGTGGCCTTGCCAGCCTCCCGACCTTCATCCCATAGAAAATCTGTGGAGGGAGCTGAAGCTTCGAGTTGCCAAGCGATAGCCTCAAAACCTTAAGGATTTGGAGAGGATCTACAAAGAGGAGTGGACCAAAATCCCTCCTGAGATGTTCGCAAACCTGGTAACCAACTACAAGAAACGTCTGACCTCTGTGCTTGCCAACAAGGGTTTCTCAACCAAGTACTAAGTCATGTTTTGGTAGGGGATCAAATACTTATATGATGTGATTTTCTGGATTAGTTTTTTGACATTCTGTCTCTCGCTCTTAAAATAAACCTAGCATTAAAATTACAGACCGTTTATTTCTTTATAAGTGGGCAAACTTAGAAAATCTGCAAAGCATCAAATATTTATTTCCTCCACTGTATATGTGGAGGATGGGTTCTTATTTCATTGAATTTTTGCATGCACATATCGTGACACCTAATCAATCCCCTCTGTGGTCCATTTCACAAGGTGAAATTGGCATATTTGGATTATTAATTAGGATTTGGTCTGCTTTTTCTCCTACAGGCACCACAGTCTTGAACAGTCCAGCCATCACTACTCGTATGAGCCTGAACTCCAGTGTCCAAGCTGACTCGTCCTTCCTCTCCATTCAGCTGCTGGGTCTTGAGATGTTGCTCCACTATTTTTTGGGGCCGGAGATTGTTGCCACAGCTGCAAAGACTAAACTAGTTCTGAGTCTCGGTGAGTGTCACGGTGCTGCCCGTATGTAAATTCACGATGCTTATTTGTCTCACACACACACACACACACACACACACACACACACACACACACACACACACACACACACACACACACACACACACACACACACACACACACACACACACACACACACACACACACACACACACACACACACACACACACACACACACACACACACACACACACACACACACACACACACACACACAAACACAATTTGCAAACGGTTGATGTTGATCTTTTCTATTGGTATATTGCTTTTCTGTATTTGAACTGTCCAGAGGTTGAACACTATTTTCCAGGGAAATTATATTTAGTTTTTGCAAGCATTCGCTCTATACACAGAATGATCAATAACCCTCTTGTACTTTCTAATTGACCCCCCCCAGTTTTCCCCAGTTTCTTCCTGTCTGCTTACTGATGATACTTTGTACTTTTGAGATTTTGATTCCCAACTTTGGATATGTAGTGTGTGGGTAAGACATGTCTGCATTCATGTGAAATGTTTATGTACAATTTAGTATACACTGTTCTGTGTAAATTTCGTTCAAGGAGTTCAGAGGATTTTCCCATGATAGCAAGGTTTTCTTTTCTTGCAGAGCCCTTGACCCACCCTTGCCTTTCTGGCACCTCTTCATTCATCAAGCATGCTCCTGTTCTCATCTTGAACATTAAAGATGGCTTCATTGCCTTTGGCAAAGACGCTCCAGGTAAACTTTACAGCTCACATGACTTGATGGAATCACAGCAGTTAATTAGTTTCTTGCTCTTTGTTGTGTATACATCTGCATATGCTGTGTCAGCATGCAAATTTTAAGCAAACCATGTTAATGACATTAACAATTCAGCTCAGTGTGTACATTCAATGGCAACTTTCATTGATGCACCAGTTACATACTGTATAAAGGATCCAATAGTTTTCAATACCACAGTAGGATTTATAATGTGCTTTCCCCACTTATGTATATGAATGGTTAACTGAAATATTAAAAACGGCTTTCAATACAATGCAGTCGTCCAATAGCACCACTCACTGTGAGCATAATGATTATCAGAGTTTGTGGTAGTTGGTACCCAAATTAGGAGCTGATTAGCAGCAAATGGATATTGGAAAAGCTCAAAACAACACAACGTTTTGACTGTTGAGTACAGGCCTTTCACATGGCAAAACATGTCAAATTTAACTGAAGTAACCCATGATTCTCTTCCCTCTGTCCTTCCCACAGATTCCCTTTTGGCTCTCATATGGATGAGTCTTGTCAGTTTTGTCGGCTCAACAATAGAGTCTGGTAAGTGCTTTAAGTGTTTGAATCAGTAACACCACAAACATAAAACACAGTTTTTGGATAAGCAATTGTTTTTACTCTGCTTTCAAGTCTTGAAGCTGAAAATGCAATATCGGTGTATGAAAAAGCCATACAGTATGTTCAGACATGGTACCAGTTGATCGTCTATTGTGGGTGCTACAAAGTGAGGTGGGCTCTGAAAGCTGTGGGTCCTACCCAGTGGCTCCACATAGAACACAACGACTGGGTCTGGGCTGTCAGTCTGGACAAGGATTGGTGAGATGTCCGCCTTGTCTCCTACCTGGCCCACTCACATCATTATCAGTTTAAGTTGGAGCGGTTAAAGGCTTGACAGTCTTGACTGCTGTGACAAGAAAAAGCTCTGAGGGGCTTGTCCCCAATGATGACCTACTTCTCTGTTATCATACACATTACCAACTTTCAAGCAAATCGTACATCTGAAATCTTAAAATTCATTCCATCAACATTGAACAAGGGTAAAACAAAATGCACGTGTTATCCGCACTCCGGATTCAGCTGATTTTAACTTGACACAATCCACACACACAGAAATGTAGGAATTATTCTCTTTACCTTCTGGCCTGTTTGGACAATAATACGTGCCTACATTTAGAAAGTTCTCCTGTCACTCAAAAACCTTTTTCACACATGCTGAATAAGCTATCTTGACGCTTGGTCGTTTCTAACAGGTCAAGTGTGAATGGGTCGCAGCCCATTCTCTTCAAGAAAAGTCTTTCTAGTTTGTGTTTGCAGCTCTGCTAACTTTTGAATTCCGTGTCTTGTCTTCCAGTGGGCACTAAGAAAGATTGTCATGGCTGTGAAGCACTGACGCTCATGCTTCAGGCTCTGCAGAGCATTGTCATCTCAGAAACTCTGTCTGCAGATAAAGTACTGGTAAGCCCGAGCTGGAAAAATAACTAATCTACTGTAAAGCCAATGTACTCTGCCTCATCTTTTGTACTTAACCCACACCCATGGTTTAATCTCATTCTTTAGTATAGTGGTTCTAAAACTTCTTGAAGCACTTCTGAGCAAGCCAAAATATCACTGCCCTACGAGTATGGAGCTCAGAATACTGCATCCATATAGTTTGCACACAGGATGAGTTGCGGTATTTTCAACAAATCAAATTTTTAAAGGTTTTGTTGAATATTTTACTAAAGAAAGCATCTAACATCACATTGAGCATGCAGTTAAAAACCTTTAGTTCTGATGAAAACATCTTATTCATGAATAATTTGCCACAGCAGCAGAATTTCCAGTCATTTTTGCTGACTGCTTTGAGCTAACCCTGACATACCAAAATTGCTTTAAGCTGTGCGTCATTGCTATGATAAATGCCTTGCAATATTTGTGTCACTGCAGGGTCTTATTGAGACCACCGTGAAAGGCATTCCTACCCGAGTTCTTGGTTCTGCTTCCTACCAAGTGGGCAAGATGGATGTACTAAATGTGAGTGACTCTTCAGCTACAGAATGCATATTCATATGGATAGAAATGCTTCCATCAAAGACATTAATCCTTCCTTTACCTTTCAACCAGGGAACGCCTGCTCTGTTCCTGATCACGCTCTTCTTTGACAGCAGCATGCTGGCAACCTATGTTAAGGATGAGAGGTGGGTCTTTGATATGATATTGTCTCATCGTGGACCCGTGGCAGAATAATGTTCAGTAACGGGCAGATGTGCTGCAGGGAGTTGTGCCTGTTGAGATTATAATGTTATTGTAGACCAATCTTTACAACTAGAATTAGGGGTAAGATGTAAGGCAGGGATATCCAGACCTCATTTGATAAGTTTGATTCTGTGTTTAATTTGCATCCCAGCCCTGAGCCAACAGCTGAGGAGCAGGCAACTAGAGTCATCCCAAAAATTAACACGTTTTTAGGTACATTAAGTACATTTTTCTAACATTCTTGTATACAGCAATAATATAATAATTTTCGTCACACAAAATAAAAACACTTGCACAGTTATGAATCTCTTAAACATGTGAAGTTCAGAATTCCCTGTCCACAGCAAAACAATCAAGTATGTTCCTATTTACAGAAGACACTTTTTTTTAAAGTGGCATTGCCCTCAAGGACATTTTTACATAGTAGTAGTTTATCTGAAATGGTGTTGGTTGTATGTCTCCAGGTTCTTTCAGTGTCTGCACACACTGGTGGGCTGTGGTCTGTCGGGTCCTACCTCACCTCTGGCATTTGGGGAGGCAGTGTTTGGGGCCATCAGGCGCAGTGCGGGAACTCTGCATAACAAAGAGCAGCTGTGGAGGATGTGGAATGTGATCGTCAACCCACTCATTGACACCGTCATGCAGGTAGGTGACTGAAGAAACACTCTTTGCATAATGAGTAAGTGGCGTTGCCTTTCTGTATCTCACTCACTCTCTGAGATGTGTCCTCTCAGGTTGCATTGTTATTCAGTCATGATCCCAACAGAAGACTAATTGGACAATCATTACATTACATTACGATCATTTGGCAGACGCTTTTATCCAAAGCGACTTACATTATATATTACCACCCTTCGCAGAGGGGGGAGCAATTGAGGGTTCGGTGCCTTGCTCAAGGGCACCTCGGCAGGGACTCGAACCCCTTCGGTTCCCAAGCGGAAGCTCTACCCACTGAGCTACTGCCTCAATCACACAGTGTATTTCTTAATCTCTTTTTACAGTCTAATGAGGTCAACCAAGGTGATGCCCTGGAGCACAACTTCAGCGCTGTGCACTCTGCCTTGTTCTTCCCCATTACGCACCTTCTACGTGGGACGCCACTACAGCAGGTCTGTTTTTTGTCTGTCCTTTTGCCGTCAATGGAGAAATCTCATAGCTTCTGTCTTCCTTTTTTCACTTTGGTTAATGAGGATGGACTGACCCTGAAGCCTGTATTTGTTCCAGGTGAGCCAGAAGTCGATGCTCTCCACGTGGTCTAAGCTTTACAAAGTATTTGCCCGCTGCTCAGCGCTTGTTGTTACAGCAGACGAAAACATCTGCTGTGAGGAACTGTGTGCAAAGATGGCTGTTGTAATTGACAGAGAGGAACTAATGGTGAGTAGATGTGTGTAGAGACTGCATCTAATTAAATGTTAACTAACATAACACATCTCTCTAAACTAAAAATTAAAGCAAGTGTGTATTAAATTCAAGTGAAAAGTGAGTTCAATCTACATTTAGCAATTTAGCAGCAACAATACATAAGACTGAGTGTAATATTCAAGTCACTTGCATTCCAGGAAACGTGCAAGAAAAAGTTGCAAAGAAAGAGAGACTGAAACTTAATAGGGTTAGTTTATGAGTTCACTTTGGCATGGCAATATAAATTATTAGATGCGTCAAAAATTTTAATTCACATCGAAACCCTTGTTTAAAATATATTCTCTGGGTGTTTTTGGCAAGATTACTTCAGCTCCTCTCTGCCCACTGAAACTAAATTGATTTATCACTGCTGTTCAATCTTCCAGGCTCCTTCAACATTAAAAGCATTTGCCAGTATCCTTCAGGTCATGGTGGAGTGTGTGGACTTCTCACCCTTCAAATCTCAGTTCCAACAAAAGCATAAATGTAAGGAACTTTTTCATACCTTCATTGTTTATATACAATTCTCATGAGAAGTTCTGTCACAATTTCTTAACTTTTTGTATCAAGTTGCCTTTTTACCTGGGATTTATTAAAGAGTACATTATCTCCATGTTAATGAAAGGAAGAATGTCTGATCACATTGCAAAACGCGTAAAATGGCTAACTTTTGTTTCCTGTAGCTCCTCACACGCCACATAACTGGATGCGCAAGAAGAACAAAGCCCTGGGGAATCTGTCCACCTTCCAGTCCCTGCTGATAGACTCTCTTGAGGTCTATTTAGCTGTTGAGGAAACCGAGTCTCCGTGTGAGGCCACAGGTTTAGCCCTGATCTCCGTCCTGTCAACTCTTTTCACCAACCTGGCACTCAGCACTGCTGTCAAAGAGGCTCTAGCATCTCTGATTCAACCGCTTGCACTCCTCTACAAACAAGGAGCCAATGAGACCCCAAAGTTCTCCTCGCTTCTTCTGACAAAGGTGTGTCTACTGTTGCAGGATTAGTGCATAATGTTTTCAAGTCATTTCGTCATCATACTGACTCATTCTTTGGGTACATATTTGGATAAAGATAAAGAATATAATCTGTTAGTAAGATGTAAACCAGGACTAGCAGTTGGGCGGGGTTGATACGGCTTAACGTCACAAAAGCTTAACATTCAACTCTGTATCTTAATCCTTGTGTAAAGTAATTTATTGGTTACTTATGGTATCAACATTCTACTGTATATTTTATGCCCTGGCATTGTTTGAACAGTATGTAATAAAGTGGGCCTGAATGTTACATTGGCATTGTTTGCTTTCCCTCTTGTAGCTGGAGAAGCTTCTCCCTGACATCCTGGGCTGCCTGCAAACACGCTCTTCTCTAGCATGCAGTGATGAACTCCTGGCACTCCTTTCGCCTCTCCTTTGCGTGCTATTTACCCACAAAAGCAAGCAGCACCGCATTTTGGTCACTCAGTTCTGGAATGACACCTTTGCCCACTCAGTCAGCCTCACTTATCCAGATGACCTCATGTGAGTTTTCTCTTCATTGTGTTTTTTTTAAATTCATATTTAGCTTTGGAGCCTGAAAAACAAAGGCATATGTCTTTATCTTATAGGTCTAAGCCTCTGGTTCAGTGAGTTGGTAAAAGTAAAAATAGTAAAAAATCTAGTAAAAATATCTTATTACAGTTTGGTTTTTTTTTTCGTTTTTTTAACCAGCATTTGCTCTAACAGAAACTTCCATTTTATTTTATTTTATTTTTTTTTTATTTTTATTTTTTTTCCAATTACTGAATTTACAAGCTGCAACGATATCGGTGTTGTGATGTCTCTCACACAGACCCATACTGAGCCAAGTGAAGCAGAATACTCCCATCATCCTACCTGGATTTGTGGGTCTTAGGGTTTCTGAAGATCTCAGTCAACAATATTCTGTGAGTTACCCTGAAGTTAATGCAAAATTTAAATACATTCTATGTGTACTAACTGCTTTCTATATGGTCTTGCTGTTTCTACAGGAGAGTTCGCAGCTGGAAACCGTGATCAGTGGGATACAGATTACACAGGCGGTTAAGAGAGATTCACTGTTGGACAAAGTTGTTGAGCAGAAGGATGAACGCTCGAAGGACACCTCCAGACCAGTTTCTGTAAGTCTACAATCGTACTAGACAATGCTTCACAACACCTTTCATTATGATCTAAAACCACTTGCATTACAAGATCACTGTTGGGGAATAAAATGAGTTTGCCTGGAATGTCCTGACCATATCGGGTGGTAGTTGCACTGGAGCACATTCTATCTCACACAGCAGGGCGAGGACCTCATCAACTTGCCTATGCTCCTGTAAAGGTACATGCAAAAGATTTTGTAGACCTCCCGAGGGAAGACAATAAGTCACAGTGTTAGCTAGCCTATATCTACCGTCATCACTTCAATACATTTTAATGACAGTTTAACACCTACAACCAAGGAACCATTTTTCTTTTCCACAATGACTTGCCAATTATCACATTGTATAATCAATGACTGTCCCAAAAAATGTAATCACTAAAAAGTAGGTGAATCTCCCATAAGGCTTACAGATGTTTTGTAAATAGATTTTTTCTCTGGTATTCCTTTTTTTCCCCAATAGATAAAGTTGGATTTTGCCTCTCCTAAGCCTCGCAGAGAAGTTTTAGAGGAAGAGGCCTCCATTGACTTTGTGTTCATTCCTCCGGAGACGAAAGAGAGAGTTCTGACGGAGCACCAGAAGGAGGTCAAAAGGACTAAAAGGTAAGATATACTGGGGGAAATTAGCATTTGATCCTTTGTACATTTCTTTGGGCAAACTAGGAAATAGGTTCCCCAGCCCTGCTTACATGCTGCTTTGATGTTTACTTGGCATAGGGTTGACATCCCTGCCATGTACAACAACCTTGATGCTTCTTTGGATTCCACGGTTTTCACCCAATATACACAGAGCCAGGAAGACACCATGTAAGTTCTGTACAGCTGTTACCAGAATCATTACCATGACGCATCCAGAAGGGATTAATGTTGTCAATAACGTTTTTCCTCTAGGGACCAATTGCCAACTGGAAAAGCGAATGGCCTTACAAAAGAGGCTCCTGGCAAGGTAATGAAGTCCTGAAGAAGAAGAAATGCTTTTTATTGATCCCCAAGGGGAAATTCTGTTTCTGCTATATGCAATCATGCAGACAATTATTCCCTGGTTAGTAAATACAAATTTGACTTTTTACAGGCCCTCCTGGAAGACATTGAAAATGGAGAAATTTTAACAAAGAAGACCCAAAACTGTGTCAATGAAAATGCTGCTGAGACGTTGACAAAAGATACTGTCAATTCCAAGCAGGAAGAGATGTTATCCAAGTCAGATGTGGAGATGGAGGACACCAGGAGTGATGCAGATGTGGACATGGAGGGTAATGACTTGATCTCAGGAACTCCCCAGAAACCCATCAGCCGCCGCCAGTCCTTTTTAACTCTTGAAAAGTATGCTGAAGGCAAGCCTGCCACTCCCAGCAAAGTGTTCACAGGGCTTTCTAGTAGCCAAGAACGCAAAACCAAGACCACCCCCACAAAAGCTTTGACTACCGAACCTCAGGTTTTCCCATCTTCTGAGGCAGAGGAAATGACACAGTGCTCTGTGGACAATGCTTCAGAATCCTCTCAACTGCCTGGAGTGGATTCTGAAAAGAAAATTGAGCCTGAGATGAGTCAGACTGAGACACCTAATGAGGAAACAGAGGATGAAGATGTAATCCCAGACACTCAGACTGACATTGAGGGCAATGACTCTACCTCTGACATGCAGGGAGAGGAATCTCAGGAGAATATGGATGATTCTGCATCCTCTTTGACCTTGAACACATCAAGTGAACCCAGACGCTCTGGAAGGCGCAGAAGCAAACCTCTTCTCCCTGGAGATGATCCCAAGGAACCGGCAGAGAAAGTTGTGCATTTGAAAAAGAGACGGCATGGAGATTTACCAAATTCAGACAGGCATCTACAAGATGGTCCTTGCACAAGAAGTAAACAGGCTGCTGAGGAGGATCTTGGAAGACACAGGTTAAGAACAAGGGTTCACGTGGACAAGAGTGAGTCAGGTCAAACCAGTTCTCGTGCTAAAAGTCAAGGGAGGATAAACCATTACAGCAGTCCAAAGGAGCTGCTAGAGAAACCTGAACTGAAGCGGAGAAGCCTCAGAAAAGAAGAGGGCAGCCAAAATGATTCGCAGTCTGACACACTGACACACTCGCATGGTAAACGTAATCGGCTTAGTAAATCAATTCTGCAGCCTGAAAAGGAGGGAAGATGGAAGAAAAAGGGTTTCCCTATGAAAGAAAATGATGAATCCAGTCAAAATATTCAAAATACCTTACCTGACATCACAGAACCGCCTTCAGGAAAAGATAAGACAATGAACCACTTACTTGATTCAACAAAGGTGAAGCTCCCTGGAGAGACAAATATGGATATGGTGGAGCCAACCCTGAAAGAGTCTCAGACAGTATCGCTTCCTCAAATGGACGACCAGGCTCAAAGTTTTGTAGAACTGAAAAATTGTGCGAAGGATGAGGTTGAGCAAAGCCAAATAGATTCTCAGATATTGACCCCTCCCCAAAATGCTTGTCAGTCTCCAGGGTTTGAGCAAGTAGCTCAGGACATCAGTGACAAGAATGAACCTAGCCAGAAAAATTCTCAGAGGCCAAGCCCATCTGGAATTAGTTGCCAGTCTCTGATGGCAACAACTCCCCAAACTGATCAAGCACTTTTTGAACAGACCAAGAATGAAATGGATGAGACTGAGCCAAGCCAGAAAGACTCTCAGATACTCACTCTAACAGATGATTCCCGAACCATAACAAACAACTTAATCAATGATATGGGTAAGCTGATCAAAGAAACACACAACAAAACAGATGTAATAGATGATGACCTTAGTCAAGAGACGAGGACAGCTACCACACCTTCAGCTTCTGACAGTCAGTTTCGGCGTCGATCAAGAAGAAGCAAGTCATCTTCTGAGGCAGTAGAATCTCAAGACGGAAGTGAAAGTAAAGATTTAGCAGCAAGACCGCTCAGAAGTAATTCTCAGGAAACACCATCACCTCTCAGTCAAACAGAGGACAGACCTGGAGGCAGGATCACTCGGAACAAAGTACAGGAAGAGCAGTTGAGGTCAACACCCACCTCAACCATTGAAAGCTCCCAATCATTAGAAAAAGCACCGTCAGCAGAGTTCGCCCAAGGAAGAAGTAGATTTTCGAGACGGAGATCCTCTCAAGCATCTTCCAACGTTGAATCCTCAAAGCCGCTAGAATCCAATGTTATTGAGGCGATTGGCAAGGATAATTCCCAATCACCTCAAACCATAGATGTACAAAGTACACATTTTGGTAGCCCATTAAAAACAGAACAGATGAGTCTTATTGATGAAATAACAGTTTCAGAACCATCTGAAGTAGCAGGTAACTCTATTGAACAAAGTAAGCAACAGACACTATTGGAGGTTGACAGCGATGCCATTATAGAATCAGAGCCCACTGCTCTGAGGAATTCTGAAAGTGCAAATAGTGAATTGGTCAGAGAAACGGAACAAGGACAGATGCACTCTAAAACAGAGCTGGACATTGATGATGCTTATTTGCAAGAAAGGGACACTGCGGTCTTGCAGGCTCCTGAAACAATTGAATCGGATCAGATTGGTGCTGAAACGATTCAGGAAAAGCCACTGTGTGATGTGTGTGTTTCATCTTCTGTGGAAAACTCTATCCCATGTAACTGTGTGCCCAAAGAACCATGTAATGTACCCTTACTTCCTGACCCTAGTGGCCCCTCTGTAAACACCATGTTGCCCTCTAGTGACACAGCGCAGAACCTGAGTCTGCTTGTCTCAGAGTCTTCAGAGAAGAACGATAAAGTAGTAGACCAGACTGGTGAAATGGTTACAAAAGAACTAAAGAATGATTCAGATTCAGATTGTCAAGAACATCCCAATGAAGTGGATGAAGCTGAGGATATTCATTGTACCTCTTCAGTACAAATCCAGAGCCAGTGTTCAAATGCCATAGATGAACTTTCAAAGGAGGAACATTTTATCAAAGAAAGCAAATCAAGGATCCAAGACCCAAAAACCAATGGAGTGGAGTCTGATGCTCAAGAGCACAATGAAAATATTGTACCTTCACTGGACGGCAAAGAAGAGAACAATACATGCGATGTGGAGTGTCAGGACGGGGAACAAAATCAATTACACAACCCCAGCAGAGATGTAGTCAATGAGCAGGCAGATGTTGGTCCTCAGTGTGATCCTTCTGAATCAACCAGCAAGGATGTTTTTCAGACTTCTCCAGCTAAACTGAAGGACCTGGAGACAGTCACAGGCCTAGATGTTAGCCATAGCCCCAGCAGTGCCAGGCCCAGAGGAACCTGGTCTTCTTCAGCTTCTCCCTCTACCAGTATTCTCAAAAAAGGCCAAAAGAGACCACTAATGGAGGATACACCCTCACCTTGTCTCAAGGCAAGTAATGATGTGCATGCAAAACGTGATTAGTTTCAAATACACAAGATCTGTACAAAATTGAGGTTGTATACACATGACAATTCTAATGTTAAAGTTATGTGCAATGTTTTAAAAGATCTCACATTTACTTTGCAGTCGAGGCGTGTGTCTTTTGCCAACCCAATCCAGCATCAGGAGTTAGCAGATGATATAGATCGTCGCAGCCCTGCCCTAAGAACCAGCTCGCCTAGAAGGTCCAAAACCAGCATTCCTCAGCCAAAGGTAAGTGAGGATAAACACTCTTACTAGGGCTGCGCCTAACGATTATTCTTTTAACGATTAATCTACAGAATTTTTTTTGGATT
The DNA here is from genome assembly GCF_046128005.1 of Genypterus blacodes. Classification (NCBI taxonomy): domain Eukaryota; kingdom Metazoa; phylum Chordata; class Actinopteri; order Ophidiiformes; family Ophidiidae; genus Genypterus; species Genypterus blacodes. The sequence goes on from NW_027466822.1 coordinate 3,265,970, forward strand.
AATCGATTAATCTATAGATTATATTTATTACTTAATATAGCAATTATTGCCCCCAAAATAAATATCCAATTTATCTCATTAATATTTCAATATTTTCTTCAATCATCTTCTCTTGTAAACAAACAAATGTAACAAAGATTTTGCCATGCATGATTCCACAAATAGCCACCTTTTGACTCATAATCTCCGTTTCACAATCCAACATATTGCTTATTCTATTCAAGTGAACGTGATTGAGCGCAATCTGCAGTCAACAACAAAACTCAGGTCAGTATGCGTTGCGCTCGCGAGCCGCACTTCAGCGAGCTGCTTGTTCGCCACCCCTGTCCTAGTGTATCGTGCTTGGTGGGCGTGGACACAAAGTGCTGCCGCCTTGACAACGCGCTCCGCGATGCTTTCACTTTAGACCGCTGGCGACTTTTTTTCAATGCAGCTTGTTCTCCGGTTCCACCTGGCGCAGCCATCTTACATCATTATGACGCCCGTATTTACGTAGGCGGGTACTCGGTTTACGTCGACGCGTCACCCCACCCCTAACTCTTACCCATATTACATTTTGAGGTTCCAGCTGAACTCTTTTCAGTACTACACATTATCGTTGATCCAATATGATCAGTATTGGATTTTTTGTCTTGTCTACCAAACTAGGATCAATGCTGTCACCTTTCACCACAGGAGTTGAGACTCAGTTGAGGCTTTTTGATGAATAGTCAAATGTCTATAATACTCCCGAGATTGCTCTTTGACCTGCTTTGACATTTTACCATACAAATGAAATAGATGATTTGACAGATAACCACCCTCTGTTTTGTGTTTTAGCATGTTACCACTCCAACAAAGAGTTTGCTGTTCCTAAGTCCTCGGAGTTTACACACCGTGGGCTCCAAAAGCTCAAAGAAATGCTTGGTATGGATCAGAGATAATGCTAGATAAATCGTTCTTTAGTTTTTATGTAGTTTGCGGTAATGCAACTTTGATCCCCGCTTCTTCTTTCTCAGATATCAGAAATGAGCCGAGCGTCATGCCCTGTCCCTAAAGATTGCATCTATCCCTCGTTGGTCGGCTGCACAACACCTGTGGAAGCTGTGCTGCCTCAGATCTCCAACGTCTGGTGAGCACAGCATTAATGAAAGAAAGCTGCATCTTTCTCTCTCTCTCTCTGGATGTTCATACTGTATACATAGGGCTGGGAAAAAAAGTGTGCCCCCTTACAGATTTCTTCTGTTTTTGTCCATTGTCCAGGTCTCGTGGTTTGGGCCAGCTTGTGCGAGCCAGGAACATTAAAACAGTGGGTGACCTCAGCTCGCTTCCTCCTGGTGAAATCAAGTCTCTGCCCATTCGCTCCCCAAAGATCTTCAATGTCAAGAAGGCACTGAAAACATATGAACAACAGGTATACCAAGAGATAAGAGGGGTAAAATGCAAACTGTACCTGCACCTTCATCACTCTAAAATACAAACCTTAGATGTCAAGTATTGCAGAACATGTATAATAGTGAACAACACAGCATGAAGATATAAAGAAATGGCTGCACTACTTTGGCCATGCACACACTAAATTAAAAAGGGAATTATATCCTTACAAATGCACTACATGAAGACATTACACACATATGAAACCTTTGTGGTTGTTGGCATTGCATGTTTTAACCCAATGAATTATAGTAACATATTTTTGTTATAGACCAGCTTCAAAATCCTTCTGTCAAACTTCTTTTTTTTACTTGTAGCATAAAGGACAAGTTGGTGATGAGTTGAAGAGTTTTGATGAAATGGAGAGGATGGCATCAGAACTGGAGGACACTAGCGCTCCTAAAAACCAGGATGAAGTTGATAAATCCTTAGGGGAACCACTCGGTATGTGTTAATGATTTCTATATAACCATCGTCTTGGACGTTGGTGGAAAGGTAGAAACGTGTGAATCCTTCTAACGTTTTTGACATAAATCCCATTGTTTTGTATGCAGCCACAGAGCTGGTGGATGAACCAGGACAGGCCGAAGGGAGGATGGAAAAGGACACGGCCAGGTGTCAGACAGCCGATGGGGGGCTCTTGTTGGAATTTGAAGCCCTGGCATCCAGGATGACCCCACTTGAACTGAGCCGCTGCTCACCACAGCAGCTGGTTAAGCTGCACGAGCAATTGGGAGGCGTGATGAGGCTTGTGGTGGCTAACCTGCAGTCACGCCTCTGCCAAGCAGAGGACAAACCTTGAAGTTGACTGTATTTTCTGCTGGATCAGACGGCCATAGAAGCGCATTGAAAGACTCGGGTTTGTTTTAATGCACGTTGGCATTAAGAAATTACTTTAACAAAGCAGTAATTTATAATTTTAACTCGGATGTGCTTTCATTTTTGCATTATTCAATTATCTAGTTAAAGTTTGTGCTTTTATTGTTTTTTCTCAAATGTGAAAAGGGAAACATTTTATGGTTTATGTAAGAATTGATGACAACATTTCTATGTAAACTTTAGAAAGAAAATTAGGAGTTTAGGATTACAAGTGTATCTGGAGACATAACCTTCAGCCTATACTCTGACCTTTCTATATCTAGTCATTTGTCACGCCATTCCCCATGAATTGTGCCTGATTTTAGACTGTTTATATTCTCATACATCCACGTTCTTTTAGATTTTAGCATTTCTTTATTACGGTAGTTTATAATTTTTTGCCAATGTTCTTCAACTTGCATCCTCTGAATTGTCAAAGTGATGCAGTGAATCTTGTATATTTTGGGACTTTTTTAAAGTTTGCCTTACGGATTTGTTATGTAATGTTGGATCTCAGGCAGGCTGCACTTTAGTGTCCATTTGTGTTTTTAAATATTTCAATAAAATTCCGACTTGGTAATGAAGCCTGGTCATTGTATCCAAGCCCTGCCTCTTCCCTGAATGGATGAAATCAAGATTTGTTGGTCCCTCCGCGATCATCAAACCAGCTGCTGTCCATCTGCGAGTGTCATGATTATTTGTTTTGTTTACTTTATTGTTGCAGAATTTGTTTTTAATGGAAGAATAAAGAGATGAGACTTGAAAGCTGTTCTGTCTTTTTTTTAAATTATTTTTCGAAAACCTTGATTGATTTGGACTACTATATTGTACTAGCATGACTCTTTAAAACAAAAAAATACTTTTTGCCATGAAATTTAGGGGAAATGTATTAAAACAGCCATTCACTTCAACTTTATATCGCGCAAATCACCACAAACGTTAACTCAGCAGGAAAGCCTTTCGCAAATTGATATTGACTTTAACATTCCTTTTTACTGTAAAAATAAGATTTCTTCGTTTGGAATGGAATTGGCAGCAGATTAAGGTGAATCTTTACAGTATTTATTTTGCAAATGTCGCAATATTATTAATTATTGGTAGTACCTGGGTGCAATATGTGTTTGTGTGCAGTTGAAGTTGCTTTTTGCAGTAGCTTCCGTGTAATGTGCCTCAAAGACACAAAGCATTAATGAATGCTCTACCTTTACTACGTTTCAAACTGATCAGCTGATCCACTGCAGGGGAAAAATAAATAGAATTTACTAATGAGAATTGTCTATTGTTTAAGCTGTCCTTATTATTCACTGGCTGCTAATCGAGTGTCGAGACCCAATGTGTTAAGATTTTTGAAAAGTGGGTGGATAGATAATTAAAATTTAAAAGATGTAAAAAAGAAAATCACAATGAAAATGAGGCCAAGCATTGCAGGAGCGTAGTGTGCTTTATTAGCTACTGATTACAGGCAGAGGACACGCCTTGCCCCAGAATCTAGATTAACAGAAACAAAACACACTTTACTAGTCAGCCTTCAATAAGGAGGGAACACTCAGGCCTTTGTTATACAACTTTTCATCACTTGTTTGATCATTAAGGAGGTAGATGGTAGCTGACTCCTAAGTTTCTTACTTTTTTGTCATTTCCCATTTAGGTTTCATTTCATTTCTATACTAATGTCTTCAAAGACAACTTTCTCCGTCTTTCATCTCTCGTCTTCCATCATTTAATCAGTTTTCTGAGAAAATTCTTTTTGTATGTCATGTATTTGCAATTTACAAAATAATGGGCCAGAAAATGTATAAGAAAGTCTTGCTTTTCCAAGATGAGCCCTTGGAATACTTTAAACATTACGACAACAGTATCATTCATAATAGGCGTAGAGTATATATATTTAGAATGTTTATGTCACATCCACAGGTAACATATGAATGATCACAGACATGCAAATGAAATACAGTTACAGAACCAATATTTTAACTGCTAGACATTGCATTACGTCACAGATGAAATTACAGGAGGATCAATCAGGTTCATCTTGTGGATGTGTCTCGCCCACTCCTAAAGGGGCGGGCTTTGTCTTTAAATTGCTTCAACGTAGTTGGCTGGCAGCATGCCGGTCTTTCCGGTGCGCTGCACGGTGCCATACATCCAGCCTTCATCGATGGACTGTACGTTAACGATGACATCGCTGTCCTTGAAGGATACCTCATCACTGTCAGCTGCAGCGTAGTCATACAGGGCACGCACAGTTTTCTGCAGATGAAGAAGCCAAGTGAGATGCGTCAGAGGCTAGTGGAACTCGTACAGATTAAGATGATTTAAAATTAACATACTGCATGAAATGACTTGTTTATTTGATAAGTAGCCATATAATAAGCAGGATAATGGATTGTATGCAGATGACTAAGGTGGATGAAAGGCCTTCAGACATTATCTCTTATCCCTAGTATTAGTGTTTTTCTTGTGACTGGTGAGCCAGTGTGTAAATGAGGGCTTGTGTTGCTGGTGGGTTGTCGGGATTTTCTCTACTTTTTCTTCTTTCCCTTTACTTACTCCCCTCTCTCGTCTTGCTGAAATTATTGACAGTTGGAACAATGGAATGATGTCATATTGCAAAACCCTGTACCTGTGACATCATCATACTAATGTATATTACGTCACATTGCCATGTCATGTCATCATAACCGTCTGTGTTGTGTCGCTGTAACTTTGTTTCCCCTTTCACCTAATTCACATGTGTATCACAACCTATATGTCCATGTTTTTTTTTGTCAGACGTGACGCTTTCTTCAATTCAGATATTTCACCAATGTGTTCTGTACGCTGGTTGAAGTTGAGTTTATAGTCAAAGGTATTTAAAGCTGTCAACTAGTTCAACTTTTTCCCTGTGTGGTTTGTGTGTTTGATACTCACCCCTGTGGTAGAGGGGTGTGAAGGGACGGAGGAGACGGTAGTCTGCTGGGTGGCAACTGATGATGACCTCTGCTGCACCTCCACTGTCTTAGCATGTTGGTAGCCTGTACAATTAGAAGGAAAGAAAAAAAATGAAATACGCAAATATAAATTATAAGCAGGGGTGAAAGTAGGTAGAAGTCCTTGCTGAGCTACAAACTTTCTGAAAGTAAATAAGACACATGCAGGTGTGTAAACTACAAATATGTAATTTTGCTGGACTTATTTATTATTCCTTGTTGAGTGCACATGAATAAAGTTCGAGGTCGGGAACAATAAATCAAACGCATTGAATCATGGCATCGCTGCTCTGGCTTCCAGTAAATTCTAGAATATAATTTAAAATCCTTCTGGTGACTTTTAAAGCTCTTAATGGTCAGGCTCCATCTTACCTTCAAGAGCTCATAAAACCATATTACCCCCCTAGAACGCTGCGCTTGCCGGATGCTGGCTTTACTTATGATTCCTAGCACATTCATAGACACCCTCTCTACGTAGGCCCAGACTGCTAGGGGACTTCCCATGATGCACTGAGCTCCTCTCTCCTCTCTCCTCCTCCCCTCTCCATCTGTGCATTATAACTGCATTTTACTAACTCTACTTCTCCCCCAGAGTTTTTTCTGTGCTCTCTCGTCTCAAAGGTTCTTGTGGAAGACTGTCCTGTAGAGATGAAGACCCTGTCATGCGATTAGTATTAATTTTATTAGTCATATTTACACTTGTACTATCATTATTGTTGCAGCACTTCTCTCTCTCTCTCTCTCTCTCTCTCTCTCTCTCTCTCTCTCTCTCTGTCTCTCTCTCTCTGTCTCTCTCTCTCTCTCTCTCTCTCTCTCTCTCTCTCTCTCTCTCTCTCAAAGTGCCTTAATGTTTGTTGTGATTTGGCACTATATACATAAAGTTGAATTGAGTCCTATCCTATGTATTTTCCCCCACGTAGCAATTGATTATCTAGACCAGGGCTCTCCAACCAAGTCCTACCAGGGCGCCTATACAGCAGGTTTTCTATCCTGCCTTGAGATTAATGGCCTCCACCTGGTATCCCAAGTAACCCAGAGCACACCTTACAACTTCAAATACAAGGTGCCAGCCATTAACTTAAAGGCAGTTAAATACCTGCTGGTTCCTTGTAGGACTGGCTTAGATTGCCACCCTCTGTATTTTAGAGGGGTATTTTGTTTTCTCTGTCTCTTGTTTTCTGTTTGATCTTTAGTAAAGCTATTCCCTATCTGAATTAGAACTGTGTTGGTTTGGTTGGTTGGTGTGTTGGTGTGATATAGCAGTCTTACTCATAGAGGAGGCCATGAACCCGTTGCTGTAGAGGGACAGGTGGTGGTCAGCGTCTTGGGACACTTCAGATTTCTCGTCGGCCAAACCACTCAAGGCACTGGTGGAGCGGGAGTGCTCCTTACTGCGGCGCTGTGCTTGCACTGCCAACACAACCGCAACGTTTCCATCAGGATTCATTTGAAATGCAGTAACACTACCAGGTGCCACACACTTTATTTGACACAGAACATGTCAGGCACATATGTGCACATAATACCGTCTTTTTTTACAACATCACACAAATGTCAAAAAGTTACTTTTCAAGTTTCAATATTCAAGTATGAAATTAAATTCAAGAAAAACAGAACATGACAGTACAAAAACTTCTTTTGTATAATTTATGTCAAAATAAAACAAAACTAACAAAAGAAACATATAACTTGCTTACCAAATAATAAATAGACAAATACAAAACTGACATGATAGAAACATAAATAATAAACCCACCTGAATGTTATTGGCTCTTTATAACGGTCATTATTCATGGACAGAACTTTGCACTGGTACAGTTTCATTTATAAATCCATCCTTGGACTTCTGCCTATCTAGTTATATGCCACTTAAACAGCTACATCCCAGGGCTTCATTACTCTCTCCAATGAGACACACTATAACAGGAGGTGGGAATTTTATACTATTTTTAAGAAATATGAAGAAAGCACCTGACACTTTGCAATTCTGGCTTTCATGATGTGTCCTATTTTGTCTTTGTATTGATTATGTCTGTAACTTTATCTGTATTGCTGTCCGACATTTGTCCCAAGGAAGGTTATACACTTATTGCCAGATGAAGTAAGGATGTGAGGGGCAGCGGGGGTTCCGGTTTATTAGAAATATATAAAAGCAATTTAAATTTAAATTCGGTGATTTATTTGGAAGAAGGCTCCCTGCTGCAAGTGCAGAGTGCAGATGCTGCAGTGTGTCCATGAGTTTTTCCTCACCTGACATCATGTGCAGACTCCTGGACTGGATGTTGTCCTCAGCAGGGTCATAGTCAAACACAGAGCCAGGGTTGGTGCGCCACACACGCAGATCTGTGGGCACACAACCAAATTGCAAGATCAGTAGCATAATTACAAAACATCCACAGAAATGAACCAACACCTCTGATCTCTGTCTGTATTATGTGTGTGCTTTGTTGCTGTATAGGAATGACTCACAGGCACATACTGTATAGTACACAAGTGAGTGTCTCTAGCAGTCTATAGAAGACCATGAAGAATCTGGATGCACCAATTCAAAAGCCTTAGAGTTCATTTTCTGAGGATTTTCACTTCCATTGAAACTAAACGTTGTGAGATGTGATGTGTGAAGTACCGGTGGTGGTCTCCTGATCATGTTCGATGGCTCGTCTCCTCTCCATCTCCACGACACGCCTCTGGATCCCGCGGTAGTTGATGTCACTGAAATCTTGGGTGTTCCTTTTCACACGCTCCATCACAGGGTCGGTTGTGGTGGGGGTGAAGCTGCCCTTGTGCTTTTCAAAGTCTTCGTGGTATCTCACCTGGTTGGCACAGGATGTGTAAGTATTAACAAAAAACAAACAGTTACTTTCACAGACCAGTCTGTAAATGGAATTACAACTTATGCCTGTTCCTGTGTCTGATTGCTCAGACAAGGGGAAAAACCTGATACCAAAGCAAAGCAGGCCTCTAAACTTGATTTTGGGGGAGCAACTCTTAGCTAAATTATACAGCTATGCCCTTCATTGTTAATAGGATAGATCACCTACATAGAACAGGCACAGGAACAAAAGGTGCTTAATCACAACAAAGAACAAAAACAAAAGCTCACCCCAGAAATGATGCGCTGGGTCTCCCTGACACGCCTCAACTCCGGCGTGTCCAAAACAAAGGCGGCCTTGCCCTGGACCTGCTTACGGAAACTGTCCGAATACAGCACCTAGGGCAAATTGGTGAAAGGAAGGTGGGATAGGAGAGCAAAAAGATAAGTAGTGAGCATCTGAAACAATTAAAAGCTGAAGCTTTGAAACAGTTTCCCACACCCACAGCACAAAGAGTGTGGCACAGGGACAGAATGGTGACACAACCACACACAAAGAGCTTCTGACAGAAAGAGCTGGGGCATTATTGGAATTTCAGACAAATGAATTAGCAGGGAGAGTTTTATTAAAAGGGATTTATATTAAATAAAACACGGCTGTGTTCCATTCCACTGTGGGAGAGGGCAGAGGAAGTAGTCTAAATAACACAAGAGGTTAGCTATAATGATGTTCAAATATTAAACACAATGAAGAGAGAGCGCGACGGGGAGGAATTAATATGATTAACTAGAGCCAGAAGACAACGAAGTTAGGAAAGGGTTAACATGGGAATGAGCTCGAGAACATTTCTGAGATAGAAAGTGTTCTTGAGGCTGGAAGAGGGTCAGGTGGTTCTGAAGGTACCGAGCTAATGTTTTCTTGGTTCCGTTTGACTCGCTCCATCTCTGGAGTGAACACCACAGGAGTTCCTTTGGCTGAACTGTCCTTATACAACACCTACAGGGCAGAAGCACAGTGCGCCCCAGAGGGACAGTCAGACACCCTGATCCATACACAGATCACACACCTATAGGACTGGTTTCATCAAACACAAGACAACACAAAGGCAGTTTTTAAAGAAATCTTACAAGGAAAACATATAACTATTTTCAGCCAGTGTGACATTTGCTGCTGTAGTATTGGAAGTATGTTTAACCAGTGTCTGAGAAATTGGTCCTATAAGAGTGATTCATCCTGGAAGAAGCAAAGATCTCTGTTGTAAGAGACAAACATGAGCCCACTCACTCCTCACACAGCTGGAGATTTAGCATGTAATTCTGGGGGGTAAAGGGTTAACTCTGTGGAGTAGAAATTAACAGAAGCACGCAGTGATTTTACAGGAACAAAGCTCGGTTGTGGGTTAGGGAATATTTACAGGCTGCCTTTAGGGAGCACCACAGGCCAAAGAGGCAGCGTTCACTCAGCTTTAAGGGTAGATGATTAAAGTTTAGGGGGTAAAGAAAGAAGAATGCGAGAGAAGAAATGAAGGCTGCATTAGGGGATGATGATGATGGAAGCGCAAAGAGAATGCAGTCTGTGCCTTTGCGGAAGGTGGATGAGATGGGAAAGATAAGTTGATATGGGAGGGAGGCAAACTCTCTTGTAAAGAGGCATCGGCCAGTCTTAGCAGTTAGAAACACGCATTGGTCCGGCTCTGTTCCAATACCGAGCTGATGTTCTTCTGGGTTTGTTTGACTCGCTTCACTTCGGGGAGATCTGGTATAGCCGTGCCTTGACCTAGAGAATCCTTGTATCTTATCTATACCCAATGGTTTGGGTTCCATGCAGAGAAAATGGAAGAAAAAGTGCAGAGTAGGTATCATCGCAGGAAAAGTTGGAGTCAGACAGAGAGAAAACACACAAAAACAGACAGCACACCATTGAATATCACAAAACACATGGACCACAAGATTAGGAACAGTGTATTTCTGTTTTTTTGACCTGTGAAATGAAGAGGGACAGTGTGTTAGAGACACAGTGGACTTCGCTTGACCACACAGAGCTCATTAGTGTGGTGACCACATGGATGTGACAAACAGCAGGGAGTTAGCGAGATACAGGGCACAACACAAACTGGAGGTCAACAGACACAGGATGGACTTTAATGTGGAAGATGAGAATGAGGTGAAGGGTGGACAGGGTACAGGAGGCTACATGGGTCTGTTGATATGAAGTACCGTGCTAATGTTGTTCTGATTGCGTTTAACTCTCTCCATCTCTGGGGTTTCTGATACTGAGGTGCCTTGTCCCACGCCTTCTTTGTACTGAAGCTTTGAATGAGACACCAAACAACAGTCACATCAGGTGGTAACACACTCGAATGCAAATTAGTTTAAATCGGGTCGGGGGAAATGCTATAAATCAAGAAACCAGGGAGACAAAAAATGTTACATATTTTAGAATACAGGGGGAGTGACACAAAGATTGCGTGGAATTGTGAATTCAAAAACAATTCATCAATTAAGGTGAAGAGTAATTCATGTATCCCAGTTAGAATGGAAGGGGGGGGGGGACACTCGCAACCAAAAAACTACAGAACTACAGGACTGTTGACACTAAGTGGAACATTAGGACCGTCAGGTTAGGAAGAGGTATTTCAGGGAATAATGAGGAGGCTATACAAATGAAAAAGGGTGATTGTTGTTCTGATCTACCAAGCTGATATTCTTCTGGGTTTCTCGGACCCGCTTCACCTCAGGTAGATCTGGTATGGCTGTACCCTGACCAAGAGAGTCCTTGTATTGTATCTGCCCATCGCATACATTAAACAGAAAGACAGGGACAACAACACACAACATTTGACTTAAACACAGGAATAACAATCAATAAAAAACTTTACATGTGACTGTTCATTGATTTGCTAGTATGTCCATGATGACACTTAATTAGAACTTCAGGGCTTAGTGTGGTGATGAATTACTGTGAATGAAAGGAGAAACTCAATGGAGCCCCGGAAGTCCTAAAAGTCATTAACTTGTGCAAACAATTGTGGGCATGAGGCATGAGATCATGATCAAGCTCTATTCAAGGAGAAAGGGAGCACACCTCCCGCCAAATGGTCACACACCCTATTGTGTGCCCAATTTTGTTTTATTTTATTTGAACCTTTTACAATTATTTCATCTCATTTTTTTTAAATGATCCTTCAAGACCTTATATAGGACTTGGGGGCTCTGTAAATGCTTTGCAGAGGTTTTAAACAAAAAGAAAAACAAGGAATCTTGATCTAAAGTTGAGAACAGGTGTGATTTAACCAGGGATTACATCTGGAGAGCGGATCTGGTTATATGCTAGGGTACTAGACGAGGAAGGATTATGGAAGGAAGCGCTTGCCAAGGTGGATGGAGGATGGAGGATGGAGGATGGAGGAGGGAGGAGGGAGGATGGAGGAGGGGGGTGACTCTACAGAGTACCGTGCTAATGTTGGTCTGATTGCGTTTAACTCTCTCCATCTCCGGGGTTTCTGATACTGAGGTGCCTTGTCCCACGCCTTCTTTGTACTGAAGCTTTGAATGAGACACCAAACAACAGTCACATCAATTTTTTTTACATATTTTAGAATACAGGGGGAGTGACACAAAGTTTGCGTGGAATTGTGAATTCAAAAACAATTCATCAATTAAGGAGAAGAGCAATTCATGTATCCCAGTTAGAATGGAAGGGGGGGACACTCGCAACCAAAAAACTACAGAACTACAGGACTGTTGACACTAAGTGGAACATTAGGACCGTCAGGTTAGGAAGAGGTATTTCAGGGAATAATGAGGAGGCTATACAAATGAAAAAGGGTGATTGTTGTTCTGATCTACCAAGCTGATATTCTTCTGGGTTTCTCGGACCCGCTTCACCTCAGGTAGATCTGGTATGGCTGTACCCTGACCAAGAGAGTCCTTGTATTGTATCTGCCCATCGCATACATTAAACAGAAAGACAGGGACAACAACACACAACATTTGACTTAAACACAGGAATAACAATCAATGACAACTTTACATGTGACTGTTCATTGATTTGCCAGTATGTCCGTGATGACACTTAATTTAGTTTAGAACTTCAGGGCTTAGTGTGGTGATGAATTACTGTGAATGAAAGGAGAAACTCAATGGAGCCCCGGAAGTCCTAAAAGTCGCTAGAACTAGTTATTAACTTGTGCAAACAATTGTGGGCATGAGGCATGAGATCATGATCAAGCTCTATTCAAGGAGAAAGGGAGCACACCTCCCGCCAAATGGTCACACACCCTATTGTGTGCCCAATTTTGTTTTATTTTATTTGAACCTTTTACAATTATTTCATCTCATTCTTTTTAAAATGATCCTTCAAGACGTTATATAGGACTTGGGGGCTCTGTAAATGCTTTGCAGAGGGTTTAAACAAAAAGAAAAACAGGGAATCTTGATCTAAAGTTGAGAACAGGTGTGATTTGACCAGGGATTACATCTGGAGAGCGGATCTGGTTATATGCTAGGGTACTAGACGAGGAAGGAAGCGCTTGCGAAGGTGGATGGAGGATGGAGGAGGGAGGAGGGAGGAGGGAGGAGGGAGGAGCTCTGACTCTACAGAGTACCGTGCTAATGTTGGTCTGATTGCGTTTAACTCTCTCCATCTCCGGGGTTTCTGATACTGAGGTGCCTTGTCCCACGCCTTCTTTGTACTGAAGCTTTGAATGAGACACCAAACAACAGTCACATCAGGTGGTAACACACTCGAATGCAAATTAGTTTTAAATCGGGTCGGGGGAAATGCTATAAATCAAGAAACCAGGGAGACAATTTTTTTACATATTTTAGAATACAGGGGGAGTGACACAAAGATTGCGTGGAATTGTGAATTCAAAAACAATTCATCAATAAAGGAGAAGAGCAATTCATGTATCCCAGTTAGAATGGAAGGGGGGGGGGGGACACTCGCAACCAAAATACTACAGAACTACAGAACTACAGGACTGTTGACACTAAGTGGAACATTAGGACCTTCAGGTTAGGAAGAGGTATTTCAGGGAATAATGAGGAGGCTATACAAATGAAAAAGGGTGATTGTGGTTCTGATCTACCAAGCTGATATTCTTCTGGGTTTCTCGGACCCGCTTCACCTCAGGTAGATCTGGTATGGCTGTACCCTGACCAAGAGAGTCCTTGTATTGTATCTGCCCATCGCATACATTAAACAGAAAGACAGGGACAACAACACACAACATTTGACATAAACACAGGAATAACAATCAATGACAACTTTACATGTGACTGTTCATTGATTTGCCAGTATGTCCATGATGACACTTAATTAGAACTTCAGGGCTTAGTGTGGTGATGAATTACTGTGAATGAAAGGAGAAACTCAATGGAGCCCCGGAAGTCCTAAAAGTCATTAACTTGTGCAAACAATTGTGGGCATGAGGTATGAGATCATGATCAAGCTCTATTTAAGGAGAAAGGGAGCACACCTCCTTGTAACAAGTAAATAACGCCAAATGGTCACACACCCTATTGTGTGCCCAATTTTGTTTTATTTTATTTGAACCTTTTACAATTATTTCATCTCATTCTTTTTAAAATGATCCTTCAAGACCTTATATAGGACTTGGGGGCTCTGTAAATGCTTTGCAGAGGTTTTAAACAAAAAGAAAAACAGGGAATCTTGATCTAAAGTTGAGAGCAGGTGTGATTTGACCAGGGATTACATCTCGAGAGCGGATCTGGTTATATGCTAGGGTACTAGACGAGGAAGGAAGCGCTTGCGAAGGTGGATAGAGGATGGAGGATGGAGGAGGGAGGAGGGAGGAGGGAGGAGGGGTAGAGGGGTGACTCTAGAGTACCGTGCTAATGTTCCGCTGGTTGCGTTTCACTCTTTCCATCTCCGGGGTCTCGGCCAAAGCTGTTCCTTCTCCCAATTCCTCTTTATATTGAATCTTTGCATAGATGAAAGCAGTAACCAATGGTTACCCTGATGTTACCTCTTAGGATAATGAGGACGATTAGGCACTTCTTTTATTTTCTGTATTATATTAGATTTTGCTCTGTTGTGTAACTGTGTAAACTAAATCAGGCACATCTCAATAAAAACCGATGACACAGACAAACAGAGAACAACATCACAACAAAATATCCCAACCTCACAAATATTTAACATCACACAAGCTCTGCACTAATTAAAGGGTTAAAGGGTTACAAAAAAAAGAAAAAATTGGCAAGGGTAAGTTGCATGAAGTAAAATGCTACACGTCTATTTGGTCCAAAGAAATAAGGGCTGCATATCAGGGGAGAAAAGAATGTGAATAAGAAGTGTAGGAAACAAAAGAAAAGTAAAAGAAAGATAACAAATCAATGGAGTTATTTGATAAAAGGTTAAGAAAAATATTCCAAAGTAGATACCGAGCTGAAATTCTTTGTGTTCTCTTTAACACGCAGCATTTCAGGAGTGTCCTTTACAGCACACACTTTGCCTTTTATGTTTTTAAGGTCAATCTGGTATTGAAACTACAGGGAGAAAAATACAGTTACAAAGTTACAAGTGCAGTTATGATGTTTGACAATGACACAGAGGTCCAAACTAAAAGTCAGCGTAGAAGCTCTCCTTCATGAGAACAAGGTTTGGTTTGGACACTGTAGAGAATTAGTTTGAAAACTACTCGTAAGTACACAATACCCACTTATGTATATATATAGTATATAACCAAGCACTGGCAGAATACATAACCTTTGAATTTTGGATTTCTCACATCAAATATACATTGCTGTAGTATAAACAAGCTTCATATTTGCTTCTTATTGACTACTCACAGTGCTGAAGTTCCTCTGGTTCTCACGGACTCTCAGCATTTCTGGAGTGTCCAGAACGGGCACATAGTGAGACATGGTTTTCTCAGCCTCCTCTTTGTACTTTTTCTGTCATATGAAAAAAGGATTTGAATATAAAGACACCACTGCTGCACCTGTGCAAACTCAACATCAGGCTGATCATTGTGTCATTTACCTGGCTGACCATGGTCCTCATCTGCTGAGCGTGGATAATTTCTGGTGTGTCGATGACTGAGGTGAAGCTGGCTCTGTCCATCTCAGCAGTATGCTTGTACTTAGCCTATAGAACAAATAACTATAAGCCATTAATATCCGGACTTAATTGTGATCAGAACTACAAGTACACAAAATCAATCTTCAAAAATAAAATAAATAATATAAATAGTGTTTCTCCTTATTGACTGGGGGAGAGCAATAAGGCTTTGGGTTATGTATTACTTATTTAGGGCCTTACTATAGAGGACTGCAATCAAACTGAAGGGGGAATGGAGATTAATTCAAGTGCACAATAAAACTGATTCATTACTGCCGTTTGATCGCCTAATGTTAAAGAAAGTAAAAGGGACGAAAGTAAAAAGAAATCCCCACTTATTAACAATCAAAATCCATCAGATACAGTTTAAGAAATCCAGCTGTTAAACAAACAAAATTGAAGCATAACAGGCTGGGTGAAGGCAATAAGGTCATGTTTTCATTAATCCAACCTATTCAAGATGCAAGTAAACACTGACAGACCTGACTGAGGATGTCAGTAGCATTCCTGGCCCTCATGAAGTCTGGCGTGTCTGTAGCCAAAGCCAACATTCCCTTGCCCTTGATCTCCAATTCCAGTGACTTCTTATACTCTCTCTGGATGTAGGGACAGGTGGAAAATAGTTATACAAATGCACTTTATAAGTTTAGAGCAGAAATTATTAAGGGCAGATTATTATGAACAAGAAAATGTGATTGTTCATATTGAAAGGGGCTGCAAAACCAAAATGCCTGGGGAGTGGAAAATAAACATGGTTAGCAGATATTAAGGATTTCTTTCAGTGAGCAAATGTAATAAGTGGACAGCCTCCACTTAAAACTGAAAGATAAAAAGGCAGAAGGTAAGAACACAGTGTTAAAGATTCATTAGTTATTTCAGTTATTTTCATTATACTAGGGGAGTACAGCTTTAAGGCTTTAAGCTTTAAGGCTCTCATATTTGCCCAAACACCTATGGAGCAAGCAAAAGTAATCATCATTTCCACATTGCACAAACAGACCTTTGGAATGAACTAAAATCATCTTTGACAATGAAAGCACAAGCCTGGAGCTCAGGGTGTGTTACACTAACAACTGTCACAGCAAAGTGGTGCCGTGCTGCGGATTGTTTGGACGTGGATACTTTCTGTTTTTGTGCACACTGGACTCTGTTCCACTATGTGCTGTGTAATGACTCTACATTCAACATGCTTGTGTCACAGTTACTAATGCATTGAGCGACGCAAGTTACACAATCTTTCTCACTTCAACACAAGGTTGTAGCCAGGATGTTGAAAATAGCTGCTAGACAGACATTTAAAGAAAATATGTTATATAGGTGATTATTTGATTCTGATCGTACATACATTAGCTGCAGGTCCATTATTGGCAAAAGAATACTAACTTTGTGCTTCAGTATCTCTGTTACAAATTAATATTTAAATACTTAGTAGTAGTGGCGAGCTGTACCCATCTAATTGTCTGCGATTAGAAACTCCAAATTCAACCCCAAAAGCAAATATTTAAAACGTTATGGGTAACAAGTGAAATTACCAAAAGTCACGGCTCATTATACATTTAATATTTACTTTGGGTACATTTGAGGAAGATTTTTGGAGCTTTATTGAACACAAACAAATATTATTATGGGGACTAAGGAATAGTTAGGTTAAAAGTAAAAAAAACAAAAAACACAGTTAAAGTTGTAAAGCTCAAAGAAACAACTGTGATGAAACATTAGTGATGTCATCAAGCAGGGACAAGATTAGGATCAAACCAAGCAGCTGCACATTTAGTATGATGATGAAGTTTAGTTAAGGGGATAGGAATCAGCAGATGAGGATGATTGTGGGAAGCCACTCCGACGAGAGGGTGAATCAACTTCCATCACATCGTAACTGGTCATACCTCACTCAGGATCTGAGTGGCATTCCTTGCTCTCAAAAGCTCCGGAGTTTCCTCTAGTAAGGTTAGCCCTTTACCCTTCACTCCCTCCTCTAGATCCCTCCTGTATTCTTTCTACAGGACGGAAGAACAGAGAGGGGCACACAGGCAGGCCAGGCCAAGGCATACAGACGTCAGTATAGTGTCTGAGCTCAAAGTCACCAGGCCTCCTTAAAACTTCCTCAAAAGTTTGGATCCATTCAATTATAAAACATTTCGACTGGTTGCAGGAATAACAGATGACTGACATGTTTTCACTGAGGGCGTTAGAGACACTGGTGACTTTGGCAAGAATCCTGATAGAATCCTGATATGTTTTATCAAATAGAGCATGAAAATAAAAACAACATTCAAAGTCAGCATGTTCATTTTACATAACAAATATAATAAACACAAATGACCGATTTAGCAGGCAGTGTTATTTCAAAGCAGGCATGGCAAAACAGAAAACTGCATGTTATTTCATGTAGAAAGCTGCAGGTAGTGTCGCACTAGAAGGAATTACGAAGAGTCGATGGTGTCAACACATATAAAGACAATAGAATACAATACTTTACCCTTCTCATACCATGAACAGATAGAGGGAAGACAGGTGAGTGTTGCATGACTAAAAGTTTGAGGATTTGTGGAGAATCATGCAAATAAACTAAAACTAAATTGCTTGGGAGGAGCTACAAGAGGGGAATAAAGAAGGAGGAGACATCTGTGGGATTAAAAAGGGGAGGTGTGAAAGGAAAGAGGTACTACGTCTGTGATGCTGTCTTAGTATGATTATAAAGCAAGGGTGAAGGAGGACCCAGGGCCTTTCTGGGATAGATGATCCTTTAGTTACCTCACTGGCTATTTTGGTGGCGTGTCTGACATGTGTCATGGCAGGGGTCACCTCCAAGCCAGAGAGGTTCTTGCCCCTCATGTTTTCCTCATAGTCCTTCCTATAGTCTTTCTATTAGCCGCAAAAGTAAGACAGGGACAAACAGCTCAAATACCCACATGCAGGCGGTCCTGGTTCACAATGCAGTCACCCAATCCTCATCCTTCCATTTTCTGTATCTGTAGTTTCTTAAGGCACCTTTGTGTGTGTGCGTGTGAGAGTGTGTGGGTGCATTCTAATGTTCACGTACGCTGACAAAATTAAAGTCTATCTTGATTGTCGCTGGATCATCAATACATGATGATCGTTAAGGGTTTCTATGTTTTTGCAAACATTAACACAGAACACTTTGTGAGAACACTGGGAGAAGGAAACGTAAACTGAAGCTTAATGCTGAATGTAAACTTACAGTTATTTCTCTAAGCATGGCTAGTAAGGGAAAATGGAAAGGACTAAAATATTGACATTGTCAGAAAATGTAACCAATCAACAACTCAGAAGATGTTGCTATTAATAATTTAAAGATAGTAAAATAAATATCATCATAGTGTATTATGAAGGCACTGTAAAAGCTTCTCCAAATGTGATCAATATACTACATATTTACTGTAATCTAAAGTAAGCCGCATCCAACCAGCTGATACATATGCAACTACAACAAGATGCATTAAATAAAAGTCGACCTCTAGGAGTCTTTGGATCTGGAGGCCTGAAAAGTACCGTTAAATGTTTAGTCACTTTTGAGGCAGATGTCACACACGGGGCATTTACCTGGCTCTGCATATGCTGGGCCTCTTTAGCAGTCACATACGTAGGTGTCTCGAAGTCAAGCATGGCCTTGCCCTTCTCTTTCTCATACTTCTCCTTGTACTTCACCTGCAATGACCAGCACGAGTTGCATATAAGGTCAACTGAAAATACTACATGGATATGCAGTGAATTACACACACTATTCCTAAATACACACCTGTGCTGGTACACTTACAAATTAGGTTATGAACAATTGACAGTCTGGGGTCAAGCATACAGTTTACTTACAGAACAATTGTATTTCAATATGAAATAAGTCAATGAGTTCAGAATATTTACAAGAATAACAAAAATAATTAGATTTTTGGTAAAAATTGTCTTTGGTATAAAGGTCAGGGGATCAGAGAGACCGACCTCTATGACATCATAATGGTTACTCCTCATTAATGTTCAAGACAGCAGGTTGGATCTCTAAAGCTATCCCTAAAAGTTGGGTGTATAAAAGTCATGGAAAGGGTCTAATAACGTTTAGTTTTCCAATTGAGTCACTGTTGATAAAAAGATAAGTAGCTCTTAGAGGTCAGTTACTCTGACTTCTCATCTCTACAGCTGCAGAAGCACATTGGTAAACAGTTGTTTTCCTATGCTAAGTAGCGGCCCCTAAAACCTCCAAATTGGATTCATTGTGTAAAATTGGTAGACTCCTGTTTTAAAATGTCAAATGTATTGTAAGCTGCAGAGTGAACACCAGGGGAAATAGTAAGCAAGTCATGTTTCTCTGTCCACCTGTTAGTGTGGGAGACAAAAAGTGATAGAGATGTGGAAAACTGAAATGCAGATACTGTGTACAGATTGTGTAGGTTAAAGCCACCCACAATGGTTTTTGTTGGTTTTTGTTGGTCCCCCAGAGTCTGTGCCACTTACGTTGCTCTGAAGTTCAGAGGCCTCCTTGTGATGAAGCTGTTCTGGTGTGTCGGCAATCATATGGTAGTGACCTTTACTCTCCTCAAATTTCCTCTTGTACCGGTACTAAGGGGGAATTCCCAGTCAAGTAAGACAGCCCAGTACAGCAAAGATGAAAAGAGCCTGTGTCTTACTGCCATTGTGTAGCAGAAAATAATCATTTTATGACAGAAACAAGGGCAATACTTCTACAACTGAAATGGTTCGTGGCATTGTCAAAATATACGACATACTGCCAAAAGGATGAGTGATTAAGAGAATAGAAAATGAATGGAGAAGCAGGGAGTACTTTGTTACAAGTTCATGAATTAACAAAGTAGTGGTAGTGCTACATGAGCATAAGATCATAGATTTACTGGAAAATGGGGGTTATGTAAGATGGTAGTATAGGAAGGTTTAAAGGTGAAAGGTGAGAAGGGTAATGATCACTACCAGATGATCGGAAATGGGAAATGGACGTGGGGTGGCACTGAGGTCAATATTTCGCAGCATGTTGAGAGTTATTGTGGTACGTGAAGTGACAGAAGCAACAACACATGACATGCTTCAGTTAACCACAGACACCCGGATCTGAAACTGAATGGACACCCGGTCACATGTGAGGGTTAAAGGGTGATGATGATGGCTTACGTCACTCGACAGCTTGCTGGTGCTCAGGTTGTGCTGCATGGACAGAGACTCGGCCATGTCTGTCACAGGCTTGTGGATCTTCTTCAGATCACCCTTGTACTTCACCTGCAAGTGATATTAAATGATTTGTTTGAGCTCTTATATGAGACTGCACTGTACTAAAGGGCACACATTGCCTATATTGGCAATGCCCCTAGACCCACAGATGCAGGCAAAATACTTGCTCAGTAGACTCGTACTCTGTGTGTGTCTAACCAGGGGCAACATTTATAACTGTTGCTTAGGCAGAAAACGTGGCTCCCATCTTGCACAAGTCAATCTCCATGCAAAAATGTTGGGATTTATAAAGACAAACATTATTTGAGAATGTAGGCACCTGTAAGGCAACTTTCACCCGTGTGAATGGAGACAGCTTTCAAAGAATTGTTGAGGAGTGACTTCCTGTGGCTCAAATTACTTCAATTCAAAAGAGCAACTGTATAACTGTATCTAGGCGTCTATACGCTGATACTGATACTGCTTGTGTGTAAATGTAAATAACAGGGACATTTTCAGCTCATCGGAGAAATCACAACATTTATATCTCTGATTTACTGTTTGTATTGATAACTTATAGATTGTCTCAGTTCAGTCCTACAGTGACAGTCCCTCACTCTGTTTTCAAGCCTTCGGGGCTAGAATCACTAATGGTATTGCAAGGCTTTTACTGTTACTGTTATTGTAACGCGACAAATAATGTTTGTCATTTACCAACACGATGTACTGGGGATATGTGCTAGTAAAATGAGAGAAAACTCCCATCTGTAAATTTTGCGCAGTTGGGTTGATGCATATGCAGTTTCAACTCTCAACTCCACCTTGCACAAATATGTACATTTTGGCTTCTGTTCACATGACTATTCTGAAGTAATATGCAACACAGGCTCATTTGAATATGCAGCATTTCAACTGGGCAATCATTTGTAGTACATTGCAAGATTGTAGTGGGTGGGCTATGAGGTTGTTTGCCGTTAGAACCTTTCCATGTCAGTTGTGATTTATAAAGGGGAAAAAAAGTACAAAGGTGTGTGCCATGACCCACTACTAGGGTGTCACAACAATGTTGAACACATACTCGTACTAAAATAATTAGGTAATTGAAGTAAAGTATAGGATGTCTGACAGTTTAAAGGAGTAATTCAGAATAATGGAATATATATGGATACCCACCTCACTGGCCAATATATTGGCATCCTTCAAGGTTTGGTAAATCTTACTCTCCTTCATGTCATACTCTGGCCTCTTTCCTTTCATCTCTTTGTCGAACTTCTCCTTGTACTTCAACTGTTGAGACAGGAACAAGGGTTAGGGTAAATGTCATCTGTCAGAACCAATTCAATGAAATCATGGGAGAAATACTTGGTTATAATGTATAAAAAGGGATGAGTAACTCAAAGTGTTTGATAGAAAGCCTTTCTTGATAGATTTAGATATAATGGACACTCAATCCCTTCTTATACAGGAAAAAAAAGAACCAAACCATTTGTTATTTTTAAAAGGAGACTCAATGTTCCATGCGTCTAAGTATTCATTATTTTCATTCAGCATTCACTGTAATCTTTCAAATGGCATGTTCACATCTGCTGTTTGGTTCTCTCAGCATGGACCAAAGAAAATGACGTTGTAGTTGTAGTGTTTACGGTTTAAACAGGCCGTACTTCTACATCATCACAGTAACATGGACCCAAATAGAGTAACAACGTGGTTGTGTGGTCTGATCAGCAAAACATAATTAAGAATAGCTGAATGTAAGCATATTGCCACCAGATTTTATTTATTATCTAGGGAGATGATGTCCTGCACTGCAACATGATGGGAATCAGTTACATGTGTCCTTATTTATCACATCATCCTGTGTTTATTCCACATTGCCTTCAAAGCAAATTGCCAACTTTAAGTTGGTCTTGTAGTGACTATTTAGTCTGTCAACTACATTCACCCATGTTGGAACTGTGGTGATGAAGCAGGTCAATCAAAACAGGACAACTGCGAAGGTGCCTGAAGGTCCAATTCAGACCTTGAGTCCTCCATACGCCTAATTATCACACCTTGATTCAGCTGAGATAGATAGTAATTCACATCCACATCAATCAAATACATTTCAAAAGACAACTTGCAATTGGGTTTCAGCTCCCTGCTCACATTTGATAATGATGAGAAACTGAATGGAACTTTCGCTACCGCACAGCTAAAGAGGTGTGCGCTAGCTATTCAGATTACTAAATCTGAGCTGTTTGGAAAGAACGTGTCGTTTTGCCTATTCTATCCATATGGATAAACAGAACATAAACTTCATATATCACAAAGCATATGTGGCAGAAGGAGCAGAAGAGAGTTTATGCAGTGGGATTGTGTGTATGTCAGAAAGAGCTCAAACAGCGTCTTGAAAAAGTGCTGGTCGGTCAAAAAATTAGTCTAGATCTAATCCAAATTAACTCAGCACAGCTGATTACAGTATTTGACCATTGGATGCAAACATTTCTAACCTCTTGAGACCCTGCGCACTCATGAGTGGACATTACATTTTTCCCTCCTAACACCTAAAACATCATTGATCTTAACTTAGACATGTTGTCTTCATGTTTGCACACTTTGCTGCCCCCTAGTGATATATTTGGGTCAATGTAAAACAGGAGACAGGAAGAAATGTGTTATACTCTTTGTGTTCTTATGTTGGACAAATATGATCACACTCTTCACTTTTTTTTGTATTAGGTTTTAGGAAATTCAGAATGCATAACAAATATGTCAGGGTCTCAGGGGGTTAAGGATGTACCAAGGTGCCTATTCATTTTATGACACAATAATGAGAGAGCTCATCCGATCTTAAAATGTAAAAACAGAGTGATGAATGTAATCCAGGAATATTGTGAAAAATACAAAGAGTTGTGAACAGAAAAGACACAAATACAACTTGTGCATTAATGCAAGCTTGTCTATGCTTGGCAATGAAGCAGCGCATGGCAGGAAAGCAAAAGTGCTGCAGATACAAACAATGCTAGACTGTACAAAAAGGTTTGGAAATGAAATCTAAGCAATAAGGATCAAAGTACATTTGAGTCCTTATGGCCTGTGTCAAAGATGCAATGAACCCCATAGTTTGTCAGTCAATACAAAGTTGAAAAAGAAACAAAGACAGAAAGGACTAGCCCTCTGGTCTCACTGGGTTTCAGGGCTTTAACCTTACATTACTAGTCAGGGCACTCATTTTCTTAGTGTGGCGCATCTGGAGGGTATCATAGGATGCTGCTCCATGGAGGGAGGGCTTGGCCTCCACCTATAAAGCGCAGTGAGATGAAGGGAGGAGAACACACAGACAAGGACAGTGTGGAAGAAGAGAGATGAGAAATAAAGGTGTATGGGATAGAAGGACCAAGGAGGTCAAGCAGTGTAGGAAGAAAGGATGTGATGGAGAACAGACATTTGCAATGCGGTGAAATGGGCAGTTAAACATACAAATATGCTTAATGGACTCACAATGACGGGTAAAGACATGTATTATAATGCAGGATGGCAGAAGCACTATGAAAAGCTGCTTGTTCTAGTTAGCTGTAGGAATGTTGCTAAGTGTCTACTACAGCAATACCATTGGACAAATAAGACACCCAGTCAGATGATCATTCCTAGAGTAACATTGGCTAGGTGGCAAATACAAGGAACCTGTGGGAAGGCAGTAGGACTAATCCAGGGTGAGCCAAAAGGGTTGACATGGTCTTGTGTCATACCTGGCTGTTCAGCTTGGACACCTCAGTGGCCAGAGCAATGTCTGGGCGGTGGGTCAGAGAACCTCCACGGCTGGCCTCTTCACGGGCTTTGTCACGGTAACCAATCTGAAAGAAACAAGACAGAACATGTGTCACGAGAGTCCCCAACAGTGGTTAATACTCAAGTTATAATCAATTTCATTATTTGGTGCTAAGCAGTCAATGTTGTGGAGTGGAGTGAGTCACTGCACTTCAGAGAGTAAAAACAAAGAAAAAGCAATTTGTTGAATTTGTACTAACTCACTTAAAATTTCTGTTCATAATTTGCAATTCTGCACATTTAGCACTTTAACGCTGGTTTATTAATTGCGCAACATGAATTACATTTTATCTAAGTGTATACTACAATACAACACAACAACACTTCACTGTGTTGTTGAATTGTATAATGTGTCTTTTGGTGTTTGTTTTGTGAGTTACTAGATGTATCTTTGGGTATTTCTATTGTGATTTTTATCGTCACTCTTCTCTCATTTTTACCTTCGGTTGACAATAAAATGAACTGAATAGGAATGAACAGAAATAAGCTGACTGTCAAAAAGTGTGAGCACTACAATGACTTTCTTCAATATAAAAGTTATTGTTCCATGAAAAACCAGGCAGGATGATGGTAAATTTGCTGATTACGTGGCTGATAAGTTTGGCAGCTTGAGTGGCCTTCATGATGTCAGGGCGGTCAGCCACAGAGGTGTAGTTCAATTTGGCCTTGGCTTCCTTCTTGTAGGCAACCTGCAAAGTTTGGGAGAAGAACCACAAGAATATTTTTAACATATAAAAGAAAAACAAACACTGTACAAACCAAAACAATTGGATTGTGGGAGGAACTCACATTGCTCTGTTTCCTGGCTACATCCATGGCATGCTGAACATCAGGCGGGGTCGTCATGTGGTTATACACTGACTTACCCTTCTCCTTCTCAAACTTTTGTTTGTACTGTTTCTATACAGAGAGAGAGACACGATTGCTAAAGCTGGCTGTATCATAAGGTGAATAAAGGATGGTGGAGTCTTATCAGAGCTATAAGGAATATTGTTAAATGAGAGACACCTTACCCCACTGACGAGCTTGTTCATCTGTTTGCTGTGGGCGGTATCACGAGTCTCTGGCAGTTTGGTGAATCCACCAGACTGCATGTCCTTCTTACTGGCCTCCTTGTATTTGCTCTGAGGAAGAAAATGAATGATTGGAACACATACAGTATAAGTCTTGTTATGGCCATTAAAAAAATTCAGTATTTACTTATTCTAAACCCGTGACAAGAGAACTATGACTTCTGTTATTATTGTTTCCTACCTCTGATACCAGGGTGCGCACTGCCTTGGCATGGAGGATTTGAGGAGTGTCCATGACAGGCAAATAGTGGCCCTTTGCCTTTTCATACTTCAGTCTGTACTTCACCTTTAGGGCAGAAATAAATAGATTGATAGATATACTTTCACAATTTGTATCTTTACACCACCTTTAACATAAGTTGTTGGTAGGAAGGCAAGATGAAGAATCTTACATCACTGTTCATTTCATTATTTCTCATAGCCAGGAGGGTTAACTTGTCATCAACCACAGGTATCACACAGCCCTTCATCATCTCCTTGTCATACTTGTACTCCACCTGTGGGAAAGTAAAGGAAAGAGGACCTGAACAACACTATTGGACAATGAAAGGTTTAAATCATGGACATAAAACCAAGCAGTAACTTACATCACTCTGTTGCAAAGAACTCCTAGCAGCATTGACAAAGTCAGGTCTGTCAGCCGTCCAGATCCATTTATTCTTGGTGGCTTCATACTTCTTCTTGTAGTCAAGCTGAAAATGGAAACAATATGAATATTAAAATTGGAGCATTATAAGGTAAACAATTCCAGCAGACTTGAAAATACAGGAAGAGAACAAAAGTGTTTGTATGTTCAGACCTGTTCCCTATCCATAGTTATTGAAGATTCTTACATTACTGATGTTCTTGTAAGCTTCCTTGGCAGCACGAATAGAGTGAGCCTCAGGGTCCATGTTGATGTGGGCCTTGCTCTTCTCATATACCTCTCTGTACTTCAGCTGGAAGATATGGCAACAACACACACATATAATCCAATCAAAGGTCAAATAACAAAAAAAAAGCATCTCGTTTCCATAAGAAATTTGAGAGGAACCTACATTGCTGGTGATCTCCTTGACCCTCTTCATGTGCTGTTGGTGTGGTGTGTCAAAGGGCAGGGTGTAACCCTTAGCCTTGGTCTTGTTGTATTCCATTTTGTAGATAATCTAGAATAATCATAATACAGTCAAAAGCAAATAAAGGACATAAACATTTTTTGCATTTATATTTGTTGCAGTTTAGATTTTGTTCAATTGGTACATACATCGGTGATCTTCTTGCTGCGTTTATGGGCCTCATACTCAGGAGTCTCCAGAATAGAGGTGAACTTGTCCTTGACACGCTCATACTGCTCCCTGTACTTCCACTAGAGGAGGAGATGTTAAGGACACAAATGTTAATATCACTCATAATCTTTCTACAATTTTGTAATTTTACTATCTATTCTAATAGTTGGTCTTAATTAAAATGAGGAATATACAGGGGAAATGAATGAATGGATTTAGGGTAAGAGATGATTGAGTGCTCCTGAAAATACAGGCATGGGGCAAAATTGGCCTCCTTGGTGCAAAATGTAATCCTTATCTTTCTCGGACTTGATACCAAAGATGGGCATACAGAAACAAGTCCAATTCTCTTTTGCTTTTTATTCTTTGTGTTGTTTTTCTTGGATGGTTCTCTTCTGCATAAGTCAGAAAAACTTGTATGTGTGTAATGTATCTGTGGCACAGCAGTTCTATAGGGTTTTCAGGCCATCCATTGATTATGTGCCAATCATTTAAATTAACTGGTGTTCTATTTTCCTTTGGACAAAAAAACCCTCAGCCTTTTGGCAAGTATCACTAAAATCAATGAATACAGTGTTATGAATGATACAATGCCATGCACGTGGATCTAAACCATGCATTAAAGCATGCATTAACACGGAGAAATTAGTCTGCAGGTGAAAATGAAGACACGTTACCAAATGATGAGCCATGAAAGTCTGTAGTGTCCACGTAGCTCCTGTTGACCATGAGACTAGCTTATGCTATTGCTAAATTAATCTTAGGCCGATACATACAGAACCTTCAATAGGAAACAAAGTTCATTTAAGAGAATATATAAGTAAGGTAATTCTCCTCTGCAAATGTTTTGATGCAGCCACACTGCTAGAGTACTGGACTAGCAAAGTATTTAAAGGCTGATGCAGTCAAATGTAGTAGTATATTTGAATTATATACGTGTTGCTTTTAAGATGTCTAACTGTACAACTGCTGTCTAATCTATACTTATCTGTATCTTCAGTCTTCGCAGAGGATCCAGTAAATACAGCAGCAACTACTGCACTGCATTTAACGTGGGCTACTCATGGCTACGGTAATGAGAGTTAAAGCCAGATATAGGTTGGTAGTGATAAGATTAGAGCATGAAAGTGAAGCTCTCATTAAGGAATTGGGTTGAATGGAAAGGGTAAGGCCACCGTCCAAAAACAGCAGAAAGTAACCATGTTAACAAACTGTAATATGTATTTTGCTTTTTAAATAAAGGTCAACAATGACTGCATGTCCTAAAGGTAAAGAGATGCTGTCTGTCTGTTTGTGGGCGGGGCACAGGAATAGGAAGTACACATTTGGATGTTTACCTTACTGCCAATAATGGACTGATAAAGGGCTGTGAGGATATCTGGGCGGAGTAGCTCACTGCAGCCATGTTTGAGCAGCTCCTTAGCTCTGGCTTTATACCTTACCTATCCACGAATACACACAGCATACACACACAAACACAAACACACACACATGTGCCACAGTTGAGGGCATATGTGAAAAATAGTAGTAGAACCAGGAATATTGGAGATGGGACTCCAGAGATCCACGTGTCCTCATCTGTGCCGTCAGTGTGAAACCAGCCATAGTTTTCAGTATAAAACGATTTGTTCATTAACTTGTTTTGGCATATTCACTCTTTCTTGACTTGACTTGAGATTCTCTCTGGTGGCATAGATGAGGCACAGTCCTGCTCACTTAAGTGAGCTTCTTTGAGGGCAAGCAGAGAGACTGATACCAACAGATCAGTAATGTATCCGGAAACAAGAGACGTCATGGCCATGCGACGATGACCACCAGCAGGTCTGTTGATATGACCTCATGCATGGGAGTCAGACTGGTATGTCAGACTGGACGAAGCAGCATAGGAGGCAGGCCGGTTGGACTACCAGACATAGTCTTTTACCTGACTCATCTTCCTGTTCTCCCTGGCCAGTTGGTACCTAGGATCATCTGTAGTAATGGTGAACTTATCCCTGGTCTTCTCATAATTAGCTCTGTAGGACCTCTGCTCAGAATGTCAGAAGGTAATTAATGACAAAAGTCCACAAAGCAATGTACGCACTGATGTGATCTGACTTCACCAGTGGACACAGTGAGAATAAAACAATTCCATGTGAAGGACAGTGGCAAATTTCAAGAAAAACATTTGTGATACATACAAACGGTAGGTGAATTGGCTACAAATAAATAATTAGCAACTCTGTTACCTTCAAAGCTGACAGTCCAAATGTGATACATAGACAGAAGAATTTCATTCATGATAAAGCATTTATCATAGCATACAGAAGTAATTCCTTAGGGTTATTTATTTGTTGTAACGAATACCAAATATTGTATTAATTTGATAATAAAGGGACTCACATCGTCGATGAGAGTGGAGGCATGCTTGGCAGCATGGAAGAATGGCGTGTCGCTGGTATACTTGAAGTTGGCTCTGTTCTTCTCAAAAGACGCTTTGTACAGTCTCTGAAACCAGGACATGAAGCAGATGTTACGAAATGTAGAACAAAACCGATTGAGTACATTTGATCACATCACTGACACAGATGGAAAATAAATCATATCGTTTACCTCACTGTAGAGATCCTTGTTCCTCTCAGCCATCACCAAATCAGGTGTGTCCCACACATAGCATCCAATACCCTTTAGATATTCCAGGTCCTCCTTGTACTTGACCTAAAAGAAAAAGGGGAAAAAGGGATTTCACCCACATATTACCATATGTCAGTGTGCATCCAAATACTATTTTGACACAGAAGGTGTGAATTTGTATAATATATAATCAGCAGTGTTCACTCACATTGCTGACGTTGTCATTGACAATCCTGCTGAAAAAGAACTCGGGACGGTCGGGGATGGACTTCCACGTTCCCAGAGAGTTAATGTACTTCTCTCTGTATTTGACCTGAGATACACAGACAAGGTGGGAGTAAAAGGAAGTTAATAGAGTCCACTGTAATTGTATTTGTATTGTTAATACCAGCATTTCAACTGCTGACCTCGCTGACGTCATCTGTGACTCTGCGGTGGTAGACGATGTCCCAAGCATCCTTGACTGTACGGTAGTGACCCTTGGAGAGCTCAAATGTCTCTTTGTAGCGCAGCTAATGACATAAACAACAACAGAGTAAGATTCATGACCAATACAAAACATCTCTATCACATCTGTGTACATCAATCATCAACATTTTGTATTAATGTTACTTTGTTAAAAGCTATGTAAATGTAAATAAATATAAATATACAGATTTGGTATTTTGATATTCCTTTTTCATGACACACTCACATCGCTGGACTGGAGGTAGGCTTTCTTGGCGCGGATCAATAGTGGTGTATCAGCAATGGCAGTGTACCTGTGCTTCATCTTCTCATATTGTTCTTTGTATTTATTCTATGAGAACAAACAATTGTTAAGATACAGAATAAAGGTCTTAAAGGTTTGAATATTACTCTTATCATTTATTTCGACTGGACTGATTGAGAATACATGTGATTTAGCATTGACACCACTTTCCATTCCTGAATGGGAACTAAAATTATACAGCGAGGTTATGAGGAATCACAGTTCATCTTTACAAGGGTAAAATAGTCCACTGATAAAACAGCAAGGATGCCAAAACAAATACACAGAGGAAACATATGGAACACTTACTTCACTGAAGACCACCTTCATGGATCTAGCATGGCCGAGAGTTGGAGTTTCCGTTTCCAAGGTGTAATGGGGTCTCTCTTTAGCAGCCAAGTCTGTGTATTTGTACTACAGATAAAGAGAACAGATAAAATAATGTTTTATTACCAAAAGAAGATAATAAAAATGAATAATTGAAGAGCTAAATCTTAACTTGCCTTATCAGTCAGCTGCTGGGCCCATTTGGCTCTCTGGATCTCCACCGAGTCCAGTGTGGTGGCTACCTTGGCCATATCTTCTTTGCTCTGGGATTTGTAGATCATCTGAAGTGAAGAGTACAGTAAAGGCCATGTCACAGACTTGATCAAAAATTATACAAAGAGTCCGGTCTTGCACGCTCACCTTTACTACAATTTTGAGGCCTACTGATGTAACATTGGTAATGCTATAATTTAATAAACAAAATGGTGTTGAATGACTCACGTTGCTCATGTGGGACTTCAGCTCAGTCACACGCTTATACTCTGGTGTGTCCAGGACCACAGAGAATTTAGAAAGATTATTCTTGGCCTCCACAGGATAGCTAACCTATGAAAGTGAAAAAGAGATAAAATGATATTATTGTACTGAGAGTCACAGTTGAGTATACTTTAAAAATGGAGGATAGTGATATAAGGGGCACTGTGAGAACATACCCTGAACTTGTTGATGTTGCGGACATGGACCATCTCAGGGGTGTTGTACAGGAAGCAGCCCATGCCTCTCAGCCACGACAGATCCTCTTTGTATTTCAGCTAGGTACACAAAAGTATAGTTCAAAACAATTTCTATAACAGTTAGAAAGTCATGTTTGAGAAAAAAGCTTTCAAATCAGATGTTTTTTGGCCATACTTCACTGGTGATCTCATTCACATGGCGGCAGTGCATCAGCGCTGGTGTAGTGGGCATAGAGATCAACTGGCCTTTAGAATTGTAGTATTTCTCTCTGTAGCACAACTAGGATAAGAAGGGGAAAATAACTTATTAATTAAGAATAGAAACAGGAAGGTGAAAGATTTGATCTTCTGGTGGTGGATACTTACGTCACTGAGGTTTGCCTGGTTCATCTTGACTTGTTTGAATTCAGGGGCTTCGGAGGTTCTATGGACCTTGTCTTTTTCTTTGTGATACCGCTCACGGTACAGACGCTAAGGAATGGAGAAAATAAAAGAACCACATAATGAAACCTGACCAATATCTCCACAGTTTCATAGTATGAGCACTTTATGATCTCACCTCATTGATGATCTTGTTAGCTTTCCTTGCATTGACAAAGTTGACACCCTCTGGATGAATGGTGTAGGACTTAGCCTTCGTCATCTCATAGGCCTCCTTGTATTTTACCTGCACAAAGAGAAGTTGAATTTAATTATTAACAGTTGCACTTTCTTTTGTCAGATGCAATTAGTATTGGCAGTTTACTTGTGTTTTTCATTAGAAATTTCAAGAATGAAGTTGAAATATTCCAAGGGAAAACGTTGAAATGTGACAAGATAGAAGTTACAATAATTAAAGAATATTTCCAAAATTTTATGAGAATAAAGTAATCATGTTTAGAGAAACAACTCATAAGGTTCCAAGTACAAAGTTGAAATTGTCGAAAAGTCATGAGGATAATGCCACAGTGAGGAATTAGAAACTGTTTATACTTCAGTAGTTGTTAGGCAAATACCTTTCTGATGCTAGGAGGTCAAATTAACAGCTAAACGACATTTACTCAAGTACTTGACTGTTCAAGTACTGTAAATGTGTGAATTTAAATTGTAATGAAGTCATTTTTGGATGAGGTTTCTCTGCTAGTACCACAGTGAGGGACACCTTATCCACAACTGTTCTTACAACATAAAGCGTCTTCATATCTATAAAAACAAAGCACAAAACAACTGGTAATTAGCGGTTATAAAACACACTGACACACTTACATTGCTTGTGACGATGCTGTTCAGCTTAACCTGCTTGATAAGGGGGGTGTCATGCGGCAGGGAGTATCCAGTCGGCATGTAGCTCTTATTGGCTTCCTTGTACCAGTGCTGTAACAAGCCAGAACATCAGAGTGAGACCAGTTGTATTTTAGCATGACAACAATATACACAAGCAACAGAGAAATATTTATACTGTGAAATACGCAGGTCTGATGCTTGAATTATAGATCTCAAACATGTACACTGTTCATGAGTTAACGTTCACTTACATCACTCTGGATGTGGTTAGCCAGGCGTGCCCTCTCAGTCTCCATAGTGACAGCAGGAGCAGTATTGGTACCCTTGACATTATAGTTGTAATCATAGTGATAGTGCAGCTGGGTAAAAAAACAGAAGAGATATGAGCAATGAATTTTCATTGGTTTGGTATGTAAAGATGTATGAGTAGATGAGTAGATAAAGAGTTGTCAGACTCACATCACTCAGGTTCTGGGCACTCTGCTTGGCTGTCTCATACACAGGTGTGTCTGTCACAACTGAATAGTCCTGGAAGGCTTCAATACCCTTGGCTCTGTACTTGTTCTGTCAGCAACACAACGTTTGGTATAGCAAGAATTTGAAGTTAATAGAATGGAGAGAAAGGAGATAACTAAGGGTGTGTCATAAAGGTTTGAAAGTTTGAAAGAATGGAAAATGGAAATTGGCATAGAAAATAACTGAAAAGGACATGAAATACAGGAAAACATGAAAATAAATGGATTTGGTGACTGAACCTCGCTTTGAAGGTCACCAGCATGTTTGACACGGAGGATCTCTGGTGTGTCCCAGGCATAGCAACCAATACCCTTCAGCCAGTTCAGGTCATCCTTGTAGAAGATCTGAGGAGAGTCCACATACCAAGACACACTTAAAAATCCTGATCATACAGCCTCCTCAAGATTGACAACGTTGTTCCAAATACTGTACTTATGCTTGACCAACTTATTAGCTGCTGTGCCTATAGAGAAACAAACACAGGATTTCTTGGTGAGGACACTCACGTCACTGAGCTGCTCGTTGACTTTGCGTGCCTCCACATACACCGGCATGTCAGGGAGACACATCCACTGATGTAGATGCTTGCGGTAGTTGATCTCGCTTACAGAGTTCTGGGTGTTACGGGCAGACAGGATCTCCAGCATGTCTGGTGGGATATGGTTCTTGGCCTTTGACTTCTCATAACTTTCCTTGTACAGACGCTATACAAGGGGTTAACAACATGTGACAGAAGATACATTTAAGTTATTTGGTAAAACAGAGCTAGTTTTGCTATAGAGCTTCCACATTCTACATTTGAGAAGATAACAAAACAACAAAAAACAACAAATAACATCAATGAAAGAAGATGAATGTGTCAACTTACATCTAGGATGAGCTTTCCAACTTTGACACAGCGAGCAGTGGCAGGATCATCCTCCAGACACTTAGGCAGACTGTAGAGGTTCTTGAATTTCTCATAATCCTCCCGATACTTCACCTGGTGAGATACGTTCATTATAATATCTTAATGGTCAATGTTCAAAATCCAATGCAACACAATCATAGTAATATCTCTACCCAGTGGTAAAAAAAGGGAACTCACATTGCTGAGTATGGTCTTCTGAATTTTGGCGTGCTGCATCGAGTGCGAGTCATGTGGAATCTGGTAGCCCTTGGCTTTGATTTTGTCCCAGAGAGCAGTGTATTTTTTCTGTTGACGGAAAAGCCAGAGCATCATTAATATCAGAATGTATCTCTCATACCACTGACATCTCGTGTGAGTGCCAGATGAAATTGATTTTTTACTTACGTTACTGAAGAATTCTTTGAAGTTGTGGCATCTGGCATAGTCATGGGTATCCAAAATGGTGGTGTACAGGTGCTTCTCCTTATGATAAGCCTCCCTGTAATTTAGCTGCAGACAAAAGCCATTGAGTTATTGGTTAAAGCATTGAATGAATCAGACGCACAGTCAAAGTGGCAGTGCATTAACAGGATACTCACATCACTTGCCCAGGTATGACCCAGAACAGCAGTCACATAGATTGGAGTGTCTGTCACAATTGAGTAGTTGTTGAAGTCTTTCTTGGCAGCTCCTCGGTATTTCAGCTATAAGGGCAAAATATGAGAAAGATTCATTAATGATAAAAAATGCAACAATGGTTCAACAAGTAATGTTAATTGTACTTTACACACAAGGTTTCCTGAAATAGTTATTGTGGTTACTCACATCACTCAGCAGCTCAGCAGATTTCTTGGCCCGAATAATCTCTGGTGTGTCCCACACATAGCAACCCATGCCCTTGATCCAGTTCATGTCTTCTTTGTAGAACACCTATTAAATGGGGACAGCAAAAATCAAGGAATATCTCCAATCAACTGCCCTAACTTAATTAGATATCATACATATAGAAAACAGCATAAACACCTACATCACTGAGAATTTCGTTGTTCTTTCGGGCACGGATGGCGTCCTGTTGATCGGGATGGCATGTCCACTGATGCAGGTAGGTGCGGTAGAGCACGTCACTCAGCATGTCCTGGCATTTCTTAGCAACCCGATTAGGAATGATGTCTGCTGGGATGTGGATTTTAGTCTTATCATGATGGTAGTTCTTCTGGTACATCCTCTGGAAAAGATTGTGAATACCATGGGCCGTTAGTGAAAGTAATGAAACAGAGTGACTTGTTTGTTTATTTGTAATGTTTAAGCCTTAACATTGCCCGTAAATTGTATTTCCATGCTGGTAACACACCTTTTTTGTGTCAATCTAACATTGTACCTTCCCCTAACATTAACGGGGTCCTATGATGAATCACAGAATTTGTGAGATTCAGAAGAAATACATGCTTAAAAATAATTTTCTTAAAACATGAGTTGAGAGAGCATGACGAGGCAAAGTTGGCAAAATTAATTTAGCCTTCACTGATAAGGACAATGAGTTCTATGAATCAGGACAGCAATTGTTCTGACACCACACTGTCATAGAATACCTTCGATGACGACATTCAATCAAAAATACACTTTTGAAACCTGGAGAAGTTTTGCGCTATGATGACACTACTCCAGGGTACTGCGTACACAGACTACATGTAAATCACCAGATGCACAGTGTGAGTTTGTTGGGGACTTTGCGAGTAAAAAAAAAAAAAGGTCTTACAATGGACACACGGCTCTGTTTATCAAGCAGTTGTGTGCATTAGTTCCACTAGAATATTTGTCATCATCTTTAGTTTCATTTATCAAATCAAATCAAATTCATTTCTTTGTCCCAATATCACACCCGAGGGCTTTACAGGCCCACCACATCACACAATTTCCAAAATAGCCCCCAAAACCTTAATGTTTAACCTTAATGTAAAAATTGGATTTAAATGGAAAAATTTAAAAAAAAAAGGACGCCTGTAGTATCTTCATGTAATAACAATTGAATTTACTTTATCGATTTTATGTGTCATTTTATAGTGCCTTGTAAAAAAAATTGACATATGAAACTAAATGGATACAGATCTGTCATATGAAATAAATGGAGAAACTCTTACCAGCCCCTTGTTCTTCTCTTGATTTCCACAGCGCATCACCTCAGGGAAGTCCACCAGTGTTCCAGCCATGTAGTGACCCTTGGCCTTCTCATGGGCATCCTTATATTTGACCTAGAATGATTCCATTTATTAAAGTATCATGCCATTGGCTTATCATCATGAACGACTAAAAAGAACTACAAGATATCGGTATTGTATGAGGACTACCCTTAATGTCCAAAAAAGTTGTAAATGCTAAATATGACATTATTATTAGTTCAGTATCACGCAGAGGCTTACATCACTAATGATCTCCCTGCTCTTCTTGCCACTGAGCAGTGGGATGTACTGATGGTTCAGCTTGTAACCTGAAGCCTTTGACAGATCCCAGTTTTGTTTGTAGAGTTTCTGAAATCAAACACAGAAGTTACAATGATAAAAGAGTTGACAAAATATGTGTACGACCTGGGATGTGTGTATATATACAGTATATATACGATATACACATTTAGAGTTTACACAGTATATTACCTCGCTGATGTTCTTAGACACCTCCCTGCTATGAGCTAGTTGTGGAGTGTCCTCTGAGCCAATGTAAATACCCTTCTCTGCATTAAAGGTCTCCTTGTACTTCAGCTATGGAAAGAGGAAGAAAGAGAAAGTTGGAAATAAAAATTCAATACAATCAATATAATTGATGGTCTGGTTTAAGATATGATTTGTTTTAAGCATTATCCTTTTTTGTTCTTTTGGTGATTGAGGTGAAGGTTTTACATACATCACTGAGGTTAGCTGCATTCATCTTTGCCAAGACAATCTCGGGGGTGTCCACAATCAAAGTGAATTTTCCAAAACATTCTTGGGCATTCTTCTTGTAGAGCCTCTGCAAGACGAATTGGAGGGTCAATGTGTGACAGACCACATATACAGCAAATAGCTATAAAAATGTACAATGAGAAAAATAACAATATCCACAGAGTAATACAGTAATAATGAGAACATACCTCATTGAGAATCTCCTGGGCCTTCCTCACTTTGACATGGTGAACCGACTCAGCTGGCATCCAGCCACAACCACGAATCCATTCCAGATCAGCCTTATAAAGATTCTGAACATAGAAACCGTACTGCTTGGTTACAGGGAGTATGTTCTGGAAAATGTGTGTCAATATGAAAAATTAAGAAGTTTCTGGTGGCACTCACATCACTTTGAAGCTCATAGGTTTTGCGAGCCTGGATAACATCGTTCTGGTCAGGCAGACAAGTCCACTGGTGCAGACGGGTTCTGTAATTGTCATCATTGACCTGCCTTTGGCATTTCTTGGCCAACTCAAACTGAAGCATATCCACTGGCAGATTGTACTTGGTCTTGGACTTGTTAAAGTCCTTCTTGTACAAGGCATCACTGGCAATCTTGGCTGAGTTCAATGCCAGCATGATCAGAGGGTCATCTTCCACACAGCGGGCACCAATGTGGTGGCCCTGCTGCTTGCGGTATCCCTCCATGTACTTATACTACATGAAATACAATAGTTTTCAATGAATTATCATATTCTCAATAATAATAATTTTTATTAAAAAAGAAGCAAACTCAACTTGATCCTAATACTCACATGACTCTGTACTTTGGAAGTGACAATACACTGCTTGATTGGTACAGCATCCCCAGGCATGAAGTACCCTGTGGCTTTGATTTTATCCCACTCTTTGGTGTACAGTTTCTGTAAGAGTATAATAACTTTGTAACTTAAACCTTAATTGCCTTACAAATTAAAGTAATAGAACAGTCAAAAACATTGACAAATCACAAATAAAGAGAAA
Organism: Genypterus blacodes; assembly: GCF_046128005.1. Taxonomy (NCBI): domain Eukaryota; kingdom Metazoa; phylum Chordata; class Actinopteri; order Ophidiiformes; family Ophidiidae; genus Genypterus; species Genypterus blacodes. Next base: position 3,303,400 of record NW_027466822.1, read on the forward strand.
TAAGAAAAATTTCTCCCCATGGGTGGAGATCTTACCGGGTGAACATTCCTAGCTACTTCTCTGGCTGTGGCAAGAGCTGGAGTGTCCACGATTGTAAACTTGGTCTTATCCTTGTGCCAAGCCTCACGATACTTGGCCTGAACAGAGTGAGAATTTCATATTCAGAAAGTGTAGGAGATAGTGCCATTGTCCCTTTAAAAGGCATCATTTATTGTTGCAAGGAAAGGACCTACAAATATGTTGATTAGCATCAGAATAGCGATATCATTCTCACCTCATTCAGGACCTGAGCTGCATTCTTGGCACAGACCAAGTCAACTCTGTCGCCTGGAATTGTGTATTCCTGTTTATCCAACTTAACACGATAGCCTCTCTATAAAACAAGGAGGAAAATTATTTAAAAACAAAACTTCCGCTTAGGTACTGAAGATACACATAGAAATTACAGAATAGATATTGAAAGTGTGATCTTATAACTGATTTGGTCATTTAACAGTCAGACTTACTTCAGCTAGGATCTTCTGTGCATTCTTCACCTTCAAAACATCCACACTCTCATGTGGCATCCATCCACATCCACGTATCCATTCCATATCAGCTCTATAAACAGCCTGAAAACAGTAGATTTGTGTCATGTGCATTATGAAGGGATAAAACATGGGCCAACAAGAATGTAGTCTATGGTCAAAATGTCACAGAAAAGCTGGATCATTCTTGCATCAATGTATATAAATGAAAAGTATGACCTACATCACTCTGGAGATCGTAGGCCTTTCTGGCCTGGACAACATCATTGGAGTCTGGCAGACAAGTCCAGTTGTGTAGATGAGTTCTGTAGTTGAAATCATTGACTTGGGTCTGGCATTTCTTGGCCAGTTCAAGATTCAGCATGTCTACTGGCAGATTGAATTTGGTCTTGGACTTGTTAAAGTCCTTCTTGTACAGGGCATCACTGGCGATCTTGGCCGAGTTCATAGCCAGCATGATCAGAGGGTCATCCTGGACACAGCGGGCACCAATGTGGTGGCCGACCTGCTTACGGTATCCTGTCTTATACTTGTACTGTAATAAAAATGGCAAAACATTTGATGAATTTGTGCACAGTAATATATGTATGTGGTTACTGATTAAAAGTGGTGAAAATAACATATACTGCATTCGTATGCAAATCATTAAAAGTTTTGAAACTGGTATCTCTCCTTGTATTTGTAAGTAAATGACATTTCATCAAGTAGCACATTTAAAAAAAACATCATTAAATCAAAACCTAATGAGGTAATCTTTCTCTTACATCGCTAACAATATCTCTGGAGGCTCTAGCCTTCAGCACTGAAATGGCATCCTCCTTGATAAGGTAGCCTTTAGCCTTCTGGTCATCCCAGGACTTTGTGTACAGTTTCTGTGTGGAAACAAAGAAGAATGATCAAACAGAAAAACAAAGTGTAATGGTGTTCTAACAAACAGATTTTATACAATGAGTTATTTTTATACTTATACAGAATTCATGTAAAGTTGGATGCATTACAACACAAGCAGTGTTCAGAGCTTATCATGATGCAAACTTACATTACTGATGTTCACTGAATTGGCCTTTGACAGTT